>NW_006917093.1:1497621-1959315 GCF_000516985.1 Pestalotiopsis fici W106-1 | reverse complement strand
GTTATATAGGTTTTTATAACCCGCGTTGGTATTTATAATAATTTTTTTTTTTTTTTTTTTTGCGCGACAAAATAATAAAGTAGTAGTCGGGCAATAATGGCGTTTTTTTATTATATACGTATATATATTAATTTAATTGTTTTATAGTTGCGTTAGCTGGATTATTATTTGTGGTGGATTATTATTAATAATTGTTTTTGATTTTTAAATATAGAGCGTATAAGGGCACGATTTTAATAACCCGTTTTAGATTAAATACGATGCTTATAAAAATGGAAATATTGTGTTAAAAATTTATAATAATAGCTTTTTCCGTAATTGCTTTATTATAATTTAATAATTTCCGATAGTAAATATTATAATATAATAATAGGAGTTTTTAGTAGGATTTTATTTTGGTATTATTATAAAAATAAGGGCGGCCGTATTTAATATATATTAATAATTAAAGATATTATAGAAATTACGTTAGCTTTAAAAATAATAATATATAAAAGGCTGTTTATATATTAGGTCCGAAATTTATAATTTAAATATATTTTTTATAAATAAAAAAATAATAATAGGCTCGTTTAAATTTTTATTATTTTAGATACGGGAGTTTTTATTTTTTTTTATTTTTATTTTTTCGCCGGAAATTACGCGTTATTTTATTACTACTTTTATTTAATTTTAAATACTATTTTTATTTAAAATTTTAAAAGCTCGAGTTATATTCGATTATTATAATAAAAAAATTTTTTAAATATAGCGTTTTGGATTTAGTGCCCCCAAATATTTTAATTTATATATATAAAATAGCGCTTTAACCGTTTATTAATTTTATATTTTTAGCCGATTTAAGTTTTTATAAAATTAAGCCGGAATATATATTCCGATTTTTTAGCGATAATTAGTACGCTAAAAAATCGGCGTATTATTATAAAGCTATTATCGCTAAGTCCGACGAGTATTTTAGCGCCGTTATATAGTCGCTTATTGCGGCGCGCGGCGATTATTTAATAGTTTTTTTAGCTGGCTAGGCGGAGGTTATATTAAATTTTTTTTTATAAATATTAGTAATTTATATTATATTAGGGAGGATTTTTTTTTTAAGCGTTTAAACGTTTTTTACCGCGTAATAATTAATAATTTTTGGTATTTAAGCCGGGTGTTATATACGGGTATCGAGTATAGCAAAGATTTTTAATAGTTTTTTAGCGCCGCGTTAGGCGTTTTTTATTAGCGCGGTAAAGATTTAGTATATGCCCGATAGGAGGCCGCCGAGATTATATTTTGGATATTGCGTAAGGTTCCCGTTTGGAAATTTTATATAATAGTGTTACCGGAGGTTTAGAGCGACGGCTATTGCGATATTCCGTTTATAAAGTAAGCTATTAAAAATAGGCTTTTAAACCGTAGGCCTGTTACGATTATATTGCTAATTATTAATTATATAAAGTTGCTTCGGACGTTAGGAACGCTTAAGTTTTTTAAGGGCCGCTTTTGTTTTTATTACGCCGCTATTTATAACGTTTTAAAATATATATAAGTTAATAAAGTTTACGATATTGCGCGGAAGCTTTGGCGTTTTTTATTATAAAGCGGCGCTTTCCCGGTATAAAAGGTCGGTATTTTAATTAGCATTTTTTCCTAATATCGGATTAAATAATAAACGAGCTAATATATTTATCGCTTTTTTCGATTTTTAAATTATCGTTTTTTAATAATTAACCGATTTTATTTTATAATAATAGAAATTCGACGGTTAATGCCGGTATTTTTTTTTATTAGCGTATTTTTAATTTAGATATTTATTTTTTTTTTAGGCAAAAGTGGGTTTTTGCTATTATTTTGCGTATTTATAAAGCGATAATTTAGCTTAAAGCTTGGTTTGATTTTTATTTATATTATTTATTTTAGCTTTTTACGCTTTCCGGGCAGGTAAAGATTTTTCGCGTTAAATTGCGAGGATTTCCCTAATTTATTTAAAAGTTTTAATACGAGGCTTTATACGGTTTATGCTATTTTTCGGCGGTTTATTATTAGTATAATTAAATAAATTAAAAAAGATATACGCTTAAGGATTTGTAAAAAAGCCGAAATAATATTATTAAGTTATAAAATAATATAATAAAAAGCAAATTATTTATTAAATAAACGCTTAGAATCGTATATATAGTTTATATATAGTGTTTGCTTATTTAGCTATATTAAGGCACGCTTTTTAAGCCTTAATTTAAAATCGCTAGGCGTAATTATTAATATCGTATAGTGCTCCTTTTTTTTTTGTTTTTATTAAATTGCAAAAAAGGGGAAGGGGCACGCTATATATTATTAGTATTTAAATTCGTTTATTATAATTTATTATATATTAAGGTAATTTTTATAAGGTATTTAGCTTTAAGCTTTATATTCTGCTTTTTAATATTTAAATTATATTAATTTAAAATAATTAATTAAGCATTTGTATTTAATTAGTTATTTTAATTAGGGAAAGAATTATAATATTTATAGGTATTAAAGGAATTTTTGCTTTTAGTTTATATTTAACCTTTTTTTTTTTATTATATATTTACCATTAGCTTATTATTTTTAATTATCGTAAGTTTTTTTTTTTTTTAAGCTTTATTTTTTTTTTCTTAAGTTTTATTTTTTTTTTAAGTCTTTATTTTTTTTTTTTTTAGATTTATCGTTAACGCTTTTAAAATGCTAAGGGATAAAATAACCCCTAAAAAGATAAGTAAGATTTTTAAGTCTATGGGAGGCTCTACTATATTTATTCCTGCTTTTGGTCGCTTGGCTTAGCGCTTATCTGGCCGTAAACCTTTTATTTCTGTTATATTTTACGTTTCTGATTTTAGTATTAGAATTCCCTAGCCCGGTTTTGCAGGTCCTTAATAGCCTTTTTTTAGTGGTTTTTATACTTTTGCCTTTTTTTAGGGTTTGCTTTAGGATTATTAGAATTTTTAATAATATTAAAATTAGGCAGCTTTTTAAGGCTATAATAGCTTTTTTTAGCATTAGACTGGCTATTAGCAGCTAGTTTTTGGATAGGGTTATTAAATTAGCTATTAGTAATAACCTTTTGGATAAGGTTATTAGTTAGGATTTTATTAATAGCCGCCTGGCTATTATTAGCCCGCTTTAGGATAAAATTATTAGTTAAGTTATTAATAAAGATTTTAATAGTATTCGTTTAGTTATTATTAGCCCGTTTCGGGATAGGGTTATTAGCTAAATAATTAGCTAAAATTTTATTAATATCCGTTTAGCTACTTTTTTTAACCGCCTTTTAAAGGTTAATAGCTTTTAGCCGGTAATTATAAAAGGGAGCCTTAAAATTATATTTATCCGATTAATTTTAGTAATATTTTTTCGAATGTTTTTTAAAGCGCTGGTTTTTTTTAATTTGCTTTTTAGGGCTTTATTTTTAGCCGTTATAGTAAAAGTGAGAATTTGTAAGCCGATTACGATATTTTTATAGGTAGTTTTTAGTTGGCCCGCCTTTATTTAACCGGATCCTATTATTTTAGCTTTAGTGCTATTAATTTACGCGAAGGCTTTTTTAACGTTTATACCGTTTTTAATAGCTTTTCGAATTTTTTAGCTAAACGGGTTTGTTGTAATTGTGAGATTGCCCGTTTTCGTAAGTATTAAGCTTTTTTGCTTAAGATTTTAGCGTTTAAGACCTTTTTATTTAAAACTCCAGTTTCCGGGACCTTTTTATTTAATACCTTTTTATTTAAGATTTTTTTATTTAAAACTTTTTTATTTAAGATTTTTTTATTTAAAACTCCTTTATTTAAGATTTTTTTATTTAATATTATTAAAAAAACGTTTTAGCTTTTAAGTTGTGTTAATAGTTTTTTTCGGTTTATTTTATATTTAGGCTGCTTAAAAAGTGCTTTGTACGGCTAATCCGATAGTTAGTATTAGGAGCTTGTTAAAATAAAATATATAAAAGCCGATAAATGTAAACGCTATTATAAAAATAGCTATATTTGCGTTTTTATATAAGTTTTTTATTTTTAAATAAAGTTTTGAATCTTATTTGTATAATTTTTAATTAAATTTATAATATCGACGAATCCGCAGTTTTTATTATAATTACTAATTTTTATAAATATATAAACGACGCGCTTAAAATTAAAGAAAAATACCGGGTTTTTGTTAAGGTATTTTTAGAAATATATTAGTATAATAATTAAAAAAATAGGAAGAATGTCGTTGGCGATAAGGATAGTAAAAATAATAAAGGCGATAAAAAAAATAAGGGCGGTAATAGCGGTAAGGTTAATAAGGACGGCGACGATAATAAAAAAGTGCTTCGAAGTGCGAAAAAGTTTAGAGATTAAAAGGGATATAATATAAATAAGCTAGGAAATAAAGTTTAAATGTTCGGCTAATATTGCGATTATGTTTTTTTTTTAGGGATTTTTCGTTTTTTTTCCCGGTATTTTTGCGTTTTTATTTGGCTTTTTTTAAAGGCTTTTTTTTATTTATATTTTTATATAATAAATAATTTATAATTTAATTTTATTTTTAAAGTTTTTTAATATTAAATATATAAAAGATTATTTAATATTTTAGTTAAATTCGCTTTATAGGCTTTATAGGGTGGTGTTATAATGGCTATTGTAATGGTTGTAATGGTTATTA
This sequence comes from Pestalotiopsis fici W106-1, assembly GCF_000516985.1. NCBI lineage: Eukaryota > Fungi > Ascomycota > Sordariomycetes > Amphisphaeriales > Sporocadaceae > Pestalotiopsis > Pestalotiopsis fici. Next base: position 1,954,674 of record NW_006917093.1, on the reverse strand, counting down.
TAATGATTTTAATGATTTTAATGGCTATTTAGTGGTTGTTATAATGGTTGTTATTATTATATTTTGTTTTATTTATTGTTAAGATAAACGAGGTTATAGTAAGTAAAGTAATTGATTAGTTAGTTAAGTATTTATATATATTTATAGGAGTAAAGAAAGGTATATATATCTAATTTATAATAAAGCGTAAAGCCCGAAAAAGAAGGAGGCTGGGCTTTTATTTTAATATTTATTATTATATTATTAGAGCTGAACGCTAAGCTTATTATAAGCGGTTTAATCGTTTTTTATAATAAATAGATTATATATTTTCGAAGGTTTTATATACCTAAATATATTAAATTTGCTTTTATTATTTAATTAATTTAATATTATAATGCTAAATGATTTATTAGAATTGTTTAATTATTTTTTGGATACCGATTACCGTTTTAATTATTAGAACTATTTTGGAATTACGGATTTATTATAATTTTAAATTAGGTTTCGTTACGATATTTAAAAAGAAAAAAATCGCTAATAGATCCGGATTATACCAGGCCTTAGTTTTGGAATTATTTTATATATATTTTAATAGCCGTCGTAAAATTATATAATAATTTATTTCGCGATTTTATTAAAAAATAAAATATAATTTTTATATATATATTATAAATATGTTATAAATTTAAATAACGGCTAAGTTTTTCGCGATTTAATTAGGGAAAAAACGAAATTATATAAATTTAGGAATAACGCGTTAAATTATATTTAATTTTATTATTATTAATATACCGGTTATAAATATAAAAATATATATTTGCTAGGTTTATATTTAAGGTAAATTATACGGAAGGCGATTCCGCGATATATATAATTATAAAAGGTATTTAATATATAAATATAGTTTAACGGTTACGGTCGCTAATCCGCTAATTATATTTATCCGTTTCGAAGCCGAATATAATAATTATAATAGATTTAATATAAAATTAAAGATTATTTTTTTAGACGAAACGGAGAATTTTTCCGAGTTAAAAAAGGATTCGGGCGCCGAAAAATTTATTATGAGATTTTAGGCGGTGCTTAGCTTTAGGATATTATTTATAATAAATAATATCGACGACGGATAAAAGCGAAAATAATTTAGCGTTTTTCGCAATTTTATGCTTTTTTATAAGGTTAAGCGGTTTCGCTTATTAAAGCATTAATAATACGCGTTAAGCTAGCTTTTAAAAAACGGTATTAGGTAATTTAGCTAATATATTCGGGCGTTATTCGGCTTTTAAGGAATTATAGATTTGGATTATAAGGATTTGTATATTTTTGTGCCGGCGGATTGGTTGTTGCTTAAGCCGGTCGATATTTTTTTTTTATTTAGCCGAGACCGGTGCTTTAAACGGCGCTTTTATAAAATAATATATAATATAACCCGATATTTGTTTTATTTTTATTATTAATTATATTAATATTATAAATTTAACGATTATATAACCGCTTTTTTCCGCGTTATCGTTTAGTTTAGTAAATATTTAAAAACCGGCGTTAAGCTAGATAATTTTTTAAAGGCCGGTTTTTTTAAAAAAATAGACGGATTTTATTTTTGCTATTATAAAATTTATATTAATTTTAATTATATTTGCTATAAGCTTTTAGACGCTAATTATAATAAGAAATATTATTATAAAAAGGCCGTTTTTTATCGGCGGGAGGGCAAGGTAATACCCGAGTATTATTAGCGGTATTAAATTTTTTGTTTAATACGAATAAGCTGGCTATTGCGACGTTATAAAGGAAAGGCACCGCTAATAATTTTTAATTTGTTTTATTAATAATATATAAGGCGTATTTAATTTAGTTTTTGGTTTTTTGGCGGGCGTTATATATACTATAGGCCGGTTTAGCTTAGCGCCCGGGTAATTGGGTAACGTTTTTATCGCTTAAGGACCGGCTGCCGTTATCGGCTATATTATGCGAGGGGGTATAAGTTTTTAGGCTATTATATAATAAGGACGAGGCGATCGAAGGGGCCGGAGGCACCGCTTTTAGCCGGCTATCGCTTATATATTCGTTTTATAAGGCTATTAAGGGGTTTTACCGATTTATAAAGCTTTGGGTATATTTGGTTTATAAGTATGCTTATTCCGAGGATAAGGAGGTGTTAGTCCGAGAGGTACGTAAAACGGCGTTTTTATAGCTGGTATATTGGGACGAGGCTTCGTCGGAAATAAGGCGTAGAAATGGATTTATAAAAGTAAAGCTATTATAGATTTTGTAAGGGGGATTTTAATAGCGCGATATTATAGTTTAGGGTTTATGCTAATAGTTGTAGTTATTAGTAATTATGGTAATTTATAAAAACGGTATAAAAGTAATTAATTAAATAAAAATATAAAAACGAATATAATTTAAACGATATTAAATTTACCCGTAATAATTAAAATAAAAAAGCCTAACGTAATAGCAAATTATTTAATTTTAATTATTATAAATTAACCGCGATTTATCGCGTTTATTTATTAGTTTTTTTTATTTTTGAATTTTTTTTTTGGTATTTTTCCGGCTATTCGCTTTTATAAAATCGGTTATTTTGGCTTAAAAAAAGCCGTTAAACGATGTTTTGAAGGCGTTATATTTGTTTTCGGTTTACGGCTTTATTTAGATATAGGTAAGGAGGGTTTAGACGTTAGCGGCGAGCTATTTTTATAATACGGCGACGTTATTTTTGTTTTTAAATTTTACCGAGCTAAGGCCGTTTATTAGGATTATTTAGCAGTATTAGGCGTATAATATATTAATGCGGACGAGTATTTTTTAGGAGACGTTTTCGACCGTTTTAAACCCGTTAATAAGCTTTAGGTTATCGATCGCCGATTTAAAGTTTTTATTTATGGCCGTATTATAGGCGTAATTACGCGCGAACGGGAACGCGTTATATTTAATAGCGAATTTTTTAGGTTTAAACGACGGGCGGTTATTTTTTTTAACGCTTAGGTCGTTATCGTCGTTTTTAGGTTTTATTTTAGTATGCTCGACCGGTTATTAAATGCCGCGGAGGCCGGGTTTAAAATTTGCTACCGCTTTATCGAAATTTGGATCGACGACGATGGGTTCGTCGGCTACCGCTTTATCGAAATTTGGATCGACGACGATGGGTTCGTCGGCTACCGCTTTTATAGGTATGAGGAACCCGGCGGGCCCGATCGCGATTTTAGCGGCGGCGAGCTTTTTTTCGGTAAATTTTTAATAAGCGACGGAGTTTAGTTGGGATAAATCGATAGGCTAGGTTTATTACGTTTTTTATACGCCGCGGCTATATCCGGTTAGCCGGTGGTATATTTTTATATTAATAAAATAATATATAAAAGGATAGTTAAAGCCGTAAAATACGATTTACGTATATACGCTATATAAAAAATTCCGGGAAAAAATTTTGAGCAAACGATTAAAGCGCGGGCCGCTAGCGTTTATAGCAAAAAGCGTATTAAGGTTTTTTTTATATTTATTGCGGATATTTTTGCTTTTTTTTGCCGATTTTACGATTACCGGGAATATATCTTATTAATTTTTTAAATCTGTTTTTGCGTTTTTTAGCTATTATTAATTTACGGTAATTTTTTTAACGAGCTCCAAAATTTATTTTTAAAAAATTTTATTATTTTATATAATTATATCGATTAGGGTAAAAATTTTTTTAAGGATTATAGCTAAGCTAAAAAAGCTATTAAGGTATTATTTAATAATAGATATTTTTTAGAGGAATAAGCTATTTTCCGAAATTTTAATAACGTTTAAAACGCCGGCGTCGTTTGGTTTAAGTTGTTTATTAGCTATTGCCTTTATAATCGCTATTTAGAGTAAATGGGCTAAAACGAAAGCTTTATTAGGTATAGAAGCTAAAATGGAAATAAAAATAGGTGGCTTTTCGGGTTTAGTAGTTATTAAAGGTGGAATAATATATATTTAAATAGCGAGGCCGGGGGAGATTTTTATATTTTTTATAGCGACGAAATATTATATAATAGGTTGGTTTAAATGCTTGGTTTTAAAGGCCGGCGGCGGTGGTTAACGTTTTTTAAATTTTTAAGGCCGTAAAATTTTCGAGTTATTATTGTATTTAGATAAATATTACTATTTTATATTATAAATAAATATAAATTATAAATATTTATTTTAAATTGCTTTTTTAAATTATATATTTATATATTATTTTAAAATAATATAGCCGTATCTAATATCCCGATAATATACGATTTATATTACGATAATCGTTATAAATGCCGGATAAAAACGAAATAGCGTTTAAATAGGCCTACCCGTTTTTATGCTTATTACGATTAAATTATTATTTAATTTTATTATTTTTTAAAATATTTATTATTAAATATAATATTTATTTAAAACAATTACCGAAATAGCTATAAAATTTTTTAAGGCGGTTTAGATTTTTTTAAAAAAATAATACCTTAAAGGTATTTTTTAAACGAAAAAGGCCGCTTTTACCGAAAATAACGATAAAAAAGGCCTTACCGTTAGCGGTAAAAACGAATTCGAGTTATAATTAAACCGTTATATATACAATATAAAGCTATAAAAAATGCGCCGGGATTTAGCCTAGGAAAAGCTAACGGCCCTAATAAAGCAAATTAAGGATTAATTTATTTATTATTTTAAAAAGCTCGGCTCCGGCGACGAATTTAATGCTACGGCGGCTAAATTCGGAGGATAAAAATTTAAACCGCTTATTTTATCCGAGATTTTGCGCCGTTTTAAAAGCGCTATTATATTAAAGTTTAAAAGTTTTTTTAAATATAGCTAAAGCTTTAAAAGCGGTAGCTAAAATAATAAGCAGCCGGGTATTATTAAAAAAAATAAAGCCGATAATTTTAACGCGCTTAGCGATTTTAAAAATTTTAATTTTAAAGTTAATAATTTTAAAGCTAATAATTTTAAAGTTAATAATTTTGGAGTTAATAATTTTAAAGCTAATAATTTTAGATATTTTAATAATTTTATTAACGTTTTAGGCGGTTTCGCAAATAAGGCTAAAAAGTTTTAGGATGCTTTCGACGACGAAAAAAAATTAGTTATATTTTATAAATATTTTAACGACAAAGGAGTTTAATTGGACGACGAAATCGCGCTAAACAAAATAAATAATATATAAGCGTTTTTTAATCTGCGTAATAAGGTTAATTATATTTTTTTAAGCGTTTTCCCTAAATAATATAAAAATATTATAAAAAAAGGCAAAGGTAAAGGCCTAGGTAAAAGTAAAAATAAAAGCTAAAACAAAAGCAAAAGCGATAATAAAGGCAAAATAAAACCTTAGGGCTCCCGTTTAATTAAAGGTAAAAATAAAGGCCGGAAGGATAGATTTACGTTTAGTGTTTTTTAAAGTTTATATAATAATAACGACGATAAATATTTGCTTAATCCCGAAAGTATAATCGAGCGCGCCCGCGATATTTAGGTATTATTAGCGTAAAATGCGCCGCGGGCTAGGATTAAAACGTTTTTTAGCGAAAATATGGCCTGGTCCTATTTAGCTTTAATATTTTAGTATTTCGATAATATAAAAAAAGAGAAAATATTAGTTTTTTATAATATAGATAATTTTGGGGTTTACGCGGTTAAACGATACCGCGCGATATAATAACTAGTTTTCGCTAAGGAGGTTTTTAACGAAAATAAGGACGAAAACGATATTATAAACGAGATTAAAAAAATGGAAAAGGCTAAAAACGCGTTATACGGTATTAGATAATAATTAAGCGAAAGTATTATCGAGGCTTTCGGAGTTTATATAAATGCCGTATTTTTCCTCCGTAATATTTAAGGTGGATTATAAAATAATTGCTAATATAAATATATTTATTAGGTTAAAGATATTTAGTATTATATTTATATTATAATAATATTTGGTAATTTAGTAATAAGCGAGCCGGCTTATCGAATAAATTAGATTCGCGGCGTTAATGGCTAATTATAATTAATGATTTATAAATAATATCCGAGTTTTTAATATTTACGATTTTATATGCTTAATTACCGTGTTTTTAATTTATTATGCTTATTGCCGTATTTTTATTATGCCTGATTGCCGTGTTTTTATTATGCGTAATTGCCGTGTTTTTATTATGTTTAATTTTGCCGTTTATTTAATTTATTATAACGGGATTCGGCGTCGATCGGGTGGCATTATTATAGATAATTATAAATTATAAAACGCTGTGCTTTATTATATACCGAATAAGTTTATTCCGGCGTAATATAATAGGCGGCTTAACGTCGGATCGGTCGGGCTGCCGATTTATTTTAAATAATTTGTAACGATGCTATCCGAGCTTTTATTTTTATATATATATATTAGGCGAGCCGAGTAGTATTATTAAACCGTAATTTAAAAGAATTTTAATTAGAATTTTAATAAATATTAAACCGTAGTTTATAAAATTAAAATTAATAAGGAATCGCTATATGCCTGATTAATTTTAATAAAGTAAATTTATAACGGTATAGTCGGCGACGGGATTAATATTATTAAAGCGTTTATAAATAAGGTATCGATTAGGTGTACCGCTAGCTCCGGTTATATTTTAATTATAAAAGGTAATAGTACGCTTATTTTATTAAAACGGAGGCTTAGGTTTAGATTATTAGGTTTTGGCGTTTGGATGATTTTTACGACCGGTTGAATTTTAACGATTTCGACGATATAAGTAAGTCGATCGTATTTTTTAAAATTTATAATAATATTTACCGCCTTTTTTTTAAATTTGTAAAAAACGGTATTTTCGAGACGGTAATGATTTTGCGCGGGTTTAAAGTGGTTTATTTAAATTAGACGGAGACGTGGATTTGGCCCGGCTAGGACGGCGATATATCGAGGGAGGCCGGTAAGGCCGCGTTTATTTATAAAAAATAAAGGAAGAAGGGGAAAGGCGGCGGTCGGTAGTAAATATAAAATCGGGGTTATAGTCGGGGCCGTAGTTAATGGCGCGAAACGAGCCCTGGTAATTTAGGCGATAGCTTTGAGTTTTTAGGCACCGAAAAGACGTTTTTAGCGGTTATAAAAAATTAGAAAATAATTGCGGTTTTTAATTTTTATAAGCTTAAATTAAGCCGCGTTTTAGCGTATACGTTTGCGATCCGGCGGCTGGTAAAATTGGATAATAAGGTATAATAGTATAAGGCAGGTATTAGCGACCGTATAAGCGATATTTATAAATAATTATATTAAATAATTATAGTAAAATAAAAGTTAATTAGCAAATAATAATATGTAAAAGGAGTTAATTAGTAAGGTAGCGGTATATAATAATATTTTATTATATTGTTTTTTAGCTAGAAAATAATTTAACCGGTAATTTAGTATTAATAACGTAATAGGGATAGGGATAGCTTAAAAGGCTTTTTAATTTATGGATTTATAGGAGTTATTGCTTATTATTTAATTATAATTAATGGCGTAATTTTATAGCTTTACCGATAATGCGTTTTTTTTTCGCTAATAAGGGATAAGGTATTGGGATATAGGTGGAGTCCAGATATAAGGTGGCAGGTAAAGAATTTGTATAAATACGCTAATAAGATCGGATAAGAATAAGTTTTTGATTTTGTAGATTTTAAATAAGAGTTGTAATCGGCTAAAGTGCGTAAATTAGATGTAATGGATTAAAGCTGTTTTATAGGTAATAGAATTGTTATTTATTAAAGCTTAAAGCTAAGCTATTAGCTAACGGTTATTAGAAATAGAGCTTAATAGGCTATTTGAATTTTGCACCCGTTTGCCGTTATAATAGGGTAATATAAATAGTAAATTATTTTAGTTTATTATATATAAATTTTTTTTTTATTATATATATATAATTTTTTTTATAGATATATATTTATCGCTAAATTAATGGAATTTAGATTAGTCCGTTTAAAAGCATAATTTATTTAATAGCCGTTTAATTTGTCCGAATTATATTTAAAGGTTTTAAATGCTACCGGCTAATTATTGCTTAATAGCAGATTTTAAATTAAAAGTTTGGTGGGAGTAGATTTTAATATATCCGTTATATATAAAATCTTTTATTATACCGTCGTTTGTTTTATATAGAGAAGTAGGTTATAAATATATATTTATAATATATTAATATATATATAAGGTATTATTAAAAATAAATTAGTATATATAAAGCTTAATATACTTAGGTATATAAAGCTTTATAAAGTGATATTTAATTATAATTAATTTATAAATTATAATTTATTATAAAAGTAATGCCAGAGATTGGGATTTATCGAATTAGGTAATATTTATATATTTTTATAATATACGGAAAACTCCAGTTTATAGACCAAATTAAAAATAAGTATTGATTTAATAGTGCCAGGCTGTAGAATATTATATAATACGCCGGATTAAATTATAATTATAGAATTAATAAATATCGGGTATAAGTCGATTAATTAAGTCTTATTTACCCGTTAGCCTTATTATATATAAACGATTTTTATATATTTTTTATTTTATAGCGTTTATTTACGGTTTTATAGTAATGTACCTAATGCAAATATTAGGAATTAAGCGAGAAAAAGATATTACCGTATTAATAAAAAATATATCGAATATAATAGTTTTTAGTAGATAAAGGCAGTTTTAATTATATAATATATATATTTTAGGCTATATTTAAATATAAGCAATAGGTATTTAAATAATTTAATAGGTTTTTGACTTTTATAGTATTTGGGTATTTATGTTTTTTGTTTTTGATTTATTTTGTGATTTTTTAAATCCGTTTTGCTTAAGGCTTTTATTTTATTTATTTATAGGATTTATAAGCATATTAGAATTTTATTGATTTTTGATTTATTATTAATTATAATTTATTTTGCCGGTTTTATTTATTTTTAGTTATTTAATTAAAACTATTAAGCTAATATTTGCTTATATATATTTTTATTAATATTTGCTTAATACGTTAAAAGATTTTATTATTTTAAGTTTTAATATCTAGCATTTATTCGGTAAGTCGATAATTTTTTTTTTTAAGTTTAGTTTAATTAGAATTGAGTTATTTAAGGTTTTTTTATTTAGGTTTTTTTAGTTAGGTTTTTTTAATTAGGTTTTTTTAGATATAAATTTTATTATTTATATTTTTAATAAATCTAATATTTTACGGTTTTAGATCCGATTAATTAAAATAAAATTATTAAATTCGAGTCTTTTAAGCTATTTTTTATAAATAATTTTGTTATTTATTTTAGTAAATATAGGTTTTTATCGGTTTTAAGCCGCTTTTGCGTTTTTTATATTAGTTTTAAGCTTTTAAATACGGTATGGATAAAATTAATTTAAAGTTTTTGTTTATTTTTATATTTATATTTTATTAAGTTTTTACGTTTATATATTAATATTTTTTTTTATAGCTATATTTTTTTAGTAAAATAAAATTTACGCCGGTAAGCTTAACCCCGGTTAGGTTAATGCGAGCGTTTATTTTAATAATTATGTCGAGGAGGCCGATTAGCTAGATTTAGATTATGTCGACGATAGTGATTAGTATAAGGACGAGCTCGAGGACGATAACGAGCTCGCTGGCGCTTCCGAGGCTCCCGATATAATCGAATTTTTAAAAAAGGTTTTCCTTAGCTTTAATTAATTTTAAGGAAATAATTTTTAAGGACGACCTTTATTTTGCTTATTATTAATAGGCTGGCAAAAGATCCGAGAAAAAAACGTTTATAAATATTATATTTTTTTAAATATAAAAAATAATATTATAAAATGGATATAAGATTTTATATAAAAGGTTATAATAAGGGATTAGAAGTATTATAATTTCGCGTTTAATAGTTAGGAATTTGCTAATTTTTTCGATAGAATATATATATGCGTCTGCGGCTTTTTTATTTTATTAAAAAATAACGAAAGCGTAAAAAAAGGCTTTAGCTTTTATTGCGAATATATTAGTTTATAGTATATTTTAAAAAGAATTCGTAGGTTTTTATTTTTTTTATTAAAGCGTAAAATGCTTTTAGATAGGTTTATTTGGATAGGGAAAAGAAAATTTTTTATTATTTTTTATTTACGGGCTTTAATAATTAGGAGAATTTCCGAATCGTTTTTTAGGGCTTAAATTAGTTTTACGGGTATTACCCGATTGCCGTTATATTTTTTATTAAATATATTTTGCGGGTAATAATTAATTCCGAAAATATTATTTGGTAATAAAAGGAATTTAAGCTTTATTTTAATATTTTAATAAATATTAAAATAATTAGTATTATTATTAGTAATATAGCTTTTTATAATATTTAATATTAACGTTAGGTAAATTTTCCGCCGGTAAAAGCCGAGGTTATATTTTAGACGTTTTGTACGGTAGATAAATCGCCGTATATTAATAATTTATTGGATTTGTTTTTTAATAAATAATTATTTTAATACCGAGATTTTTATAAAGTTTATTATTTAATATAAGATAGTTTTTTAGCTTTAATATTTTTGCGATTATATAATTAATATCGGTAAATTGCCGGGGATTATAAGCTTATATTTAAGGAGTTTTATAATTTATGCTATATTAAAAATCCCGATTATTCCGAAAGATTTGTTTTTTTTTTATTTTATTATTTTTTTAAACCCAAAGCTAAAAAATAACGTTGGAATTGGGCTTTTTGCGTAGCTTTTTTCCGTTATAGGCTTAATAGGTTAATAAAAAAATGCGAAAAAGCTTTGGCTAATCGGGGCTATTTTTTTAAAAAAAATTTAGCAATTTTTGCTTTTCGCGTACGCTTATTTTTAGTGCGGTATAATTTAGCGGGCTAAGGGTAAAATCGTATTTTTAGCCGGCGTTAATAATAGCTATATTAAATAGCTAATTTTAGATTTATTCGGCGTTTTATTCGTTTAGTAATGGAATTTTTTATTAATAATTAGTATTAATAAAAGGATTTATAATATAATTATGGGCTTTAGCTAAGAAAAAAGACCCGGCGATAATAGCTTTAATTTAATCGCTTATTTTTATTTATAACGGTTAAATTTTAGCTTAGATTTTTAGCTTATTAATTAGGCCGTTTAGAATTATTTATTAGCCGTTTAAGGGGATATCGGGCGTTTTAGAACCGCGATCCGTTTTATATTTTCCGGTAAATTTTTATGCTAAAACGTTAACGAAATATAATACCGTTAGATTTGGAGGTCGGGGCGCTAAGTTAGCATATTTAAAGGCTAGCTTTTAATCGAAAAATTTTTTTTTTTAAAAACGAATAAATATTTAATATAAGCGTTATAAGGAATGCGTTTAGGTAAAGTTTATTTGCGGTTATAATGCCGTTTAATTAATTATTTGCCGTAAATAAAGTAAAAAGCAATAGGAAGTTTTGGAAGGATGCTTTTAAATACGTGTATAAGTATTATATTATATTGTTTTTTAATAAAGGGTATTTTATACGATATTAGAGAATAATATGCTTATTTTTGCACCCGGATAGTTTAGAGTATTTTTATTAATGCGACGGGTGCGGTTATTATTTTATTATAAAAGCGAATTTTAATATATATTAAAAAATTTATATTATTTATCCGGATTATAAAGCGGAATTTTTTAATATTACGGTGCGTGCGAAATATTAGGGAAAATGCATAAAAAAGCCGGAATTAGTCGTATAGCCGGATAAGTTTGATTATAAAATTTGCGGTTTTTCCGCTTTTATAAAGCAGAATTTTAATAAATATTATAAGATTTATATTATTTATTTAGGTTATAAAGCGGAGTTTTTTAATACTACGGCGTATGCGAAATATTAGGGGAAATATATAAAAAAGCCGGAATTGGTTATATAGCCGGAAAGCTACGATTGCGACGTTTACGGCTTTTCCGCTTTTATAAAGCATAATTTTAATAAATATTATAAAATTTATATTATTTGTCCGGGTTATAAAAAGAAGTTTCCTAATATTAGGATACGCGTTAAATATTAAGTAAAGTGTATAAGAAAGCCGGAGTTGGTTATTTGGCCGGAAAGCTACGATTGCGACGCTTACGGCTAATTTTTTATTAAAAAGTTATATTTTATAAGGTATTATAAAAAAAATGCTATAAATGCTTTTACTACGGACGGGATTTTAAAAAGCAGGGTAAGGGTAAAGCTTATTAAAGGTATAAAATTAATTGCCTAAAACGGCCGGTAACGCTATTTAAAAATAAGCTTATAAAAAAAAAGCAAAAAAGCGCTAATAATAATAAGGTCGCGAATTTATTTTATTTTGTATTTACCGCTTTTTTTTTGCTATATTTAAAGCCTATAGCTTAGAAGTCGCTTATTAAGATTTTGATAAAAAGGAATTATTTAATTAAGCTTAACGCTTTAGGTAACGGCGCTTTTGGTGTTTTTAATGCTTTTAGTGCTTTTAGTGCTTCTGGTGCTTTTGGTGTTTTTAGTGCTTTTAGTGCTTTTAGTGCTTTTAGTATCGCTAGTTTAGCTGGTTTAGCTTTTGTTTTTTTTTGGATGCTGTTTTTATTATTTATTTTAGTGCGATTTTAGGTGCTGTTTTTGGTATTTATACTTTTGGTAATATTAGTGTTTTTTAAATTGCTTTTAATTTTATTTATTATTTTGCTTTTTTTTTGCTTTTTTAGATTTTTTCGCAGGATATTATTAGTATTCCCGCGGCTGTTTTTTTTGCCTTTTTTTTTTTCGCTAAAATAGTTTAACGGAATTTCCGTTCCGAATTACGACGTATAATATTTTAATAGATTTTAATTACCGTTTTTTTTAGTTATCGAAATAAAACGCAAAATTTATATTTAATAATTTGGCATATAAAGGTAATTAGCAAAAATTAGGCCCGATTTTTAAGCTATAATAAGATTATTAATTTTAGCTTATTTTAAACCGCTAAAATTCGGAGGTGCGTATAGCTCGATAGGAATAATTATAATAAAAGGACCTAAAAGGGTAAATATTCGAAATTTTCCGCGATATTTCGCTATAATATATAATTTATAAAAAGGACGCGGGTATTTTATTTAATATTTACGCTAATTTTAGTATTATTTTTTATTTAGCTTTGCGATTTAGGAAAAATAATTATATAAACGTATAGCAAATGGCTTTTATAGCTAATATTAGTTTTTTTCGTTTTAAAAACGCGGATTATTAATTTTTAGCTATTTATAATTATATAATTAATATTATTATTATCGCGGATTTATAGCGCTAAACTCCGATTTTTATGCGATATAAGCGAATTTTCGAAAATATATATCGATATTTGCGCTAATTTAATCGAAACGTTTTAATTTTAACGTTAAATTTAAAAACGGTTTCCCGTTAATATAACGGCGTTAATTGTGGTTTTTATATTTTGAGTAATTTTATAATTTTCGTTTAAGGCGGTATTTATTATTAAGGCAATATTTGGGATTTTTAGTAAAGACGCGTTTAAAATTAGCTTAGTTAAAATTTTTTTATTTATATAATACCGGTATTAAAGCTGGTATTAAGTAATTACGGATTTAATATTTGGAAACCTTTGGTATTTTTTTTTTTACCGTATCCGGATAATTTATAAGATTTAATATTCGATTTTTAAAAGCTAATTAAGGATTCGGAAAAGCTAATAACCGTTATTAAGGATATATTAGCTGTTTTTAAGAAGTTTTTAGCTAAATAGACGGTTTTTAGCTTTAGTAACGTATTATTGGCTTTTGCGGACGGGATTTATTTATTTTTTTACGTTAAAAAGCCCGCTTTTTTGGTATAAAAGCCAGTTTTTCCGATATAAAAGCCAGCTTTTCCGGTTTAGAAGCCTGTTTTACCGGTTCCGAATTATAATAAATTGCCTTTATTTTAGAGTAAAGAGGAAGTGGATAATAAATTAGTTTGCTTTATTTATTTAAAAACGTATAAACCGGGAAGGATTAGGAAATATTATACGGTTATATATTTTAAATGCCGATACTATAAATAGCGCGTTTTAATAAAGGACGGTTTTATTTTTTACGAAAAGATCTGCTTATATTGGAATATTGCGGATAGCGAGGGCGAGGATAGTAATAGCGAGATCGAGTAAAAATCCCGATTTTGGATAAATTTAGTTATAAGTAGTGGTATAATAGTAATTAACGTAATTGCGCGCTTGGTTTTGCGAATATTTTTATATAATATATAATAATATAAAGCTTTTATAGGATTAATTTTCCGAAGTTAAAGTCGGGTATATAGATTTATTATATTTATTTCGAAATTTTTTGGTTAATATTAATAAAAGCTTTTTTTTTTGTATTTTTTTTTTGCCATTTTCCGTTTTTTTTTTTATAGGGAAATTTAAAGTTTAGTTTCGCTAATTCCGGTATAACGAGGTTATTAGGAATAATTATATTGTGTCCGACGGGAAGCTTAAATGCCGTTAAAATTAGGTTGTCGTACCCGAATTTACGTTTGGAAAATAACCGTTTTCGTCGAATTCTTAGGCGTATTATAAAGACCGATATTATTAAATTAGCCGTTTTTAAAGCGGTTGGGTTTGCGTTTGATTTATTCCGCCGAAAACGTTTATTTGGCGGAGGCTTTAAGTTTATTTTTATAGCTTAGGGCGTTATTAGCTCGAATATTATTATAGTGTTTTTTATTATTTTATTATCGATTTCGGCTTTTATTAAAGGCTTTTATAATTATTAGCTTATAAGTATATATGGTAAAATAGCTGCGGTATTATAGGCGTTTATAATTAATTATTATATTTAGGCCGGATAATTATACGGTTTTTTTTTCCGAAAATAAAGCTAATATTAGGTTTATGTTTGGGAAAGCTTTTGTTTAGTATTTTAATAGCTGGCGCGTATTTCCGTTTTTAGGTAGTTTTTTAATTCCGTTTTATTTTATTAATCGTATTTATAATTTATAAAATATAGTTATATTTATAAAAGCTTTTATATATTTTAGTTTTTATTAAAAATATATTTAGGGCGTAAAACTTAGTTTGCCGATTTTTTAGCGTTTGGAAGATTTAATTTTTTAGCAATTCGAGCGTGGCCTTTATTTAGCTTTTATTAACCGTCGGAAATTTTTTTGAAAATATATTTATTATATTTATTTTCGTAAGGAAATTATATTTTTTATTTTGCGTATTTTATTTTATTTATAGATATATCGGTATTTTTTATATTTAATAGGCTTTTAAGGAGCTATATTTTTTATTTTAGCGATTACGGATCAGGGAGATTTTGTTTTTTAAATAGATTAATAAAAAATAAAAGTTTAAAAGCTGCTCCGTAGTATTTTTAATGCAAAAGGTATAACCTATAGGCTTTTAAGATTTATCGAGTTTTTTAATATTTTTTAGTTTATTTTAAAATCGCTTTTAGTGCTGTTTTTAGTGGTAGATTCGGGTGGGTAATAACGTTTATAATAATAGAATATATAGTGGTATACGGTATTATAAGGGTCGAGTTTGTCGGGTTTTATAAGCTAGGTTTGTAGTCCTGCCGCTATTGGTGGAAATTATATTTATATGTGTTTTTTTAAAGGTATATATATAATTTGTAATTTAGATATATGTTTTTGCAAATGTTATATCGGAGTATTTTATATTTAAAGATTAAAAAATATTATTAGTAATAATTAGGATAAGCTTAAATTATTAATATTTTATTTATTAATATAGTAACTAAAATATAGCTATAGCTATTTGTTTTTAGCTTGGTTATAGTAGTTAATTATTATATGGAGTAGTATAAGAGATAATTGATATAGAAATGAAGATAAATGAAGCATAAAAAAAGGTATATTTATATATACGATTTTAAAGGCTATATTATAGCTAGATCGAATAGTTGGATATGTATATAAGTTTGAGTATGTATATAAACGATGATTTGAAATATTTGCTATCGCGATGATTTGTTAAGTATAAAATTATTTGTTTTATTGCGATAATTTGTTAAAATAGAACCGTTTTATTGTAATTTATTTTTTTTCGTTGGCGATTTTATATAATGTATTATGATTTAGGCTAATGTAGTTATTTTTTTGACTATAATTTAAATAGGTTATTTTTAATTGTGTTTTTTGATTTTTTTATAATGCTTCCTTTTTATTTTACGTTTTTAGGCATAAATATATAAATTTATACGTTAATTTCGAAAAAAGAGCTTTATTATTTAAAATTTGTTACTTATTAATTGTATAATAAAGGTAATGTTTTTAGCTGTTTAATTATATATATATATTAATTGTTTTTTAATTTTTGCCCGCCGGGTTAGGCTGAGTGTATATTTGATGATGTGTGGTGGTGGATTTTACGATTATAGAGGTTGGGTTTGTAACGCCTGTTATGCAGTTTTTTTAAGCCGGGTTTATTTACGCTAGTATTTTATGATTTATAGCGCGTTATAATGTTATTTTTTTTTGATTTTTTATTTGTAATATTTGCGGTGGTATATTTGTGTTTTACGATTATTTAGAATAATATTAAGATTAATACGGCTATTAAGAATTAAAAATAATTGCCGTTAAATTTATTTAAGCCGTTGGTTTTATTATTTTTAATATAATAGAGCTTTTTTTTTTTTACCTTTTTAGCGATTTTAAATAATAAATTTTATTTTATTTATATATTTTTAATTATTAATGCGTAAAGTAATAGATATAAACGACGTTAGGCTAAGATATTTATTTGTTTAATATTAATTATTTATATTAAAGGATAATTTTAACTATTTATTAATTGATTTTTTTATAATTTTTTTTAGTTTTTTATATATAGTATTTGTTAAAATTTAGCTAATATTAGCTTTAAAAAATAAAATTTATATTAAGTCTTTTGCTTTATACCGGTTATAATGTCGTAAGCTCTTTTTTATATATACCCGAATTATTTATTGGCTTTCGTAAGCCAAGCGCATTTGTATTTATATTAAATGGTTTATAATAGTTTAGCTTATATATGTTCGAATTATTTATTGGTTTTTATAAGCTAAGCGTATTTATATTTATATTAAATGGTTTATAATAGTATAGCTTATTTTGTTAATCCGTATTATAGCGATTACGGAGTATTTTTTTTAAGCTAGGATAATTTATATATATATTAAAGATTTATATATATCGTTAAATACCCCTAAGGTTTTTCTAGATTTTTCGTTTACGATATTTATAATATAATATTTATACGGTATAAGAATATAGTTTGGTACCGGCAGAATTATGCTATTAAAAGACCCCGAATTCTGCGGTTAAAATACTCGATTTGCTAAATAGCTTCGATATTATTATTTCGGAATTTGCGAAGATTTTAATCGAAATAAAAGGGTATAAGATGGTAATATAATTCGGGGAGAATATATATAGATTGGCAAAGGCCGGTAATAGTAGAGGATAAATTTTCGATATATAAATAATAGGTAAAAATAGGGGATAGCTTAAAGTAAAAGGTATTATTATATATAATTTTTAGGTGTATTTGTTTTAATATATTTATTTAGCAAAAAAATTAAAAATTAATCGACGTTATATAGTATATTATTATTAATAATAGGTATTAGATATATTTCCGGATATTATTATTTTTGCTTTAGCCCGAAAAGGAACGTTATAAAATCGTAATAAAGTTTTTATAAAAAATTTAAGGAATTTAAATCCGTCCGATCCGATTTTATTATTTATAAAAGTTTTGTGTAATTCCGAGGAATTACGTTATTAATTTTTAGCCGATAAAGCCGTTTCGGTTTTTAGCTAATAGGCCGGTTTATATTTTTTATAGAGATTTAAATTATTAGAGTAAAGGGGGTTTATGTTTTTGGGATCGGTTTTTTTTTTGCTAAATTTATAGTAATATTAACGTTTTTAAATTTAAAACCTTTTTCGAATTATTTATTAAAATGTTATCGCTTTTCGGCGTTTATATAGCTGTTAAAATAATAAGTTTTATTTATAATTTATTTTATTATAGAATTATTATTTACGAAATATATTTCGAACCGGCGATAATTTTTTTTAAGCTTAGTAGGCTTTGGGTTTCGATACGGCGATAATATGTTTTATATTTTATATTTAGCTTAATAGCTTAGTTATATAAGCGGTATTTTTTATTTTTAAAATATAAAAAAAAACGGCCCGACGGTAATTCGAATTATAATAGCAAATTACGGTTTTAGCCTAATATTTTATTTATAATTTTTTTAAAATTACCGGTTTTTAGTATAGTTAGATTGGAATATTATATAGTGGTATTAATATAACGGTTACCGGTTTGGCCCGTTATTTGTGGGAATTAAATATTATTTGATTTAATAAGGAAAAGTATATTTATTATAAATAATTTTAATATATAACGTGCTTTAATATCGATTTAAATATTCGACCGGCTTATTTATTATTTAAATCCCGGATATTTTTGCTTTTTTTATTATTAGGTTTTTATTTATAATGGCCTTTAATTTATTAAATAGTTTTATAAATTTAGGAATTCGAGGATTACGGCTTTAGCGGGATTTTTTAAAGGTTTTAAAAGCGATTTTTATAGCTTTTTTTAAATCGTTAAGCCTACGGGTTTTTAAAAACCGGTAATAAAGGAGAATTTTTAGGTTATAAGAGAAAATAATACGCGTAAGATTTTATATTAAGATAAGGTTTATAGCTTTAAAAGCTATATCCGTTTTGTTTTAAATATTATTTAATTTATTTATTTAAAGGGTAAGCGTACCTTATGCGTATATAAGTGTATTATATTATTTTGTTAACGAGCGATTTTTGCTAAAATTAGTTATTGCGGCTTTTTAGAGGATGTTTTAGTATTTTTAGAGGTTTACGGTACCGTTATGCTTTTTAAGCCTCGGATTAACCGTTTTGTGGGTATTTGCAACGGCAACGTTTAGATTGCTTATTTCGAGCTAGGGCTTTAGGTTTTATAAGCGGCCGAGCTAAAGCGGTTTTTACGCTAAGCCGATATTAATGGCTTTTTGTTTTATTAGTTTATTATTATAGCTGGCGGAGATAAATATGGTGATTTTGGTGATTTTGATGGTGATTTTAAAGGTGATTTTGAAGGTGATTTTATAGGTGATTTTAAAGGTGATTTTAAAGGTGATTTTAAAGGTGATTTTAAAGGTGATTTTGAAAGGTAAAAATAAAAGTAAAAGTAAGATAACGGGTTCGAGTGTAAAATAGTTTAACGTTATAAATATTATTTTTGGTAGGTATTAAAAAAATGTTATATAGCTATTATTATTACGGAATTTAAGTTACCGTTAAATTATATTTTTTGTTAAGCTTTCCGAATACCGATTACTTTTTTGTTTATTTAGATTTATTTTTAAGTCTGGATATATTATTAATAATCCAGGCTTTTTAGGGGAAAAAATAAAAAGCAAATGCAAAATTATAAATAGCTTTATTTATATTTAATATAATAGCTGGAATAAGTATTTTAATAATAAATATAAGTGTATAACGCTTAGTAGGTAAGCTATGTATTTATAACTTTATAGGTAATTTAATAGGCCTTATATAAAAAAAAAACCCCATTAATTTGGCGTATAAAGAATTTAGCTTTTATTTTCCCCGGATTATATCCGTAATTATTTAATTTATGGCTTTAGGATTAGATGTATTTCGGGAAATTTCCGTATATTAGCTATATATTATTTGCTTAAATTAATTTAATATAATATAACGATGGGCCGTATATAAAAGATTATTTATTTATTATATTCGGTAATTTGTGTGTTTTATTTGGTTATTTTTCGATTTTTTAAGTAGATTATTATTAGAATTATTATATATAAGGCGTTTATATTTATCGGGCATAACCGTATTCGAAATCCTGCGTATATATATTTTTATAATTTAAATTAGGTTAGAAAAAAAAAGGGAAATTTTGCGTTATTTTAGTTAATAGCTATTAGGCGGCAGGGATTTTTAGATTAATTGTTAGTTTAGGATTTTGGCGTAAAACCGGGTTTTTTATATTTTAATAATATAGCTATTAAAGCGGTAAATTTTTGTTAATTTTATTTTGCTATTTTTAAGGTATAGCGGAAAACGTTATAATATAATTAAAATAAAGATAATTTAAGGAATGCGTTAGCTATTAGTAGTTTATATTAGCGTTGGGGTAGATTAAAAAACGCTATAGTATTAGTAGGCGTTCGAATAATACGGCTCGCTAGCGTTAAATAGTCCGACGGAATTAATAAAATAAAAAAGAACCGTTTAGATTTAATATATTTTAAATTTGCCGCTACAAATAGCTTTTTTTATTCGAGGCATAATTTATTTTAAAAGGTGTAGTATATATTAACGGGCGTTTTCCGGATTACGAAAAGTACGGTTTAGCGCGTTACGCTGTTAATAATAGCATTTTTTTAAGTTAATTTAAATTATTTATTATATATAAATTAAATATATTAATTAATATTTTATATTATTATATTTTTAAAAAAAGCTATTTTTATGTTTTTTTATTATTATTTACGGCTATTTTTTTCCGCGAATATTATTTAGACGACTTTAAGCTTTTTTTTTACGTTTTCGGCGCTTTCGCCGCTAAAGTTTTAATTTGCCGAATATTCGCCGCTTTTTTGAGTAATGCTTAGTTTAATTTAGATTATTAAAATTATGGATTTTTAAAAGCCGGGCTTCGGCGGTTTAAAATTTAACGTAAAGCTTTATATAAATCGTAATAAAGTCGCTAATATGGATTTTTTTATGGCTAGCTTTTATTAAATATATAGTTAATAAGCTCCGATTAGAGGTATTTACGGTAAATAGGATTATTTGCCGTTTAGGGATATATTTTATAGCGAATTATTACCTATTAAGGAGTTGGGCGGCGTTAGCGGATTAGATTATAGGTTATAAGCTTAAATAGTATTATGGGCGTAAACCGGGAGTTTTTTATTTTATAACGCGGTTGTTATTATAGCTAAAGTTAGATTTATTAATAATTAAAAGGCTAGGTATAGTAACGAGGGAGGTGTAAATAGGGGATTATTATTTAATCGATTAATAAATAGAAAATTATAAATCTAAAAAAGTCGTTTAAATTCGAGGGTATGCTAGAATATATATCCGTTTTTTTGTTATTATTATTTTCGAATTAGATAAAAGGTAAGGTTATTTATATTTAATTTATTTCGCTAATAGCGGCCCTTAAGCTATATCCTGCTTTTTAAATCCGGATATTTATATAGCCTTTGGCTAAATAAACGAATCTAATAAAGCTTTATTTTTTTTTCCGGTAAATTGCTTTTATAAAATAATTAGGAGAAATCTTTAAGTTTGGAGATAACGTATTTTTTTGTTAAAGTTTGGATAGTGGCTATGCTTTTGGGTAAATGATTATTTTATTAGTTGTAGTTTTAGGATTACGATTATAGCGTAATATATGTTTTGTTTTTTTTCGTATATATCCGTTTAGGTGGCTGCTATAGATTTTTTTTTTGATTCGTAAATTAGAGGTAGCGTTATATATAATTGCTTATAGCTATTTATATATTTTAGGCGAATAGGCGCGGCTTAAAGGAGGCTGCGAGTGCTTTATGTTACCGTTTATTTGGGTAGGATTTTTTGGGTAGTTTTTATTTAATTATAATATAATAAATATAGTTATTTATAATGGATATAGATAATATTTTATTAAAATGATAATATATAAGTCGATATATGGTTTTTAATAGTATCGCTTCGTAAATAGCTACCCCAGCATATAATATTATAAACCAGATTAGGATAAAAGGCCAGCGGCGGCTATTATATATCGCTTGCTTTATAAAGATTTTAAAAGGCATCGTTTATCGTTATAAGGCCTATAACGATTAATAAAAACTAAATAATTAACGTATATTTAATTATATAATTATAAAAGCAATATATTTATAAAAAGCCGGTTTAAAATAGCTTTTTTATATAATTTTTAATTAGCAAAAAATTTAAAATTAATTAACCCCAGCTATACGGTAACTAAAAATACGGGCTACTTTTATATTTAGGTATTTTTAGCATATATTATATATATTATAAAATTTGAGTTTAAGGCGATAATAAAGCGTGATTTAGGTTTAGTTATATAGGATTATTGCCCGGCCTAGCCCGTTATTTATAGGGGTTAAATATAGTAAGTTGGTAACGATTATTATTTTTATAATTGTTTTAAATATTATAATCGATATATATTTTTATAGATTTTTTAGATTTTTTATTTAGTTTTATTTGTTACCGCTTTTGCTTTTTATTTAGGATATATAAGGAAAAAGCTATAAAGGTTAACGCTATATTCCGATTATAGGAAAAGCAAGACCGCTCGATTGATTTTGCTATTTATGCTATTGTTCGATATATGTGTTTTTATATAAAAATTTGTATTATGCTCGAGAATTTTATTTTTTTAATTTTTTTTTAGATTTATTAATTTTTGTAATATAATCCGATTTTTTAAGTTTTTTACGAAAACCTTATACGCTAGACGCGCCGTTTTCCGTAATATTTTATAAGTGATAGTTATTTTAAGATTATGGATAAAGCGCGAGAGATTGATACGGTTAGCTTTAACCGATATTTTTGTGGCTTTTTATAAATTTGGCTATAATTCGACGTTAAAAGCTTTTATTTAAAAGGTTTAAGAGAATTGGTATTATTAAAAGGTTAAAAATATAAAGATGTATAATATTACGATTATAAGTGGATAATTGGCGATTAACGAGATAGTCCGCGACGGTAGGACTAAGGCGAATTAATAACGGGAAGAAAAAAGGGCAAAGGGGTGGGGAAAAGAATAATAGGAGGATGGAAAGCAAAAGATATAAGAATAGGTATAGGTAATGTAGCGAATCGCCTGCGTAGGCTGCTAATTATTACGTATTATATTTTTAGGCAATATAAAAAAGCTTTATAAATAATACGCTTTACCGCTTTAATTATTTATTTTTTGCGGTTAGGAAATATTATTAAAAATATAATTATTAATATAATTTTTTAATATTTATATTATAAATAATTTTTTGTTTTATTTATAAATGCTAACGATTAATCGTAAATATTACGGTGCTGTTTTTTGCTGAAAATTTCGATTTTTTTTTAATTATTTATATTTTTATGCGAATTTTAAATATACCGCGGCTTATTTATTTAGATATTTTTAAATATATAATAGATTAGTTACCAGGCCGTTATATTAAATAATATGCTGCTAATTAGAAGGCTGTAAAGTGTTAAACGCTAGCAAAAATATTAGCGCTTTTAAGTTTTTATTATTTATATTAATGTAATAGTAATAAGTTATTAAACGGTTAAAAAAGACTTTTTATCGCTAATTATATTTTTTATGCTTTTTTTTTTTTTTTATTTATTTTTGCTTTTTGCTTCGGGCTAAACGGAATTTGCTTTATATATAGTTAAAGGATTTTTTTTTACTTTTTTTTAGTTTTTATAGGCAAATATACGATTTACGCGATTTAAATAATATAGCTAATAATTTTATTTCCGCTAAGGCTTTAGCTAACGGCGCTTGGGACGGAGGAGCTATTAATATTAGACGTAAATAAGCTTGGCTTTTTATATATTGTGGGTATTAATTGTAAAATATATATTTTTTTTTAAATTTATTTTAGCATTTTTAAGGTAGGTATAATTTATAATATCGTTAAGTTATTAAACGGTTTATTTATTTAACGCCCTGGTTTCGGCGTTAATACCGGATATTTAACCGATAGTAAAAAAAACGGTAATGCTGCCGTTTGTATTATTAATAGCTTGACCGATTTTGGTTTTTAATAGATCGGTAAGGTTAAAGTTACGCGGGTTAGCAATTTATATTTTTTTAAGGCTACCGAATATATTTATTACGTAATTGGTTATTACTGGTATAAGCGCGTTTTTAAGGGTAAAAAAAAAGGTAAGGATAAGGAGGTTAAGAAGGAGGTTAAGAAGAAGGAGGTTAAAAAAAAGGAGGATAATAAGAAGATTAATTAGGATACCGATAACGAGCTTTGAGGTGGTAAACGTATTAAAAAGTACCCTAAAATTATTATATTCTTTTTAGGATAGAAACCTTCGATTTGTATATTTATTTTATTTTATTTATATTGCCTTTAATTATTATATAATATTAGGATTTTTAGAAATATTTATAAATATAAATATTGCTACGTACGGCTTTAATTTTTATTAAAATTTAATTATAATCGCGCTTAATATTTTTATAAATATGTAAATTAGTATAAAGTATTTTATTATTATCGCTTTGAATAGGGGGTTAGCGGCGGCTGTTATATTGCTTATATTATGGTTATTATGATAAGTAATAGATATAAATGGCGTTAAAATTTTGTTATTTGCATTTATATTATTATTTTATATATTATAATAATTAGTGGCTTTTTTTTTACCGCTTTTTATTTTTAAGCCGTAGCAACCCCGGCGCTTTTATATAAAATCGGCTTTTATATTTTGTTTATTTTATTACGAAATTTTTTTTAGTTTTATTTAATTATAATAGTAATTTTTATTAAAGCTAATCGTATTTTTTAATATATTAATTATAATATAATTAAATTAAAACGGTAAATTTTATATTATTTTATAGTTTTATTAAAGATTTTAAGATAAAATGCAAAATATTAAAATAAAGGTTTTAAGGGCTTTATAGTATTAACCTATAATATTAAATATATTTTTATATTTATTATAATAATAATTATTATTAATATTAATCGTTTTTTTTAATATATTAATTATAAATATAATTAAATTAAAACGGTAAATTTTATATTATTTTATAGTTTTATTAAAAATTTTAAAATAAGGTGTAAAATATTAAAATAAAGGTTTTAAGCGCTTTGTAATTAATTTATAATATTAAATATATTTTTATATATATTACGGGAAAGTTTATTTTATATATTAGCTATTTGTAAAATAATATTATTTTTTAAGGCGATATTTAGCTATTATATTTTTTTACCTTAAAACGAGATTTTTAAAGCGCTAGGAATTTTTTTAAGCATTAATTTATTAATCGGTATAAAATAAATATAATATTGTAAAAGTATTATTATGGTTGGCGTTGCTTTGACGGGATTATATATAGCGCTATTTTTAATAGGAAATAGAACCTTAAAAAATACCGCGTTTAGTATAATTAAGGTAAAGATTGGTAATAAAGCGCTAATATCTTAGGTATTGCTTTATTATTTAAAAATATAGCTTTAATGCTATTATAAATAGGCCTAGGTATTATAATCCTTTTTAAAATCGCTTTATTATTAGCCGCTAATAATGCTATATTTTTAGGTATACCGTTTATTATATTTGCCGGCTTAGTATACGATAATTTCGAATATTGCGCGTTTTTAGCCTAGTCCCTTTTTTTATTGTTTTTTTTAAATTTATTATTAAATATAGATTAAAATAGTCCTAAAGCGAAATGATATTAGTTTAAATATAAGCGTTTTAAAAAACCGATATTTAGCTATAAGGTTAAGCTATTAAAATCGGCTTATTAGCAAAAGGCGATTAAGTGGTTTTCGGACGCTAAAAAACGCTATTTTAAATTATAAATTTATGCTTTAATGGTTTTGTGGGGTTTTTTGTTTTCCGTCGGTAGCTATGGTATATATTTTATTTGCTTAGCAAATTAAATAAGCCTAAAGGCTAATAAAGTCGTTAGGTATTTTAATTAAGGTAATATTTTAATAAGTTAATTATATATTTTTGAATTTGATTTTATGGTTTTATTTTTTATTCCGGGAAATGCTTTTTTTATTATTTTATTAAAAAAACCCGAATTAATAGCATTTATAATAAAAGGTAATTTTTACTAAATTAATTAGTTTTATACTTTTCCGCTTATATATAATATTATTTATTTTTGCTAAATATTTAAATATTTAAATTATACGACCGCGGCTGCGAGGGTAGCCGTGTGGTATAGATAATAGCCGTGTAGCGGCGTAAAGTTTAATAATTTTTTGGAATACGGCCCGTTTTAGCGTATGGATGGCTTTTATTTTTATTATAACCGATTTTGCATTTTGCCTTTTTATATCGTTTACGAGCCGGTCGCCGTTAATAAGTCGCGAGCCGAGTATTTTAACCGCGCGCGGTTCTTCCGAATTTACGGTCGCCTTATCCCGGCTTTTTGCGATAAATATAACCCTTTTTATTTAATATAGCACGTAGTATTAACGATATATAAAAAGTGTTTAATTTAAATATAGCTTTATTATGTATTTAAAGGCTTTAAGAATTTATTACCGCTTCGGCGGCTACGGCTATATTTATTTTTTTTTTTAGAATACGAGCTTTTTATGCGTTTTATTAGTATAAAGCAGGCGATTAATGTGCGAGTATATAATCGCGTTTTATTTATACGAAAAAGAGTAAATTATAAGCCGGGCTTTATATATAGCTTATATTTATCGGATCGTATAAAGGGATTCGCAAAAGTCGTCGATTTATAGGCTTATATCGTTTATTATTATAAAGATTGTAACGATTAAAATAGGCTGGTTAAGGTGCGCCGGATTATAACGCTATAAAAGCAATATATTAGTATAAAGGTAGTGCTGGGTTATAGTGTTATATAATAGAGATTATATTAGCTAGATTTGCTAAATTTTAGGTGGGCTAACGTAAAAGGGTAGGGTTTGCGATTATAATGCTTAAATATATATATTTTGTAGCGTGTGTTTAGGTATATAAAAAAATAAATATATATAATATATGATATTATAGAGTACCTATTTATTAATTATATATATATTAAATTATAATTTTATTTTAATATATTTCTTTTTATTTATTTTTTATTATTATTTTGCTAAAAGTCGATTTTAATATTTATTACTTATTATTAAAAATAATGCATTAATAAAAACCTTATGAGATAGCTAGAGATATTATAAAATAAAGTAAAATAACGCGAGACCTATTTTAAATAGCATAAGACTTGCGTAGAATAGTGTTTTCGGAGTCGATTTTTACCTAAAATAGCAGTCATCCCCATTTTTCTGTCAGATACATTCCAGTTTCTCCCGATGCTCCAACGATGGCGACCTTCATCTTGACAAATTTGGAATTGTGTGGGAGTCAATGACGGTTAATTTGGCCTCCAGAGGGATTATAGTGCGAAG
Organism: Pestalotiopsis fici W106-1; assembly: GCF_000516985.1. NCBI lineage: Eukaryota > Fungi > Ascomycota > Sordariomycetes > Amphisphaeriales > Sporocadaceae > Pestalotiopsis > Pestalotiopsis fici. The sequence continues at coordinate 1,927,561 of NW_006917093.1, read as the reverse complement.
CATGCATTTGATATAATAGTTTTCCAACTCCATACCCCCCACTCGCGGAGACGCCCAGTCGGAAACGGGCTAATTGCGGCGACTTTGTGCACGACGAATAATACAAAACACGGAGTGCATTGACCTCATCTCGGTCTCGTTTTCGGTCTCGGCACGCACTGCTAATTAACTTCCCACTCCCATATTTCGGACATTGTCATTGTCCGCTCAATCTGTACGGATGCCCAGAGGGCAAACTGTTGAAAAACCAAGATTTGGATAAAATCACCCTATTTACAGCAGCAAAAATCCACCTCCCTTTGCCTTTCCCCCATTTTGGGGATTTTTTAACAAAAAGAAGAGAAAAAAGAAGAGAAAAAAGAAGAGAAGGGAATAATAAATTCTTTTATTTATTTTTTTAATTTTTTTAATATTATAATTTATTATAACTTTCTTATAATAGCCACGGAGAAGTGAGCACATGAGGCTAAAATCGCGGGTTTTCAACAGTTTGCTCTCTGGTGCTCCGTAAATCTGGCGATCGCGCGCCAGCCCTAGTATCAATACCGGAGTCAATTATCGTTGGAAAGAACTTGTCACACGGAATTTGGAGTCCTATTTGACAGTGAAAAGGATTATTCAATATGGATCGGGCCGCTTGAAAGTCTATAAGCTTAACAATGAACAAAGGAAACATACAACTGAGTCTTATCAATTCAGATTCTCCAAAACTCCTGGTTGGATCTGCTCCAACCTTTTACACAAAGTTTCCCAAACACAAGTGGCTTTCTCGTTGTCAAGAGCAATGGGTGCATACGCCTGCACCTCTCCCGCCCTCAAGTATAGTCCATGAGTTTTTCTTCCTGCTGCTGCAGCTTGCACCACTAGCCGTGAGCCCTCTTCAGCAGTACGGGCGAACATTGCCTGGAAGATATTGAAGAAGATTCGGGCTACACCCGTCAAACCTCCCACCAACCCAGTCTTGCAGAAACAGGGGTCCAGGGAGTTTACCACAATGGGACGAAGGTTTGTCTTTTCGACTGGGTCGATGGCGGCACACATTTTGATGACCGCATAGAGCTGCAATAGCTTTGAAAGATTGTATCTGTAGCGAGATCGTAATCGTCAGCTTAATCTCACAAGAAAAAAAAACACAATTGACTTTGGCCTACTGATTCGTCTTATCAAAATGCGCATCGTCGCTGAACCAGCTAAAGATATCGTCGCCGTGGTTCTCGGGGTATTTGGCAATATCATACAAGGCCGACCCAACAAAGGTCATGTGCGGCGTCGTCTCGTACTTGCGGGCAGTCTCTCTCAGCTTTGGGATAAGTTGCACGGCCAGCAGAAAGGTCCCGATGACATTGATGCCGAGGGTACTTTCAGTTCCGTATACCTGGACTTTGCTACTCGCGCCGATTCCTGCATTGTTGATGACGACGTCCAACCTTGGTAGAGTGTTCACCTTGTCCACAAAGGCCTTGATGGATGAGGAAGAGGCGACGTCGAGTGTCCAGACTTGGATAATCGCGGGATCACAATGAGTGACAGCCTCAATTTCCGCCTTTGCTTCTTCGCCTCGCGATTGACTGCGGCAGGCAAATATGATCTTGTCAGCTCCAAGGCGGATGAGATGCTTGACAATCTCCTTGCCTAAGCCCCCATTGGCTCCAGTGACAATGACCGTCTTGGCTTCAAAGGAAGATGTTGGCAGTGGTATCTTGAGAATTAGCTGAGTATGGAAGAAATTGGCTAGGGAAGGCATCGCGGATGTAAGAGGGTACTGTTCTTCTATTATTATTGCAGATGAACCAGAGGTGTATGAGTATGCTACTTGGTTAAAGTGTGATCAACCTTTCAAATATATCTCTTCTCTGGCGATGGCTCATTTGAATAATGTGAACGTTGAATCCAAGTCCACGGACTTTAATCGGGCTGAGACAAATCCTACTGTCCGTGGCGCATGGCACAGCAAGTGATACAAGGGGCGAGTCTAGGACTGTATAGGTCTAATCTATGGAATCTACTACCTTTTGCATATCCCCAGTGTCGTGATTGGTCTAAGTCAACACGATATTCTGCTGATTAACGCGGTACTGGTACATGTTCCAGGTCTATAATATAGTTCAGTTCGGCGCATTGGTAATGTGGTAGTACTTGTCAGATCTTACCATTACCTCCGCGGACTTAAGAAAGAAGTGGGGACCTCTCACTCACCTCTTTCACAACTCCGGCCATGCTCGACATCACTTTCTCCATGGACTTATCTCTGGGCCAAAGTTATTGAGATTTTGAATATGGAGTCTCAAGGGACAAATCTGCCAACACGTGTTGTAAAACAGAATCAGCGGCCGCACCGGCGAAACCGAGTCCCTCTATCGTGTGACCCATGTCGCTCTAGAAAGTATGTCATCCGAATACCCCGGGTTCTCCACCCTTCAGCTCATGCTCAACTATACCTCCTAACCTTTGACTATGGACTGACATGATCTTGAGGTTGAAATGTAATCGGGAGAATCCTTGTCAGAATTGTGTGGCTCGTAACCAGAATGACTCCTGCCATTTCCGCGGCCCAAAAAACCAAGCTGCATCCGTTGGAAATGGCAATACTACAGGAGATGGGATGCGACAGCGTATCGATCATCTGGAAGAGCTTGTCAAAGGATTGATTAATGAGCAGCAGCAGACACAAGAACAAGAGAGGACAGCTGTGATTACGCCTCAAAGTCCCGAAGCAGATTCAACAACAGAGCCATCTGCTGCAATCCGCAATGGGCAAGATGGTACCAGTGCTGGTCAAACAGTAATAGATGGCAATCACTCGGTATACATGGGCGATAATGATTGGTATACCGTGCTTCAAGAGGTAAAGAGACTACTCGCCTTGCTAGACTTTCATCACTGACAAATTGAAACTAGATCAATGAGCTCAAAAACACTTGGACGCAAGAGCAAGAGTCTCACAGCCATGATAGCCCAGATGCCGATCTGTCATATACGGTTGACGGATCCAGTCTTTTGTTCAACCAGGTCAAACCTATAGAGAGACTTGAGATACTTGCGTCGCTCCCAACCAAGGCAGAGACTGACCGTATGGTTGCCAACTTCTTTGATCGCTCGAATTTTCCGATAAATATTCCTCGTAAGCAAGGCCCCTTGAAGGACTACGTGGTCTTTCCCACTAATAACAAAACAGCTATTCTGCACGAGCCAACGTTTATGCAAGAGGTTTGTCAACAACTCCTCAATATGAAGCGATAATATTGACTCATCTTCTCCCAGTACAATGAGCATTGGAAAGACCCCACAAAGACGGGCTTCATCTGGCTTGGTCTTCTATTCTCTATGCTTGGCATCAACATGCTTGCTTACGACCAGTATGGAGAGCCTTCAGAGTACGAGGGCATGGCAGAGTCCCTCTTTCAATTGTACCGGATGCGCACAGCACAATGTCTGCTAAGCGGCGATATCGCCAAGTGCCTGCCATATACTGTGGAAACTTTGCGTTTCAATGCAACTGCCGAGCTCAGCCGCAAGGAAGACAATCGCCGTGGTCTCTGGATCATGACGGGCGTCATCATCCGCACTGCCATCAACATGGGCTACCATAGGGAGCCCTCACGATCTGCAGGCTTTTCGGTACTACAAGCAGAATACCGGCGGCGCATCTGGAGCTCAGTCATGACCATGGACGCCATGTCGTCGTTTCTCGGAGGTTTTCCGCCTACGGCCACGGCGATATACTCTGACACGAGGGAGCCCAGCAATCTGCACGACTGGGAGCTGTCGCCAGAATCAACGGTGCTGCCACCATCAAGGTCGCTAGAGGAATCGACGTCGGCCACATATCTCATTGTCAAAGGTCGACTGTGTCAAGCCCTAGGCCGTCTGGCTGAGTTCAATAGTGCCGCCAGCCAGGGTTCGTATGAAGTGGTGCTCGAGATTGACCAGCTGTTGCATGATAGATTTCATGGCTTTCCCAGCTACCTAATGACGGTACCTGTCCACAAGAATAACATGACCAGCAGCAATCGCGCGGATTTTTACCGATTGAACCTCATCAGCATGTATCACAAAGGCATGTGTACTCTGCACAGGAAATTCATGGCAAAGGCGAGAGTCGATGAACGTTTCAAGTTATCCCAACAGCGGTGCATCTCGTCAGCATTGTCCCTGTTGGGTCTTCAGGATATCCTGATGCCGGGCCTATACGAGATATCACAGGTGAGGCAAATGCTGACGCTGGCCGCCATGATCTTGATACTAGAGCTAGAACTGAGGCAGAAATTGCCCAAGGCCGAGGAATCTCCCAGTAGCGAAGATCTATTCGAGGTGTTGGGGAGATCATGCCACTTTTGGGAAGCCGCCTCGACAAGTTGTGATGAGGCAAACAAATCTTATCGTTTCCTCGTGGATCTGCTGTCAAAGTCGCCTCACAACATTGGCACTGCATCTGGACCTTTGAAGACGATGTCGACTCAACAGCAAGTCAATACCTCAGGATACACCCCTAGCTTCGATACAATCACTGATGGTCTGTCTTTCGGGGATGACTTGTCCAACATAGATTTTGATTGGGTGAGTAGCTGTTACTATTCAGATATCGTCCAGCGTGCATAGTACTGACGTGCACAGACAATGTGGGATACTTTCATCGAGTACGGTCACGATCATGTTGGGCCTGGCTAGATACATTAGACCGTGCCCGGGAGAAAACACTAGATTAAGGTAAATAGGACATACTAAACTTGATAAGAGTTCTCGCTTGGGTATTGATAGATCTTGATCGGCCGTCAAAGTAATTATCCTCTCCGTGACATTCAAATTGCAGTAAAGAGCGGGTAAAGCTGTGCTTGGATTGGCCCTTTTGATCGGATGTCCTCTTTGGCAGTGTTAAAATTGCAGTGAAATACCCATGCCCGTCTGGCAGCAACATCCGACAAGGATGTCAGCACACCCAATCTGGACATTCGCACCCATGTCCACCCCGCGAAAGTCAAACTCGAGTTCTCAATTGGCCCTTGGGTCTTGACAGCTCTTGACTGGGTGCTACCAAATTGTCCTCTTTGGCGGCATTCAAATTGCAGTGAAATCAGTCTAGTTCAGAACGTACATAATCTTCACCTGCAAGGTTAAACTTAAGTTCTCGATTGGCCCCTGGGTCTTGACAGCTCTTGACTGGGCGCCACCACTTATCCTCTTTGGCAGGGTTAAAAGTGCAGTGAAATACCTAAGACATGTCTAGGAAAATGGTTCTTGCTTAGCATGTGGGTATCAGGATACAAATCAAACGTAACCCTCAAAATTTTTCCCGCCGGTTCTATATTGGCAGCAGAAGTAAATGAAGGGGTATAACCAACTTCGGGGCTCTGAGGGTGTGTAGTTTGGCCCTCAAAATATTTCCTTGGACAGCGTTAAAATTGCTGTGAAAACATATATAGAATTACATACTACTACGTACCATAGAGAACCATGATGGAGGTATTCCGTACCCGGCCTGGACATTGGCACCCACGTCCACCCCGCGAAAAGCCAACCTTGGAACTTCGCCGGTCCGAGGGGTGTGCTAGGATTGGCTGTCAGGCCCCTGAAAGTCAACAACTAAAGGTTGCTAACGTTACCGGCTACATTAGTGACCACCAAGGTACCTCACATTCATTCTCCTTGTAGTGCTCTCTCTAGTTCGTGGGCAACCTGCGCCCAGGCATACATTTTTGGACTCTGTCACAATCACGAATTTCTTTTGCGTACAGACAGGCACTGGATTCCTGAACAATGCCGTCATGTCAAGCCAACAAGCAACCTCCGGCCTCGCGCGCACCCGACCCATTCGCATTTCCGGCAGACCGCCCTTGAGCAGCGCCCAGCCAGCAACGGGCGGCGCGCCTACTCCGAGCACTGCGAATCATGTCTTGCTCTTCCTCACCAACCTGCGACTTCTAGACCTCGATCAGGAACGAGACTGGCCCGGTATCTCCCAGGTCACGTTTTCCACCAAAGATGCGGCCGGCGGGCTCAAGAACAGAATACAATGCGTCGAATGGGCACTCTACCAGCTGTTTGTCCTCTGGGACGGCGAGGAAGCGCGGAATAAGCTGAAGCCCTTCTTCCCGCCGCTTGACCAGGTCCAGTCGATCAATCTACGCGCAGCTCTCCTACGAAGCCTCGAGCAGGTAAAGCGCAGTGGGCTCCTGGGACGAGATGCCGTCTTGCGCAAGACCATGCTTGACGAGTGCAAGGGCGAACGATTCGAGGAGGTGCTGGCCGTGTTCTCGTCGGCAGTGTTGAAGAAACTGGTCGCTGAAAGAGCTCTGAACGCCGGACATGAATACACTCCCGCAATCTCGGAAAAGATATCACTCGAAAACTATGGCTACTCTGGCGATCGCACTCAGATCAACGCCCTTCTACTAGCCCACAAGTTCTCCTTGCGCAAGGCATTGGAGGACAAGGTAGCCGCCCGGAAAAAGTATCGAGACTTTGAAGAATTGGTTGCATCAGAACAGCAGAAAGTGGCCAGAAGAAAGGAAGAGCTCAAAGCTACTGCCGAGTCCCAGGCACATCCCAATATCCCCGACACTTTGATGAAGCAGACTCGCCAGATGATAAAGACCAATTGGACTGGCAGCGATCAATGGGCAGACACGCTTCTTCAGAACGATACGGGCTTGAATCAAGGAGGCCTGCTTGCCTCTAACTTTAATCATGTGTGGTCCGGAGTACGTGCCGGACAGCTTGCGGACATGGAGAGCGACAGCACTGGCCTTTTAGAAAAACTGGACCAAAGAGTCAGCTTGCAGCGTTCGAGGCTTGAAAAGTGGCAGCAATTCCGCCAAGAGTTATTTGGGGATCAAGCGCAGAAGCAAGTAGACCGCAAGCAACAGGCCAACAACAAGGCACAGCGTGTTGACCTTGGCTTCCATGCACACAAGAACTTGCTACCGTCGACTGAGGTTGCCAAGTCGTCACCCTCCAACGGGCCTCCAGAGTATACACAGTTGCTCCAGTCATTGCGTACAGAATTGGACACGATTCGCAAACCTCACATCCCCAACTTTGCCAAGCTCGCCAGAACACAGAGAGGCGCAGAGTCCTCCAACCTCTTAACAGTATCTGGATTGGCGGCTGAACCGATTTCCGATCTTAGTGAGTGGGAAGACGAGCCAGAAGACACCAGGCCTGCCTCGAAGACCATGGCCCCGGCCAATGCCAAGGTTCTCGGGCGGACAAACAGCCAGCTTGATCGCACACGAGCACTTCGAAGACCCATAGCCCGCCAGCGCTCTACAGATAGTGATTCTACGCAGGGATCATCGGACTTGATGCGTCCTAGCGCTCAATACGCAATACGGACCAAGTCCTCTACTAGCAACGGTAGCGATGGATCTCGTGCTGCTGTCGATAGGGTCCCTAGTGAACCCGTCGTTGAGCAAAAGGTTTTGCTTCGTCCAGAGCCGAAAATCCTGTCACCCGATGCGCCCGGCTCCTTGTCCGAATCCGAAGATAGATCAGAATCCGATACTGCACTTGAGACTTCTGGATCGGTTTCACCAACACAGGCAACTGCTGACCAGATCCTGGCATCCATGTCCAATGCATCACCCTCGCCTACCAAGAGGCCTCGCCATACGCTTTCCCTTGCGGAACGGACACGCATGTCCATGTCCAGAACCAGCTCGTTTGAACCAGATGACGAGACCAACCCGCACCTGTTATCACCGAGTCTGGCTAAGAGCAATAGAAAGTTTGGTATTACAAGTCCACCAGTCGCTGAGTCGAGCAATGGTGACGAATATGACGACCTCGTCGCTCGTACCCGTCGGTCAATGGCAGGGTTCGAAGCAGCAAAACAGAAAGCTCAGCTCGAAAGAAGGCGGTCGCAGAGGCAGAGCAAATTAATCCAGCCGCGAAAAGATGGCTACTTTCCCAAGGTTGACGAAGAGGGCCTGGGCGATGCTTCGGTCATGGAAGAGCTCCTGGACGCACAACAGGAGGATCCAGAGGCTATCTTCAAAAGTCGGCCCAGGATGAGAACAAGCCCAGTGCCAAGTCCCCATGGAAGATGGGATGAGGATGATGATGAGCTCTTCTGATTCCAGTGGTCATCAAATTTTTGTTTGGCAATAGTCGTAGGGATAATAAATATTCATGTTTTTTCTAAAAGTTCCAGTGCCTGATATCCTGATACCTTCATTCGGAAGGGTTGTACTTCAATGTTCTGTAACCAGTTCCGAGGTCAGTACAGTGTACTATTCATAGTGGCCATCAGGGTCCAAATTAAGCGTCCGGCATTTGTGTTTCCCCCACCACTTCAACGTCATACAGTCTAATTACCCCACCATCCACTACGTAACTTTCACTCAACGCGTGATTCGACGCGTTTCAACCCACTATTTCTTCCAATATTCCTCAAGCCAGTAATCGCTGTTGAGTATCACCTTTGCCAGAATAGAAATATCAAAAAGTCTTTGATCAACTACCAACTTCACCCAACACACCAATTGCTCCAAAGAACATCTCTTCTAATCTACCCAATATGATGCAAAGCATGATGGCCAACATGAATGCTCCATTCAAGCACCCCACGCCAAAGGAGGCCTTCAAGATTGCCCGCCTCCACGCCGAGCTCCTCCGACAGCTCTTCAATCACCCACAGTACATCTACACGGAGCCGCCCACAGCAGCTCGCTACCCCACGGATACCAAGAAGACAGCTCCCGCCCTCCTCATGGTCTCGGACTTTGTCCAGACCACCTACGTCGAGCACGTGCTGCCCTTTTTGCCCGCCGGCGCCTCGCGCAAGACCAAGGACATTGCCAACCCCTGGGCCTATGCCGACGAGTCCTCGGTCTGGGAGTGGACGTGGGACGAGGAAAAGGGCGAGCTCAAGGACAAGGACGGCAAGGTCCAGCCCTTTCCCAAGCTGGGCGCCGCCGGCGTCGAGAAGCGAGGCGACATCTGGACCCGCTCCTTCATGGCCGGCATGTGCATTTGCGAGAATGGAACCGACCCAAAGGCCAAGCTCATGATAGGAGGCAAGAGCTTTGACTTTGGAGAGGAGGCCCGGAGGTTGATCAAGGAGTTGCAAGAGATTTGAGTCAAAGCGGTAGTAGTCGCTTGGAATAGTACGAATGAATATTTGCCGCCTCTGAGAGGAGGAAAGGCAACTGATATGGATCACGACGACACGACGCAAGGAATGGGAAAACTCACCTCCCACTATGAGAAAGAAAATCAAAACAGATGACCACTTATGGTTTTAGACTGCCATTTTATTGGCGTGGTTCAGAGAAAATAAAATTTTGTATTACGGCCATGCCCCTAATTCAAGCATGAAGGGGTGCTACTCGGATTGGCCAATCCAAGGATACTATCATATCTCGAGACAAAAATGTGATCGAAAATTGCCAATTTACCTTGTTGGTCATTTCCATTTCCATTTCCCCCAGGTGGTATATGCATTGTCGTCCTTTCCCCAGTGAGCAGCAAGCAATAGTATTCAAACGGATTCATTATAAGCGCTTTCGTGGCTCGCCTTGGGCTCAATGCGGGCCTCGCTCTTCATTGCCTCCAGCAAAGCCTCGTGGAATGGATTGAGCGTATGCATGACTGAAAACAGGCATGGGAGCTCGGTTATGAATAACTGGGCCGTGGGCTCTGATGATAGGAGCTTGGCCAAAATTCTGGAAAGCTGCCATATAAGGTCAAGTGACAGTTTCATGGAAGGGTTTGGTAACCTGGGAGGCCTGATCGATCGGTTGGTAACCATTGGCGAGGCCATGTTGAGCGCCTACGTGAGAAGATCCAAATGTAGGTTCACATTGAGCGCCCTGATGAGGCTGTTGAAAAACAGACCCAGGACGAGCAGCTGAACTAACTTGTCCATGGGCAGATCCAGGGTATCCGTATGCCCTGAATTGTCTGTCGAGTTCTTCGAAGTGGGCATCTAGATACCCCAACTTCTTTTCAGGTCCTTTCTGACTAGCTGTATCAGGCTGTCCGGGTACAGACGCAGGTTGAGAAACTGGACCAGCTGCATCAGGCTGTCTGGGTATAGACGCAGGTTGAGAGACTGGGCCAGCTGTATCAGGCTGTCTGAGTACAGACGCATGTTGAGTGACTGGACCAGCTTGTCCAAGTCCAGATCCGCGTTGGTCTGCCGGCTTCTTGTCGCGAAGAATCTGCGAAAAGCTTTCGAGGGTGACATAGGGCAAACCAGAGCGTGGACGAAGATCTTTAACTACAGGACCTTTGAGGATATCCCGCAAACACTCCCGAGGATCGCGTCCGGCAGCGCGAGGACTCTGGTACCACGACTCGGGAAAACCAAAACTGGCCGGGGCGAGTGGAGAAGCGGGTGCTTGGGGGCCCAGATGCTGGCAGGTATCGAAGATGACTCGATAGAGATCCTGGATGTAGCGCTCCGGGAAGAACTCTTTCAACGCCGTCATGTCGATGGATTTGTTCGTGCTGATGTGGATGTCAACCAGACAGAAGGCGAGAAGATTGATCTGAATAGATTTGATGCGCTCGGGTCAGCTGGGTACATTTCCGAGGGGCAAGCGTTGATGGGTGCGTGATGAAAGTCGCAGCAACTTACGCGATCAGCCTGAGTCATGATCCGGCGGCGGCCCGCCGTTGTCGACGATTGGGGGTGCGAGGGATTGTTCATCTTGACTCGGGTATTCAGCCTTCAGGTTGATGGGCTGAGTCCCCAGACTGTTCGAATCCACGATGAGATGAGCTAGTTGATGAGCAGTTGACTGGGCAAAGGAAAGAAATGGTGGGATGGAAAATTTCAATCAAACACCTGTGTGGCTAGCAGGTGAAAAGTCTTGGGGGGTTGATCTCAAGCAACAGCTGCAAACAATTAAAGTCATCTTGGAGGGGGCAGTACTGCTTAAGCGCTTATTGAGCTTTGGGGGGAGACATGGTAAATGCGTAAATGGTCCAGACAAATTAATAGTACTAGCATGCTTACACGAGGCAATGGCGACGATGTCTGAATCTACATGGACGACGGTGGAGTTGACAATGGAACGGGTCGAAAGACGAGACGGGGCAGAGTATAGGCGCCAACGGAGATATACACGGAAAAGGGCGGCCTACAATCGGCGAGTACAGTTACTTACCAATATGCTAGCTATATCCTTGACTCACAAGCACAGCTAGACATCTATCAACAGCATATACATCGAACTTGGTCTTTCCTACCTTGTTGAAGGCTCTATCATAATCAAATCAAGAAAGGTCTCATTGGTTCACAGAGTGGATCAGATACACGATAATGTGCCAGTCTATGTGTCCAAGATAGTGATCAAATGCATAAACCGATTGGCATAGAAGGACACATATATAGCATCGATGTGAGGCATAGCACTATCTGTTCCAAGACCTTGTCAATGAAAATTGAGCAGAAAAGACAATTATTCTTACTCATGGTATTGGCGAGTAACAAAGACGTGAAAATGGACTACATAGGAACCCAGAACGCTGGTCATTATGATAGCAATTATTGAATTACACCACTTAATGGTCTCAAGATTCAGGACCAGATATAAAATTCAAGTCCTATTGATATAGGAGAAACATAAGACCAAATGGTACGAGATATTCCGTCTGTACACCAAGCACCGAAGAGGCGAATTATTGTTGAACTCAATATCATGACCTTGTTTGATGGCTTTATGCCGTAAACCAAGGACAGTCTGTTAGATACCCTGTTGTCTGGGTAAGCTATGCTTTGGGTAAAATAATTAGGTACCTAGGTAGATAGTCCAAGGGGCTTTGAACCAAGACCGAAAACCTTCATCTCTGCCATCGCTGATTCTATGAGGGCATAAGTTTTGCGACGTTAGAGTTGTATTCAGAGGCCCATGTGACCTTGAAGACTTTAGATGCCGCCGATAGGACCGATAGATCTCTGGCGCTTCGGTAATTTAGGAAAAGAACCCCCCGTACGCTCTATTGCGATCTGTAAATGGAGTGACGCTCCTCAACAGGATTCCCACATACGTTTACAGAGAACCGAAACAACCCAGAACCATCGCCGGATGTCATTAATGAATTAGTATTTACGAATCCATGAGTAACTGCATCATGCGCCTATTGTGCTGGATCTTAACCAGACGTCACAACAAGTACCTGCAGTAGTGTCAACCCTTCCGGCTTTCAGGCACCGAACGTTCGGCGCATTAAGATTTATTATTCGGCCGCAGAGGTTGCTGGCCCTTCACAAATAATCCTGTCGGAGAAAGGACCAAGAAGAAAATGAAAAGAATTAGAGAAGGGTAAAAAGTGTAAATTTGAGCGTCCCCTATAAGACCCGAGCACCCACCCACTCACCCACTACCCTAGGACCTTGGACATTTTGGACATTTCAACAGTTGGTTTTGCTTTTACGCCTTATACTCTCTTCTAGGCCACTCAAAGAACCTGCGATAATTCATCTGTACCCCTCCAGTCTCGAATCATGGACCAAGTCGTCGAGATGCTCACGCCGTCCAATCCCTCCGGGCAGCAGTGGAACATCCGAAATTTTACCTCCTACATCCATACTAGCATACAGGCACGCGACATGATAGGCCTCGTCACCGACAAGAGGCACAAAGCGACCGCGCCTGTAGATGACGACACAATCACCGTATCCGTGGCCATTGCCATCATGGGCGTGCTCATCGTCCTCGGTCTGCTTATCGGCGTCGTCTTCTACTGTGCCTACTGCTGCTCGTGCCCGTCCCGCCGCAGAAAGCCTGTTGATCCAGAGCAGGGCCAAGAACTCGATGATCTTCCTCGTCGACAAAGCACAGCCGACACTCTTCTGCCTCGGCGCGCTATGCCTATGCAATCCATCCTCAAGAACCGCGCAAGACCCAACACGACGGTATAGACCTTGTTTCGTCACAACAAGTTCCCAGCATCTGCCCCTGTCTCAACTTACACATGTTCGCATGCATTGCGAGTCAAAAGGCGTCAAAAAGGCATCGTTATTTTAGGTGGCAAGGATATACTATTGTTTCTCACGTGGTCAGATGTCATTCACTTTTCCAAAGGGTTATTAGCATTTATGGTGTTCAGGATACGAGGCGTTGTAGAATATCGAGATTCACCCACCTCATTGCAAGTCAACGAGCAGCATGAGGGGCTGGTTTCAAGGAGCCTGGATTGAGATTGAATTTGTTGTTCTTATCATCTTTCTTTTATTGCATGCGATAGTTTTCCGTGGGCCAGGCTCAGTGATTCAAGAATTTGCCGCCACACCCTCCGCACGTCTCGGCTGAAATCTGCTTTGCAGCAGCAGTTGCAGCGTCGCCAATGTCGTCTGGGAGCTCATTAGGCTTGAGACATTTGGAGCCGCAGACGCCGCAATTATTAGAAATTCCTGGCGCCAGGACGGGGATGCCCGTTGCCGCACAATTTGCTATAGAATTATAGTCAGTATACATAAGTCCTCGACCTCGTTGCTTGCATGCCAAAATTTGAACTCACCAAAGACATGACCTTTTGGACACCGTGATGTTCCAGCTTGTATTTCGAGCTTTGCACCACACAGGGCACACTTTACCTTTTCCGCAACATGCTTGAAGGCTCCCTTGAGAGCTTGCTGTTTCGAGGTCGTCTCTGCCGAGGTACCATTGAGCAGTCCGACGCCGGGAACCTGTGGAGCATCTCCATACATCCATTCGAAAGCCCGGGCTTCCGTGGACAATTTTCTCGTCGAGAAGAATGCCGGATCGACGGGCGCCAGGCTTTTACCAAACATGATTCTGCATCGCAGGCCGGCAAATGTGTAGCGCTCCGGCTTGATGGTACTATATAGGGTGGTGAAGACGGCTACGACGCCACTGCCGGGGCTAGCAGCCATTCCCCAGATACGCAGCCGGTTTGGGTTGATCCTCTCCATTCCCTCGAACGGGTCGTTAAGCTCGTCGACGAAAGTGGCCTTACCATTTTCTTCATCCGAGTCGAAGTCTTCAAACTCGTCATCTTCGTCATCGTCTAGCATGCTGTTATCATCCTCGTTTTCGCTGCCACCAGCATCAGATTCTGATTTTGTTGCCCCATCGGGATTGTAATATCGATACGCCATCGAAAGGGGCTCTGTTACTTCAAGCAAATCAGAGATCTCAGTCACCCACGCAGGTTTTGATGGAGCCTTGTCGGGATCCGCAGGCAGAGGCAGGTTTGTCTGATACCAATCGTTATTTGTGTTGGTTGCCGAGAGTCGGCTCAGAGAGAAATAGGGGATATCTGTTGACTTGGAGATATCTGGAGCATGCACAACGAGGCCAGTGATTGGATTCGAGTGGTTGCTGGCATGTCCATGTGATGGATATGCGGTACCGCACTCAGAAATTGAGTGTTTGGCAGTCGTCGCGGGGTCGATGGTGCTGTCAAATGTGACATTGAATGACTGTGTCGTGAATGGTGTTGCAATAATTCCACGGCACTCTTTTGACTGGCCTTTTGTCCATATCTAGATGCAGTTTAGTATATGACCGAGAACAAGCAAGGAGTATCATCTATACCAAGTCTTCCCATGTGATGAATGCGTCGGGGCCGAGGTGCAGACATGTACCACTAATGTCATATGGCTGTACTTCAACCTCTGGGGTCTTAAAGTCCCTCCATGTTCCCTTGATGGTGATTTGGCGGAATCCGACATAATTTCTGGTCACGTATGAGAGGATTGCCGATCTGCTGCCAGAGCGCTGCAGCCATGGACTCCAGCGTAGAGCGAAGGACGAACCAGAAGGCATAGAATCTGGATCGCATGGCTACGACAATACATATCAGCAAAGTTCCAATTCGACGGAGGTGCCACGTCCTTACATCGCTCTTCTCGTGCGGTCCGCCACCAGCAAACCGAGCCAGCTCCTCAACCCGCCATTCGCCCGGATCATTCTCTTCGCCCACAATCGTGTGCCGAGACTGAACCGAAAGAATCACAATCTCGTCCTCGTCATTCATGTAGGCCAACAAGGAGCCATTCTTCTCGAGGTCCCTAGCCCATGAAAACGATGTGATGTGCTCCAACGAGTAGGGCGAATCGTGGTACTTGGCTCTAGGCAGGAGGAGATTGCCGCCGACGCCCCAGGGCACCACCCAGGAGCTAATGGCGCGGATATTGCGACCTTTGATCTTGATACCTCCGGCGTCGTCGGCAACTATACCCTCGCAGTAGACAGTCAGCGCGCCGCTTCCCGTGAGCACGGCGAGCACCGATCTTCTCATCCGTCCCAGACCGTTGGGGGACCATTCGAGAGCGACCACATGGTTCAGAGAGCTGCCGAGATTAGCGACTATGCTCTGCCCGGCCTCCCATGTAAAGTCGAATTCCGGAAACGGCTGCTTGAGCCGCTCGAATAGTGGTCGATTCAGCTCGGGGACGCGCCGTTCCACTGCGGGAAAGCGCAGCGCGACCTCATAGTACTGTCGTCTTGTGTCCAGGTCGGCAAGCGAAGTGGATTTGGTCCTGGTGCCCTGCGATGGATATTCGGGAAGGTATAAATATATAGAATCATCCGAGGCAACGGCCAGCTCGGCATCAGGCGACCAGGCCAGGTTGTGCGTTGTAAGTGCCACTGCCCGGAGGTTCAAGGTCTCGAGTGGAAGGATGCCAGTCGGCTCTTCTGAGGTCTTGTTCTGAGCCGACATGATGAGTTACGATGCCGTGGCAGCCCCAATTCCTGGTGAAATAGACTCAGGCTGATTCAATGTGTCTAACAATGCTGTAAGTACCAAGATATCTCGATCTCATTGTCGTGTTCTTTGAGATTCACTTTCAAGCTTGCGCCAGTGTGTAGGTAATGCGGTGGGGAATGCCAACGACCTGAAATCTTGTCCGAAAAATCTCAAACGGTCAATCTTGAGTAGTGAAGCTTTTCATGCTGAGTAGTAGATGAGGTGAAAAGGAATATGTTTGGCAGCGCTCCGTCTCTTGAAACGAAGACTGCCTGGCACGAGGCAGGTACATGGGTACATAGGTAGAAAATTGCTGCTCCAAAGTGCTTAAAAAGATGCATTGTCGCCAACCACTAAAAGCTGCTCTGACAGGCTGGGGGCACACTATAAATTGTTATACGCGTAAAACATGGAAGATGTTTACATATCATTTGATCGCAAGATGTCGCGGCAGTCATTTATTTGTAATTTGGGTATCTCTAATAATTGAATATTTCTTGAAGCATCATTGATGGAACGGTCGGCACTGCTAATACGACCTACCTCGCCTTCTCCAAGTAGGAGCCCAGAGCCCACAATGCACTACATCCAGCCAGTGCAGTTGCGCCGACCAGCTTCTTTGCCCACCAATTACCATCGTCTAGGGGTCTGGCTGCAGGAACTTTTCTTTCAAACTTCTTTTCCGACTTGACGGGTTCACTGGCGTTTTTCTCGGCAGCTTCTTGCTCGTCGGCAAGCACCCTGAGCTGGGCAATGGTTCTGCTAAGAGCGAGCATGTCATCATCAACAGTGCTGTTCCTGGTACCATCAATCTCAACATTCTGCACATTGCCAAGAAAGTCGGTCAGAAGCCGGCTACGTGCTGCGTCAACGCCGTCTCTAAACAAATCGTAACGCACGCCTGCATGGGAGTGAATCTTCTCGTAGCTGTAACTGTCAAACAAATCGCCAATGGTCTTCTTGCTGTTCAGGTCCTTGACCTCAGACTCAAGGAACTCCAGATTATAGTATGTGTAGCGGTCGATGACGGCCACGCCCACATCGTTGTCGGCGTGGTGTGAGTATGACGACTGGTCTAGCTCGGAAGACCCTGTAGCAATAATGTTTGGCGAGTAGAGCTTGCTGTACATGGTATTGGCCTGGCACGTGTCGATCATGAACAAGATCTCGTGGTATCTGTTGGTCCAACGTTAGCACATCAATTGCAAATGCTGTCATGGCCCAGGTCTGGAGATTGCATACCTCCTCTTCTCCCACATTTGCTCAAATGCATCGGCCAAATCAAACGCGCCAATCTCTTCGGCATCCTGGAACTTCAGAAACTCGTTGCCGCCGTGCCCCGTCATGTAGACAAAGATATTGCTCCGATCGTCCGTCAATAGCCTCTTACTCCTAGGCATCTCATCGCCGACGCGGTCGGTCAACAGTCGAATGAAGTTCTCAACTGTGACCTCGTAGCCCCTGTAATCCACCTCGATGTTGTCGCCATACAAGTCGACGGCTCGATCGGCGTTACTGTAGACGGTGCCGGGGAAGGCGTTGCGCGGGTTGCAGGCCATGTCGTCCGGCAGCATGAGAATGATCTGCGAGTCTGGGATGCCCAACCGCTTGACCGTCCTGTACATGGACAAAACATTGGCGAGATGTCGATAATTGAACCAGAACCGCGACGTCCCGACGAGGACCGCCCAGTTGCTGGTGTGTTCCGCGGACACAGGGGCCAGCAGGCTCGAGGCCAGCAGCAGCGGCAGTTGGAGGACGTTTGCAATTCTCATGGCGACGAATATTCCAGCATTCGAATATATAACAAATACGGTGTGATGGTGGTGTTCTGGCAGAGGCGACAGTGCCTCAGAAGTGGTGTTCTCACATTTGGCGACGGGAATGGGAACCCGTATTTGTCAGGATGGTTGATGCACCCATCCAGGCTACACACCTGGTCTCAAGTCAAGGTACCTGTGAGCGGTACCTACCAGACTGTGTAATTGTCCGGGGACCTGGGCTAGGCTGCTTAGAGACTAGGTTAGACTAAACGCAGGATACCTAATGTGAGCTATGCCCCTGTCATTAGCAACCATAATACTGCTACCGGCATGCGTACATATTACAACGTTCAGCAAAGTCCATATCCCTACAGTCTTGCGGCATCGTGTTTGTACTTGAACATCGAGGCGCAAGACAAATGTTATTGAAACCAATTAATGGCTAAATCGTTCTGGAGATAGTCATTCTATGATCAATTCAACGACATCACGAGCAATGATTATTCGTATTATGAGGTCTTCGTAAGTGAAATGCAAGAAACATTGACTGCATGCTTGCATGTGGTTTGCTAGCACTGAGTTTTGAGAGTCTCAGTTGCCCGTGCCCGTCTCTTTCATGAATGCAAGAGAAAAGTGGTCAGAAAATACAAATGGGTACGGCTTAAGATCAATTTTGCTATTGCTATTGAAATTGGGGTACGCAACCATAAGTCAACTCACTTTTTCGAGATACAAGGTCTATTTTCGACATGCCTATCACAAGTGGCGAGGACTTCCTACATGTCTAACTTTAAGATCGCCATATCTGCGGCTCTTGGGTAGATTATGGTCTCATGCTTATCAATGAACAACACATTCGGTTTTGTGGATTTGACCCAGTCCGTTGGCAATAAGGAATCACGCTTGTGCCTCGTTAAGTTGACTCAAGTCTGAGACTTCCCAGTGCAGCCCCAGAATTGGTGGTCGAGGACGACCAGTCAAGCTTGGGAGTAGCCCACGATCTCCAGTATGAAAGTTGACCGGCCATCGATATAGTAAACATTTATGCATTGTAGGCCTGGCTGTAATTCGGAATCGAGGATGGCCGAAAGCTCAAAATAATGTTCGAAGCAGAGCTTCCGTCTTGTTATGCTACAATTATTTGGTACAATGTGATATCAATGTCCGTGAATTCGGACAAGTAGGTATCTTTGGTCTCGAAGCCTTTTCTCATGAAACCCCCGACTTTACATATCTTCTCCCTTATCACCGTGACTCCTTTATGCACCAACTGAAGCCTTCTTAGGCTTCTTGGTTCCGTACTTGCTGCGACTTGACATTCTGTTGGCAACACCACTCTGAATATATTTGTTAGCAGCTTATTGCGCTAAGGCTGGATTCTGGGCATCGATAAAGTGTGATATACATGTCGGATCTGAAAAGTCAGGCGGAACAAACTGGAGCCAGTGTTTCCAGTATCATTCCTTGTCCGACTTGTCCTATACCAGAACACCACGAACAACCCGACTCAGGAGTTTCGGAGCAATAGGCTTTTCGAAGAACTTACCAAATCCAATGCGCCTCTCACCAAGTGGTATCGCACACCGGGACAATCCTGACTGCGACCGCCGCGAACAAGCACGACGCTGTGCTGCTGGATGTTGTGACCCTCTCCGGGAATGTAGGCCGTGATCTGACGGCCAGAGCTCAGACGCACACGGG
Source organism: Pestalotiopsis fici W106-1 (assembly GCF_000516985.1). NCBI lineage: Eukaryota > Fungi > Ascomycota > Sordariomycetes > Amphisphaeriales > Sporocadaceae > Pestalotiopsis > Pestalotiopsis fici. The sequence continues at coordinate 1,908,434 of NW_006917093.1, read as the reverse complement.
CCGTCTTGCGCTCGCCGGAGTTGGGCTTCTTGGGTCGCTGAATACCGACCTTGAGGCAGACGCCCTTTTGCTGCGGGCACTGTGTATCGGCGAGAGCGGGTGAGACGGCGTGGCGGGCGCGCTTGCCAGTTCGGATTTTCTGGAGGAACATGGTTAGAAGATATGAATCGCATCGAGGCTTGTAGGCATTGATGGCCTAGGACGGTGGATGCCATACTCTCATAACCTGGTTCAATGTCGCTTGCGGCGAGGGAGTCGTCGAGAAAGATCGTGGTATCGAGGACCAAGTGGCTTTGACTGGGACTGGGGCAACAGCCGGCCGCCTGGCCAGCGACGGCATAAGGTATCTGAGGATCGATGCCGACATGACTGATGTAGGTCGGGATCGTGTGGGCTGAAGAACGAATGGCAATTGCACCGAGACTGCCAAACTAGCAACGATGCAGCAGCTCACCATTCGCGATATTCTTTTTGGCGGTCGCTGCTACAGGCTTGGCGTTGTTGCGTTTTCGCGCACGGGCCATTCGATTCTAGTGGAATCCCCGGTTTCTGGGCTGGGTCGTCGGTGGTAGACTTGTTCCGTCTTCTGGATCAAGGTCCCCGTTGTCGTTCATCACATGCCACGGCTGCGAGCAAAAGCCAAGCCACTGCCACTCCTGTCAGTATAGCCAACGCCCTGGCACCAGCTGCCAGGCCATCGCGGCAATCGCCGACAGAGGTATGACCTCAGCTCAATTCCGCACTTTGAACCCCACGAGTCAAGATAACCATGGTTGGCAAGGTTGGCCCCACGGCTTCCCTCGGCTTGGGGTAAGCTCTCCGTGGCATGCGGTTAGAAGGATGGCGGCGCCGTCTGGGGAACGAGGCGATACTTTAGATTTGTTTCCTAGCCATTGATGATCAAAACCTGGGGTTTACTCCTTTATTTCTATCCGGAATCCTTCCTTTGATCAGTTTGCTCTTGATTCACGATACCACAGAAACTTATACCCCATCTGGCTCTTGTCCCGCATTGCCCGCCCTTCGCATATCCTTCACATTGTTTTTACGCTTGAAAACGCTCGTGCTTATCCCCAGATCACCATGTCTGCGATCGCTAGAACTCTCCGTCCCGCGCTGCGGCGGAGTTTGACTGTTATGACCAGAGCCTCTGCATCCTCCTCTCCAAGAGTACAGAACACTGTCAGAACATTCAATGCCCCTCAACAGTATGCAGCAATCCTGTAAACACCATACCATGCAACTCGCACTAACAACATGAAACCAGACTACGATGCCTCTCGTCCACGCCTCGCAGGCTCATGGACATCTCCGACATCCCGCCCACGCCCATTATGCATCTTTCCGAAACAGAGGCAGCCATGCAAGAGGCGGTACAAAAGTTCGCAAATGATGTGATATTGCCCAAAGTCCGTGACATGGACGAGGCAGAGGCCATGGACCCGACGTTGGTAGAACAGCTCTTTGAGCAGGGTATCATGGGTGTAGAAATCCCCGAAGAGTATGGCGGAGCTGGCATGAACTTTACGTCGGCCATTGTTGGTATCGAGGAATTGGCCAGAGTGGACCCGTCCGTCTCCGTCATGGTTGATGTTCACAACACCCTGGTAAACACGGCAATCATCCGATGGGGCAGCACCGACATCAAGAAGAGATTCTTGCCAAAGCTCGCCACCAACACTGTTGGATCATTCTGTCTGTCCGAGCCCGTCTCGGGTTCCGACGCCTTTGCCCTTGCCACAAAGGCAGTCAAGACTGCTGATGGCTACAAGATTAGCGGTAGCAAGATGTGGATCACAAACAGCATGGAGGCCGACTTCTTCATCGTCTTTGCCAACCTTGACCCCAGCAAGGGCTACAAGGGAATCAGCGCCTTTATCGTCGAGAAGGACGCCAAGGGCTTCAGCATTGCCAAGAAGGAGAAGAAGCTCGGCATCAAGGCCAGCAGCACATGTGTCATCAACTTTGACGACGTGGAGATCCCTCACGACAATTTGCTTGGAAAGGAGGGCGAAGGTTACAAGTATGCCATTGGAATTTTGAACGAGGGCAGAATCGGCATTGCCGCTCAGATGACCGGTCTCGCTCTCGGCGCCTTTGAAAACGCGGTCAAGTACGTCTGGAACGACCGAAAGCAATTCGGTCAGCTAGTTGGTGAGTTCCAGGGCATGCAACACCAGATTGCCCAGTGCTACGTGGAGATTGCGGCCGCTAGAGCGCTGGTCTACAATGCCGCCAGGAAGAAGGAGGCTGGACAGGACTTTGTCAAGGACGCTGCCATGGCCAAGCTTTATGCATCGCAAGTTGCAGGCAAGGTGTCCGGCCTGGCCATTGAGTGGATGGGCGGCATGGGCTTCGTGAGAGAGGGATTGGCCGAGAAGTTCTGGAGAGACAGCAAGATTGGTGCCATCTACGAGGGAACAAGCAACATTCAGTAAGTGACCCAGACGTGAGACGAGATGAAAATGAAGCAGCTGCTAACTATCATAGGCTCAACACGATTGCCAAGTTGTTGCAGAAGGAGTACACTTCATAGATACCTGACACGATTTTCTGCATTAGCGATGATATACTTCATGGTGTGTAGGCGCATTTGTGGTCGCTTGCCATGTGCGCTCCATTTAAAAGGGACGGAGTCGATTGAATTGATGTAAACTACTACCAATTGCGCAAGCTCTTGGACGGGTATTCCGAGATCGGGGCCATTTCTACTACTTAGGTTATGATCGCTAGCCAAAAAGAACCATGCCTTGTTATGTCTCGATGAGTAATGATCAATCAGTATTGTAGATCGCATCAAAAGTGCCACAGGCTCGTGACCAAGAGCCTCCATTTTCAGCCCAGTCTGCTCCTCGCATTGACAATGTCTAGAGTCCTTTCGCCATTTGCCCCCCTTTGCCCCTTTGACGGCGTGCTACGGTGGTCAGGGATCGGAATCCTATAATTGGATCCAGCAACTCAAAGCCATGGAGCGGGATCGCGGGATCCACGTGTTTATCGAGGAGCATATATATTGGGTCGATGATAATTTTATGGGGTTAGCTTGTCTATTTGCGTAGTGTTTTTTTGATCGCTTGTGGTTTTTTTTTTGTTCCAAACGTCGGTGAAGAAGATTTTGTGGTTTTCCGCCATTTGTTTTTCCTTATGTTCCATCCTACCTAGTAGATAGAGCTCGATGGCCAGCCCATTTGGTTTCCTCACCAAACACAGGGTCACAGAACAACCACTTATCTACCAATAGCAAGGGCTTCAACTCCCTTCCGGATATATGTCGCATTATACAGGGCTCCCAGGGAAATTATTGCATGACAATAAAGCAGTCCATTAGACCAAGATAGAGGAAGAGGCACGGATCGTTAGCAAGAGCAATGTTCAGTGTTTTGCTGTAATACAGAATGCCCAAGCCCTACAGTACCTAGCAGGTTCGAAGGCTATTTTTAGTGACAACCCACCTGCAGAATCTTATTTAGAGGCTGGAAGCGTGGATTGCAGGGGTCTAAGTGATCATATTGATTGTTGGGAATCCCCCACTTCCCACTTCCCACTCCCTGGCTACTGGGAATTCGTTTCTATGCCTGATCAAGTCGATACCAAGATGCGGAAATCTTTTGGGTATGGTCAAGTTCAAGTCTGCCGCCAATCTTTGCTTGTTTTCTGTCTAGAACACACAGTATGTGTATTGCGCTATTGCTCCATTCTCTCATCGTCGTGGATTGCTACCTAACTACTACTTGGCTACGCTGTTTTTGGCAAAGAGTCCAAATTAGAATGTCAGCACTTGAAAATCCAAGGTCAGTGTCACAATTACATACATGGGTGATTGTAAGCGACCCTTGCGTGAAGATTTCAATGTTGTCTTTTGGTTGTGATTGATGAAAAGCTTCATCGCATATTCTTTCCAATTAGGAGGATGCCAAGTGAAGGAGCAGTATATGATCCCTTCTTTAGCTACCAATTCCCAAGGGCCTGGGGATGGGGGTCGAAGGGCTAAGATTCTGTTCTCCATCGGCCGGGTCAAAAGTTCCAACGCACGAGCACTAGACCTCAAGAAGTGCAAATCTACACCCCAAAAACACTTTTCGTACTGGCCCCCAGAATAGAAAACAAAATCCTTGATAGGGCAGAAAGATTTCCCAACGGGACTTAGCTGAGCCCCCCCTGCTATAAGTAGTTCAGCCTCTGTTTGACACGGCCAATGATGCCCTATCTTGGTATACCAGGGGGGCCGCTGCAGAGGGCCTTGGCATTGTCTACCACTTGCACGCGATGGGAAAGATTTCACAATGACCAATGTCGCGGGTTGGATCCTTCGGGTCTCTTAGTGGCCCAGACCCCTCCAGATGTGGTTATTGTGGTCGGCAAAGTGATTCCGAATATCATCGCAAGGCTACCTGGGGCCGAGTATCTTTAAAGATAGGCCATGGCCCCCATTCATTGGAGCTCTGTGTATCGTCTTCCATTTCTGTCTGGTCATTCCGCCGGCTGGCGCTGTCATTTCTCCAAGGGCGGACGCGTTTGATTTTTTAATTCTTTTCCTTCTCTCTTTCTGGGGAAACAAATTATACCTGGCGATATCGAAAAATTTCGGCTGGGCTGTTACCGACGTGACCATGACTAAGAACGAATACACAACTGCTACGGAGGAGCAGCCAGAACAGGAACTCTCGCGGCGAGACAGCAACCTTCGTTTCATCTCTAGCCCGGTCGCGACTGGATTCAGTGAAAAGGCAGGGCACGAAAGAGTAGAAGCCGTGGGTCTGGAGTCGCAAGCACAGGCGGATGTCGAGCGGCTTGGTTACCGCTACAAGGACAACCATGATTGTCCCGAGTTCATAAAGCACACCAACTCGACAAATTACGAGGTATGTTGCATGCCGTGGATTTGATGGCAAGTATGAAACGGGACTGATCAGTTCAGCTATTTTATGACTTGTGGTTTGTTGCCAATCTTGAAGTTTTCTCATCCGTGAGTTTCTCCTTATGCCTCTTTCCACTCACGAACATTGACTCACATTTTGATGTAGTCCAAGAGTGTCAGTGAGGAAACCGACCTATACGCTTATATCGGATACTTGAGGTATGAAAATATTGTTTGGAGAAGACGGGGCAGAACGTGATGCTAATACCGATATCTTGTGCAGTATCCTCTGGTTTACATGGTTCCTAGTCGGCATGTTCGATGTACGATTTGTCACCGACAGTATTTTTGAGCGCGTTGTCAGGACAGCTCACCTGGGCGTCATGGTGGGATTCAGCATTGTTGTTTCGAATTTTGACCCGTCGAATCAGGATCAGTGGTCTTTCCAAACACTATCGTTGATCCTCATGTTCTCGAGGCTCATTCTGCTCTTCCAATATGGCACGATCATCTGGCACATTCGTCACTTCAAGCAAGGCAAACTCCCGGTCGCTATTGCTGGAGCTGTCCACTTTGTTTCCGCCATGATCTTCCTCGGCATCAGATTTCGATTCCATGCCGATAAAAACAGTCGCGTCTATATTGTGTGGTACATTGTGTCGGCATGCGAGGCCATCATTCAACTAGGATTGGCAAAATACTACAGAGTCTTGACCTTTTCCAAGACTCACTTGACAGAAAGAATGACGGTTCTTACTGTCATTATTCTTGGCGCTGGTGTGACCAGTATCGCCAAGAATATCGTACTCATTGTCAAGAACGCTGCTGGATGGAGTAAATTATTGTCAATTCTTGTCAGGAGTAGCACCATGCTAATATTCACCGTCAGCCAGCGCAACCATCGGAGTGTTGATATCCGCTATTACGCTCATGTATGTTTTCTTCATGATATACTTTGACTGGATGGAGCACCACCATTTAAAAGGGTGGCGCCAGCTGGGATGGAGTATCCTCCATTTTCCATTCCACGTTGCTCTCCTCTTGTTCATGGAGGGTGCTACTCAATTTATGATCTGGTGGAAAGTAGTGAGTGACCAAAACAAGCTTTATCATCAACCATAAGCTGGGCTGACACATGAACAGAACGAAGTCATGAATGATGCAGACTACCAATTCGAAACACTGCTCACGCGTCTCAGTGAGGGCGACGTCTACATTACGAGCGATCTAGTGACCAACGACCTGAATTCCACCGTCCAGAGCATCTTCTCAGTCTACAGTCCGACATATACCTTGACTTCCGAGCGAGTCGACTGGCTCCTGAACGATATTAAAGCTCTTCCACAAGAATTCTGGGACCGTCCGTCGCAAGATGCCTACCCTGATCTTCTACAAAGATGGGTGAATGATCTACAAGAACTACTCATCACAGTTACAAACTCACTATTTGTGAATTTCAATATCGACCCTTTTCAGGACATGGAGGAGTCGGACCCAGCTCTAATGCAATGGGTGGCCAACAATGACATCAACGATCGCTGGTACACGGTCTTTCAATACGCATATGTCACGGCCGGTCTGGTTTTGATGTTGATGACATTTATGTACACCGTCGGGCGCAAGCAGCCCTGGACACCATTCATCATTGCCCGCACCACGCTCTTTGGGCTCATGGGCCTCGGCCTTGCTCTGGTAGAGCTGATCTCCAAGAACGAGGAGCGTTCCCTCAACTATCTCTTGACACCGTGGCTGCTGCCCACGATCTGCATCGTCTTCTTTGTCGTCTTGCTGCTGACACACTTTCCGTACCCGCTGCCGCAGCTCTTTCGCCGGCGCGGGTCGAGGCCCAAGACGACCATGACAAACCAGTACGAGGCGTATAGGAGCGTCCAGGTGCGGGAGGTTCGCCCGGAGCAGACCAACACGTACGACTACCAGGGCTACGACCCACATCGATGGGGTAACGGACGCGGCAACGACGTCCACGTGCTATACCCGGCATCTGATACCATGTATCATAATGGGTACGGGCGATTAGATGATCAGGCGCCGGCGGGCTCTCCTTTCAAACACTGAGAAAGAGCTCAGTGTTGTCTTTGTAGCTATTCATTACGATATCCTGATGACATAGCAATGCCGTATATTTAAAAGTAGTTACGAGCATGCGCGTCTAAATCAATCCAGGATGCCAGGGTGCACCCTCTGAAGTTTTGTCCTTTTGAATTGACATAGCCTGGATTACCTGGATAAGCACGGCCCAGCGTGATCCAGTACAGTGCTCCAGGGCATCCCTGAGGATATATTTGTAACAATGCATCTCGCTTATTGTGGTCAAGACTCAGGTGATATTCATGATGGTGTTGATCCCATAATATATATACGCCTCTGACGTATGCCATGCGCTTTTCATGATTCCCATGAATTTGACAGGTCCAGAACACGTTAAATACACACAATTGGATTACCTCTAGCGGCTTGAATTCCTTAAATGACAACAGAGTTTACGCTTGACAGACAACGGCTCGGGAGTCATTATGGACTAGGTTAGCTCAAGGCTTACCTATCCCCTGAGTGGACATTTGGCATTTGCACGTACTACGCTACGTACCACTGACTGTCCATTTGCCCATGCCATGCCACTAAAAACCCCTGTGGCGATACTCCACTGAGGTCAGAACATATGGCTCACAGAAAATAATCATTGGTCAAAATGACCAAATTTAGACTGCTTAGTAACCTGGGTGCTACACGACGCCGAATCCTTCGGTTAGCCTGAAAGCAAGCATTTTGTGGCCGGACTGGAGTCCCCGTGCCGCAATAACTTGGAGGACAAAGATATAGGGACACTATACTCGGGCGAAACCTCACACATGTCGGAGATACCGATTAGTGAACCAAGGCAGGGTCTGACATTCTGACACCAGTCCTTCTGCATAACGGCAGTTGAAGGAAAACCAAGTATTCCGTACTCACCCCTAGCCTAATAATACTGTCAGCCTGACCCACAGAGACGGGTCGCCCGTCGACCGTGGGACTGTGTGGTAAATTTGCAAGCTGGTACCTCAACAGGGGTCACGGTGAGAGGAGGGATCGCATCTTTCTCTCTCTGCTTGTGGCAATGTAAATAGAAGAGAAGGCCGAGACGCTTTTCGCCGCACACCTTCGGTGGAATCACTCGGCGAGTTGCACTCTGGAATTATTGAGCCGACATTGACAGTCGCCTGGCAACAGCATTCTGATGATCTCCATCTATTGTTGTTCGTCGTCGTCATCGTCGTTGTCGTGGATGGAAAGTTGACCAGAGATCGCGGCTCCAGTCGCGCTTCCACTTGACTCAGTCCCCGAGTAGTACAACACAGACAGACAGGCAGGTATACAATGACGGACCGTCGCAGCAGCAGCAGCAACAGCAGCACCAAATCGCGATGGGCTACACCGGCGGATTGGGAGGCCCATCGGGAGCACATCACACGCCTCTATCAAGACAGAACCTTGAAAGAGACCATGGAGGTCATGCTACGAGATTATGGGTTCTCGGGAACGTCAGTCTTCTCCCCCGCCTTTTCTTCCCCTCTAGGGCGATCATCGACATCTCCGCTCGTCCCTTTTTAGAGGCCGCGCGGCACAATCGCTAACACGGGTGTATATAGTACGAGAATGTACAAATCGCGTATCAAGGCTTGGGATCTACGGAAGAATCGAGGATTCGGGCGCGTCAAGGAGTCACTCGAACAGTTGGTTGCCTGCAGTCAGGGTGACGCCGTGATTGACGTCAAGCGGTACAAGGAACTTGCAGTATACATTCGCCGCCTTCCCCTGGAGCAGCAGGGAGCCCTCGTACGGCTGTTCAACCAGATTCGACCTGATATCACGCCGCGGAGGAGCCTTGCGGGAGCCGACGACCTTTACCGGACAGAAGGATGTCTATATCATCTCCAGAATCACATTGTCGGCCTCTTCGACAACCACCTCTTCGATGGCGAGACGGCGCCAGTAAATCACATAACATCGCTCTATACGGAATGGTACCACGCCACCATCGTCGCTCAAGGGGCACTGCGCTTCGGTCGGACGGTGGAGGCGTTCAAGGTGATCCAGCCCTACTTTGACCAGTACCAGGAGGTGCTCCTCACCCACGACCCCCGTCTATTTGGGTGCACCTCGGCGTTTGCGGCGCTCATCTCGCTCTCGGGACCTGAACTCGGCAACGCCATGTTGAGCTACGCGCAGCAAATGGCCGAGACCATGTACGGCCCGTACCACCCGTACTGCAAGGCGTTGAAATCGCTCGCCGCCATGGCGGTGCCGGAGCGTCGCGCCGCGTGTGCCACTCTGCTGGTCTCGGGCTACCAGATGCTACGGAAACAGCTCACGCCAGGTGCACCTTATGAGCTCTACACGGAGCAGGACTGCCGCGCGGCCGAGATTTTCATCTTGCGCAACGACCTCGGCGCCGATCCCGGTAGCAGCCACCACTACCGAGTCTCCAAGGCGATATTCGAGATCACCGACTTGATCACGAGCCGGGACTGGTACGACGAGCAGGAGCAGATGCCCATTTCTGATGTGATTGACACGATTGCCGAGATCTCGGGCGAGGTGACGAGCCCGCCGCGCGACGACGATCCAGATGAGACGACCGTGGACTTGCAATGGCGGCAATGGGACGGTGGGGATAGCAGCAAGCCCGAGGGCAGCGCGACTGCCGGAGACGATAACAGCTTGGTTGAAGTCGAGAGGCGACATCATACCCTGGCGAAAATGTCCATGTTGGCAGACCTCGAGCAGTATCTGACGTTGAACGGCCAGACCAGCAACGCCCTCGAGGCCCGCCGATCTTTTGAGGATTCCCTCGTCAAGCACTGCGAGAAGCTCAAAATTTGATTGCCAAAAGAATCCCAGAGTGATCTCGGCTATGCTATAATGATTGGCATCAGAGAAGATTCGCCACCGTAGTGCACGCTCCGACTTGGGACACGAAGATTTTGCCAAACAAAGCAGTAAAATTATCTCCATTTGATCGGGCTTCTAAACACCAAATGTCGGCGGATTGCCTCCCAGCAGACTTCGCTACCATTTTGCCTGAATAGATGATGGTGCTAGAAGTGACGGAAGCAGCAAAAGACTCCTGCGCAACTGCATATACTCATCTTTCTCAGAATAAAGAAGGTACGTAATATTATCCCAGCATGTTACTAGATTTTTGCCATCCTATTGTTGCACTGCTAATTCCTTCTTTGCAGCATCCATACCGCCAGCGAACGCTTCTTATCAAGGGGCATGGGGGAAGAGACTTGGTTTTCAAGACTTTGGTTATTCTAGGCGACATGGCCTGGGTGCAGGGTCCTGGCAGTCATTCTCGGCTTGCAGTATATCGGTACCCTTTCAGGTTTAAACTATGATTTCTGATTTTTGGAAGAGAAATGCCCGCAATAATCGCTCACTGGTCTACTAACCACTGTGTACATAACTCGTGGCTGCGAGATTGTACCTGGGTAAGCGCCAAGAATACAATCACTCAATATGCCCACACACTTTTGGCAAAGTAGAAAAAGACAAGGTAGCTTGGTACGAAAGACACAGCAGAAGATCTCTTGATATGACCACGAAAGTGGGGTTGCCTTTCCAGGCTCAATGTTACTTATATGCCTGCATCCCATGTTCTGACACAGAATGACAGCCCAAAGAACTGCCGAGGAAGACGCTGCGAACACGAGATGAAATTATTTGTCCCCGAAAAGTGTCCGAGCTTCTTATTATTGCTATTCTGATCACTTCCAAACATGACCGAGATGCTGACTAGTGTCTCAATGAAAGTGACACAAGTTGGTTCAAGAGTAGAAACGACTGACCAATTCTGTTACGGCAAAGCCCCGCCTTTTTGGTTCTCTTTGCTTACCCCTGAGGGGGCAGAAGCGGGACCACTCAATCAACTTGGACTCTCATAATCGAAGTACATATTGAATGTCGTGTCTGGGAAAATTGTTTGTGTCAGATTTTGTAAATCTCAACTTGGCTTCTTCTTGAAGAGAAATCTTGCACATAATTATTTTAAATATTCACACAATTCCCTTTTTACAGCAATGGCACCTCTCAAAAACGTCGTAGTTGTCGGGGTATGCATAGTCTCCGTATAATAGAAATCGGACATCCGTTTCCACGGTCCCGTCTCCCCCCGCTAACACTGCCGAAATAGGCTTCCAAATCCGGCGGTTTTGTCCACCTGGGATCATACATTGTCGAGGCTTTGAAAGCCGACCCCGAATTCACCGTGACGGTCGTGTCGCGCAAGTCGACGCCGTCGAGTGCACACCCCGACGGTGTCCGCGTCGTCCAGGTCGACGATGGCTACCCGCCCGAGGAGCTGGAGCGGGCGTTTGCCGGCCAGGATGCCGTCGTCATGGCCACCAGCTTTCAGGTCTTTGGCCAGGAGGGCAAGTTTGTCGAGGCCGCCATCAAGGCCGGCGTGAAGCGCTTTATCCCTTCCGAGTATGCCGGTGACACGGCAAATGCAAAGACCGTGTCCATCTTTCCCTTGATTGGTCTCCGGGCCCAGCATATTGAGGATCTAAAGACCAAGGAGAGTACTGGCCTAACATGGACGGCTATCTGCACAGGTCTCTTTGTTGATGTGTAAGTATCGCCTTCCTGCATGCACCAGGAAAGCCATGCTAATTGCCTTCTCAAGCGCCCTACAAAGCGGATTCTTAGGATTCGACCTAAAAGGACAAAAGGCGACCGTCTGGGATGACGGCAAGTACAAGTTCTCAGGCACCACGCGGGAAAATGTGGCCAGGGCCGTTCTGGGCGTACTGAAGAATCCCGAAATCACGGCAAACCAGCACGTCTACGTCTCGTCCTTTGAGGCGTCGCTCAACGACTTGGTGGCCACGGCCGAGAAAATCCAGGACAGCCGTTACTCGATCCTGCATACATCGACGGAGACCGAGGCCGAGGCGGCCCGGAATGCGCTGGCCAGTGGCAACTTTATGGCGGCTTCCAAGCTGCTGTTGGTGGCGACGCTGAATCCGGGCTATGGAAGCAATTTTGCCGAGGAGGGTCATTTGTGGAATGACAAACTTGGCGTGCCACGCGAGAACTTGACGGATGTTGTTGCAAGAGTGATTCAGAGTTAAGCAACGAAAAAAACAAACATGATTACCTACTCTGTCTTTGGTCAACGACAAATCGTCTCTTTTAGTGGTTTGAACTCGGATAAGCGACATTGAGTTTTCAAGATTCTGATTCTTGTCGATTTCATCAAAGCCGGAAGATACGGTGCCATAAATCAATAAATAATGTCAATATGTTTTTTTTTCCCAGGCGATCTTATTTGCGTATACATTTTTGGTGTACACTGTTTTGAAACATCTCCACTCTGCAGCACTACTGTTGGAAATCAATACCAAGGTCTGGTACTACAGTGAGGGGCAGATGAGTCCTTCCCCATGCTGTGCCGCTGGTATTGCCGATCAGGTATGGACTTGGCCCTGTCCTTCGGCGGCGATGTTGATGCTTCTGATCGAAATTTACCAGATAGAGATAGAGATATTAGCATTCAAATCCAAGCATCTCAAGTAATGACTCGCCAGGAAGGGGGAACCTTGAATAGGTGTAAAAGTGACCGAATTTATGAGCCGATAATGATGGGTATGTACGTGATCAATGACCTCGTCTGTTATAACTGTCGCTACATGCATCGTGCAGGTCAAGTGAGCAATCATCACTACATTTCTGGCCAACAGCTGTGACTGCAATGATTTGAACCAACTGCGCAATGCAGATGCAGGGATCACTATTAATATAAGTACGTGTTATACGGAAAATGGAGGTAAAGGGCATGATATTTTCCATAATCATTTTGTGGTTCTTGAGAACATTGTCTTGCTTCGTGTTGCAGCCATCTAACATACATCGTAATTATAGATATTTTGGCTACTCGCACTATCGATGGGAATCAATATCATGTCCAACACGATCCGAATCGCCATCTCTGGTGGTGGCCTAGCGGGTGCTTCTCTCATCCACGCATTGCTCCAATACCCTCATCTGGACGTCCATATCTTTGAGTCTGCGGCAGAATTCAAAGAAGCCGGCGCTGCTGTGGGTATTGCCCGAAATGCCCTCGACGCACTGGATCTGCTCGGTCCGTCAGCGGCTGGAGCTCTGGATCGTGCCGGTGCCGTTCCCATGAGAGGAGTCCGCTTCATGCTTGCCCAGGGTCCTGACCAGGGGAGCGAGATTGACGAAGCAAAGGACCTGGAAGGGCAACGTCTCACCAGTATCGTCCATCGCGCTGCTTTCCTCAAAGAACTGCTGAGTGTCGTCCCTCTGGAACGTATGCATGCCTCCAAAAAGCTTGAGCGAGTTGAGAAGCAAAGCGAGGATGGCCCAATCACGATACACTTCACCGACGGCACCACGCATGAGTGTGATGTCCTCGTCGGCGCTGACGGCATCCACAGCACCATCCGCAAAGTTGTTCTTGGGGACTCCGACCCGGCCGCGCACCCTAGAAATGCTGGTTGGTGGGCAGTCATGGCGTTGAAACCCTACGCAGAGGCTCGGGCCAGTCTCGGCGAGGGTCCGGTCGATGCTGCCAATGCGCGTGAGCACATGTGGATTGGCGATGGCACATACCTGATGCACAATGTGCTGAATGACGGCCAACTGGTACAAGTCATCATCTCTGTACGTGAAGAAGCGGCCGTGGGCTCGGACAAGTGGCACCGCCTTGTCAGTGCCGAGGAGATTACGCAGCTCTACCAGGACTGGCCCCCGTATCTGAAGAAGGCGGCCAAGGAGGCAAGTCAAGCCCTTCTATTTCGTCGATACAGTTGACTAATCATGAAGGCAACAGCTACTTTGTGACCAACCCCAGCAGCCTGCCATGTATCTCTGGGACCATCCTCATGCTCGGACATATGTCTCGGGGAACATTTGCATCATTGGCGACGCGGCTCATGCCACTACTCCCTGGCAGGGCTCCGGCGGCGGCATGTCCATCGAAGATAGCCTCATCCTATCCACTTTGCTCGGGCGCGCAAAGACGACCAAGGATGCAGGTGCGGCATTGAAAATTTACGATCAGGTTCGCCGGCCCCGGACCCAAAGCATCGTCGAGTCGAGCAGAGAGACTGGTCTCATCATGACTGGGCAAGGCAAGGAGACGCAGCTAGATTTGTCGAGACTGAAGCAAAAGGTTTTGCCGAGATGGGACTTTATTCTCAATATTGACATGCATAAGCATCGAGATGATGCGGCCAAATTGATGGAGGATGTCATCTAAGAGCATGTGTTCCGCTGCATGTTGAACACAGCTGGATCGTGGGCTCAGCATAGCATTATACGCTCGCCTAGATCGGAGCACAAGGTTGAACGAATTCAGTGGAAGAAAGAGCTGGTCACGGTAGAGTCACGGAGCAACGGAAATACAAAGTCTGTAACCTTTTCAATAGGTATCATCAATTCTGTGCTGTATATACGTGTTGTCCACTACAGTCTTGCCGAAAATCCCAAACGATGGCCAACTTGCCTCTTATCATCCAGTCTTTTAGCCAACGCGTATCAAGCGCGACAAATAGAAAGGACTGCAATCTTTCTTCATCGTGAAGCTTTCGCTCACATCTCGCCATATCCTGGATTACCATCCAGTTTGTTCGCGCAGAGATAACCAATGGCAGGCTTGACGCTTGGGCACCTTACGGCCAAGCACGGTCATCGTCGGGAGCAACAGGGTTCTGCTGATGCAGACCATCTCGAGTTCCATTGTTGGCGTCATGGGGCTCGGAACGCTCGCGAGCGCGGAATTCCTGACCATGATGGCCCTGGATATTGCGCGGCTCGGAGGGCATGTTGTTGTGATGACCCTGAATCATGTTGGCCGGAGACAGGTTGCCCTGGTTCATATTTCCAGGGTTCATGTAGCCCATCTGGTTGGACATCATCTGCTGCATGCCAGCCTGCTGCATACGTGCATGACCAAACATGTTCATGAGGTTGGTAAGGGCAGTGTTGACATTGTGACCATTGCCCAGAGTGGTTGCGGGTGCCTAACCAGAGCCACTGGGAGGAGGGAACTGACCAGTCTGCTGCTGATTGCCTGCGTTCTGAGCAGCTTGGTACTGAGCCTGGGCCTGGGCCTGGGCCTGATTTTGCATGGCAGTGAAGAAGGCGGGAGGGAAAGCGGGCTGTCCATTCTGACCGTATTGCTGAAACTGAGGAGGCGGGGGAGGGACAAAGTTGGCAGGCAGATTCTGGGGCTGCTGAGGCCAAGTGAACGGAGCCATAGGGGCTTGACCGCCAGCGGCGCCGAAGAATTGAGGCGGGGGAGGCGGAACAAAACCCTGCGCTGCACCAACGTGAGGCGGGGGAGGGGTCCAGAACGGCATCTGCTGCTGCTGCTGCGGCTGCTGCGAGGGATATCCCTGAGACTGAGGCTGCTGCGAGTAACCAGCACCTTGGTGGCGCTGACCTCCGCGGTTACCACGGGCGTTGTTTCCGCGGCCTCTACCTCTTCCACCACGGCCGCCACGGTGAGAACCACCATCGTGACTGGTGGAGCCACCGGTAAAGGCAGGAGGAGCACCGCCTTGGCCAAAGTTGGCCGGACGAGTCAAGGGTCGGTAAGGACCATCGTCCTCATCATCGTACTTGAGATTGGCGGGAGCGGGAGTGGCATCCTGTCGGCCTCCACGACCGCCACGACCACCGTGGGTTCCATCGCCACCACCTCGAGCATTCGAACGGGCATTGCGCTTAGCCTTCTGTTCCTTCTTATACTCAATCTCCTTCTCGTCGTCGGAAAACTCCATCTCGTCATCATTGAGCTCTTCGTCGTTCAGGTTACTAGCGTCAGTTCCCTTCATGCCTTTAAGGGGTTCTGTGAAAACGAAAGTCGAGAGCTCCATGGTGTAGAAAATCTTGGTTCCGACCTCAATGTTGAAGGTCTTGAGTTCCTCTGCATCCTTGAACATTGCCATGTATCGTGGCTCACGCACGCTGCCAATGAGATCGGCCAGGGCTGCAACAACCGTTCGGTCCTCAGTGCAAAGGACTGAGCCAGAGTCGAGAACTTGGTACTCGCCAGACGTGTAAGCTTTGATGACGATAGCGCTGTCGACAACGTGCTCAACCTCACCAAGCACGTGAAGCTGCATCTCGGGCTTGATGATGACATCGGGTCTAGGAACGACCTCCTCGGGCATCTCGTTCTTGGTACGAAGGCCACCGGATGCAGAGCCCTTGGTCTTACCATCGCCCTCGTCATCGGATGCCGCCTCCATAAGGATGCGTGCCATTTCTTCAGGCTTCAGAAGCTCGTTGTCGTCGTCGGAATCATCATCGGAATCATCCGAGCTGCTCGAGTCGGAAGACGACTCGTAGGGAGAAGAGTCTGCCTCCCAGCCCTCGCCCTCTTCATTACCACCATCGGCTGCATCAGCGTCACGCATCTCGGCGTTCTGGTCTGCCTCTGTCTCGTGGGTTGCCGGGGCGCTGGCCAAATCAGCTTGTGCAGGTGTGGGATCAAGGCCGCCGATGAGAGCCTCCAAGCCCTCAGTGAGCGAAGGAGGACTGGCAGGAGCCTCGGTAGCATCGCTAGCTTTTGCGGCAGTCTCCTCATTGGACTGTCCGTCGACGTCCATAGCGCCATCATTGACAGTCGAGGTAATGTCTTGCTGGGCGTTCTGAGCGGTGTTCACGTCAGAGACAGAATTCTGCTCTGCGCCATTGTTCAAGTCACCAGGGGCGGTAACAGGCGCATTGCCAGTCGCGACAGGAACTGAAGTAGTTGCGATAGATGTGGTGTGCTCAGTGTTCTCGGTAGCCTTGGGGGTCTGGCTGTTCTCAGCTTGATTCAAGGTCGAGAGACCAGGAATCTGAAAGGGAGATGCCATGGTTGGCAGCAAGGGATCAATGAGTGTTCAACGATGGAAATACAAAGATGAAATGAAGAGTGTCTTGCTTTAGATGTCAAGTCCAAGAAGACAAGGTCCGGTCGTGAATGGACTGTGCTTTTCTGCCTTTCGGTAACAGCGACACCAGAATTTATCTCGCCTCAGCCTGGGAAGCAGAGCAGATCTATTAAAAAATCTGCAATATTTCCCGAGTCGAAAAGTCCTGGGGCCGTGGCAATGATGTTCACCAGTGGTTTTCGTTGAACAGCTTTTCCAAGAAAAGTTGCCCTCTGAAATGCTGGATTTTTTTTTTCAACCGCAGAAATGGTTACCTTGTATTAGAGCCGCCCAAGAAAAAATTAAGTGGGTACAGCCCACTGCTAGAGATTCATGCAGGGACGGAAGCTAGCGTTGGCGCCGCCTCGGTACAGAAATATCCTGCCCTGTGGATAGATATGACAGGAATAGGCTTGACTCGGAAATGTAGCGACAAGAGTTCACAGTGGTTGTTTCTGGTGTGATTCTCATGGTGAATCTATTATTGTGAGACATGGAAATATGATACCTGTATACATCGCTTTTATCCCCTGCAAACCAAAAGAAATGAGTTCCAAGTGCATGTCTAAGAGTATACCTATATTCTACTATCGGGGCTGGAATAGAATACCGGGATCAGTGCCCCGCCGCCTGCCGCTGGGCCACACGTCACAGCTGGAGCTGGCTGAGCTGGAAATAATCGCGACAGCTCGTTCAGCTCTGGGGTTGCCAAACTGTCAACACCTCGGATGCCCACAGCTGCTTCGACTGCACATTGCGGTCCAATCGCGCGCCAACATCTTCACAATGCCTGACGCCATTGAGCAGAGGCAGGACTTTGTCCATCCCTCAGCTAGCCATGCCAAAAAGAAGTGAGTGAGACAGATGCGCGCCTGTGGTCTTTTGTTCTGCTCTGCACCTAGCCGTCGCTAACTGATGCCGACTCTTAGAGCACCGTCCCACTTTGCGCTTGAGCCCATCAAGGCTTTTTACATCTTTCTTGCCGCAAACCTCATCGCCGCCCTCTTTGCTCCGATTCAAGATTGTGACGAGACGTTCAACTACTGGGAGCCTACACACTACCTTTCGCATGGCTACGGTCTGCAGACCTGGGAGTATTCACCCGACTATGCCATCAGAAGCTGGTTCTACGTTGGTTTGCATGCCATTGTCGGCAATCTGCGACGAATTCTCCCTCATCCGACAAAGGTTGGCGAGTTTTATGCCGTACGATATGCTCTGGCCTTTACCTGTGCCCTGTGCCAGGTTCTCTTCTATCGCGTCATCAGCTTCACCATGAACTCTAGGATTGGTCTCTTCTTTCTGATCGCTACCGTCATTACCCCTGGAAACTTCCACTCGGCCACGGCCTTTTTGCCGTCCAGCTTTGCCATGTACATGTCCCTTTTGGGTGCCGCCGCCTTTATGAACTGGCGTGGAGGTCTCAAGACTTCTTGGGGCATCTGGTGGTTTGCTGTTGGTGGAATCCTGGGCTGGCCCTTTGCCGCCGCCCTGTCTGCTCCGTTCCTTGTTGAAGAGGCCTTGTTTGCCGTGGTTAGCAGCAAGGAAGGCTTCTATGAGGCATTTCTGCGTGTCACTCGTGGCGTCACTGCTGCTTTTCTCTTGGTGGTATGTCTCAGCTGACGGAAAGCTTATCGACCCATTAGTGCTAACATGTATAGGTTGGCGATGCCCTGGTCAACACTTTTTTCTACAAGAAGTGGGAAATGGTGGCATGGAATATTGTCAAGTACAATATCTTTTCTTCGACCGGAGGCCCGGATCTGTATGGCACCGAGCCGTGGACCTTTTACTTTCGCAACCTGACCATCAACTTCAACATCTGGTTTGTGCTGGCTTTGCTGGCATTGCCCCTCTTCCTTGTACAAAAGGCCCTTTCGTCTCGACAATACGGTTTTCAGACTGGTCTCCGAACTGTCGTCTTCCTCTCGCCTTTCTATCTGTGGTTGGGCATCTTTACTTTGCAGCCACACAAAGAAGAGCGCTTCATGTATCCTGCCTACCCATTCCTCTGCTTCAATGCTGCCGTAACGCTGCACATTATTCTCAACGCGTTTGGAAACTCGGACCCAAAGACATTGGTCGGAAAGATCCCCGCAAAACTAAAGCTGTTCATTGTAACTTCGGCTATATTCCTGTCTCTTGACCTCGGCGTCGCCCGCATCCTTGGATTGTACCAGAATTACTCGGCTCCGCTGAAGCTGTACACGCCCCTCGGTGCAGGCGTTACAGGAGAAGAGGGACTGGGTGGACGCGGAGACAGTGTATGCTTTGGAAAAGAGTGGTACCGATTTCCCAGTTCCTACTTCCTACCGCGCGATATGCATGCCAAGTTCATCCGTTCCGAGTTTCGAGGTCTTTTGCCGGGCGAGTTCTCCGAAGCACGCACCGGATTTGGGCTTTGGAGTGGTACCTGGCTGCCAACGAGCGGTATGAATGATCTCAACCAAGAGGATATGGGCAAGTACACTGATATCCGGCAATGTTCATTCCTGGTCGACACACACTATCCTTTAAATAAGGATCCCCTACCACCGAATGAGCCCGATTACATCGAGGACACCGAAAACTGGGAGGTCGCCAAGTGTGTTCCTTTCCTAGATGCCGGGAACACGCATCTACTCGCGCGGGTGCTGTGGGTACCCGAGTCGAACCTCGTTCCTCAGAAATACAGGCGACAATGGGGTGAACATTGTCTTTTGCAGAGGAAGAAGTAGTTCTGCATATTTGTGATAAGAGTGGAATTGTAAATTAGCGAGATCTATATATATACTGGACGTCGTTCTATAGATAACTGGCAAAGTACCCCCGTGGAGGGACTTCTCTTTCAAAATCGAAACGATCTAGAATCTGTGGCGCTTCTGACTCTTGGATTGGCATTTGCTGTGAACGAAAAGAGCTCGTTTCGCCCAAGGCGCTATCCGGCATTGAGGAGGAGCCTGTGTTGCTCCCCGAAGCCAGAGTCGTGGATGAGTCCAAGGTGCCATAGGGAGTCCTTGCACGTCCTTCGATATGATATGCTTGGCTCTCTAGAACACTCATTGGGATGGTATTGAGTGTCTCGCGAAGACTTGATGCCGAAGCATCTGATATATCAACTTCAGGCTCCTCAGATGTCCTAATTGATCGTGGTCTTTCTGTCCTTTTGATCAACTGCAAAGAAGAACGGGAGACATCTGTTGGATTGAGGCAGTTCAACCTTTCGTTCGACTTTCTTGCCGGCGCAACTTTGACGCCTGTCGTCAAGGTGCCAGGGCCTACAGCCTCTTGCGCGTTTTGTTGGAGCTGTAATATCGAGTTCGATGTCCATTCAAGGTGAGAGTACTGTTTGTATCCCCATCTCTTGTGAAGGAGGGAAGACACTGGCTCCAGTAGATATGAAGTTAGGATGATGATGATGCCCACAACCAAGACAAAGTAGAGACCGAAGAGACTAAACGAGCCGTATGCCGTGCTCCGAATTTTCTGCGGTAAAAGTTAGCACATGCTGAGTTCCTAGAACACGAAGATAAAGAGGTATTAATACCTGGTTATTACACAGTTTACCCAGTGCTGGCCCGGTGAAGTTTATCCAGGCCGAGGGTACAGCCCCATTGATCGGTCCGTACGCATGTCGGATAGCCTCAGCTTGGATAGATGCCATCGAAATATCCCACAGGTGTTTCATGTCAAGCTGCCATTGATTCGTGGGCAATGATAATTGTATGCCCTCGTAGACTGTTCTCTGCGATAGTAGGCCCGCCGAGCCTAGAGTCGATAGCATTGCGTCAAAAGACTTGAGAGTGCCAAAGAACATGCTAGTAAAGTAGTCAAAGCGAGCGACCTGTGCAGAACTAGCATTTCCGATATAGTAGAATCTTTTCAGTTCTTCGTAAGTTGTGTTGTAGAACGGGGCAACACCAACTACGGCTTCTCGGAGGCTTGTCAGAGGTCCACACCCTTCAGTTCCAGGGAATTCAGCATTACAAAACTGATACTGCTTGGCACATCCCACGGGCGATGCCGGCTCCATAGAAAGATAGACCTTGAAGCCACCGTCTTCAGTGTTGAACCCGGTATATGGGTCGACAGGATCATCTGCTGTGCGGTACCAATCGCCCGATATTGGATAAAAATTCTAGACGCTATTTCCTGAAAGAAAGATTAAGGTGACGTCTGCGTCTACTCGCACGAGGTTATCGATGGGTTTGAAGCCGGAATTGTTATCATACATTGTGCTATTCAGCCTTGCTGCTGACAGGCAACTGGCATGTTCAGAATTAGTGCCGGGAATGAAAATTGCCACCCTCTATTATTATGAGAAACGGCCAAACCTACTTTACGGAATAATGTGAATTTGTTCTCATGGTAGTGTTAGAAAACAACTGTTGATATTGCGACACAACATCTGCGGCACTATAAATCTGGGGGAAATAAACGTATGTTAGCATATATATTAGGTTTCAAATCTATAGGACTTTTAGAACTAGCTGTGTATAGCTGCTTTGGGAAATGGAGTATCAGAGCAAAAAAATAGATTGAAAGCAAATACAGCCCCCACCTGCTCAGTATGAATACCTAGATTCTACGAGAAATGATTCAAAATGAAGACAGTGCAAACACATATAGAGCACTCACATAATCACAAGGTCCGTTCGCTGAAGTCCAGGAACCATAGTGATATCTGGTCAAGTTCCGAATCGGCGTGTTTTGTTGGCTGGTGAATCCCGAAGTGACCAGAGGGGCACAATGAAGAACGTTTCGCAAAAGAAATCTTTCGTCAGCAGGAGCATTGATTCCAAGGTGGTCGTGGCTATTTACATAGCCGCTGTCTATGCGTATGTTTGCCGTCTGGGTTCGACATATGCCATCACTAAAGGGACAAGCTGCGGCATAGTCAACAGTTGCATCAAGTCGGTTTTTGATCCAGACGTTGCAATCAAGTCCTATACTTTCATTTGAGTAACAATTTTGTGCGTAACTGACAGCCTGATCGACAATTTGGGTAGGGTAAGCGTCTGACTTGACAAGGCTGGCATTCCACGCCAGTCCTGGTGTAGCGAAGAAACCACAGTGCTGGCTCTTGATCAAGACTTCGTTGCCGACACCAGTGGAGATTCGCGAGGATAAAGCGCCGGATATTATGAAACCAGCAAGGCAGAAGCAAGCAAATAAGGCTGTGGCAAACAATTTCCATCCTTGGCTTGTCCGGCGGTTCTTCCAGAAAAGCCTCAAGAGCAACTCAACATCACCTTCTGGTGCTGAAGAGTTGCGCAGGATTGCTTGCCGCTGGTGGTATAGCACGTCCTGGCGATCGGTTGTCGAGAAGGATCTGTGCAAGGCGAAACAGATGATCCTCCAAAAGCGCGAGCCTACAAAAGCGACAAAGAATGCTGTCAAGGCTATGAGTAAATCCGCGTCTTGTCGTTTTAATGTCAGAGTTGCCCCCATGATGCGTCCTCGAGACCAATTCGTCCACGTCCCAATGTATGCGGGATAAGATTGAATCTCCATTTGAACCAGAGTTGTGCATAGATTTGATTGTAGATCTGCTTCAGATTTGCGGAAACACACTTCACATTAGGAACCAGACACACTCTGAAACACAACGTTTTGGAAAGCAGATATTCTCACTTATAATATTCTGGCTATCACATAGGTACGCAATTGAGGCAATGTTGATCGTTACGTCTAAAAAAAGGGATAGGCGGTTGTACTGCATTGAGCCATACAAATATCACCGAGAATACGATGATCCTGCATAATCGCAACGCTGACCTTTGGGTGTCATGCATGGATCATTGTCGAAATGGCCCTCATATCATCTCGATATGTAGGGTTCGGTCTTGGCTAACTGGCGAAGCGAGTACAATTTGCATGAAATTTGCACATTGCTGCCTGTCGGTTCATTTCCATTCAGGTCTTCATGTTGAGCAGAGCTGCAGGGCAGTGCGAGCCTTGTTGCCAATAACACACAAATTTGGAAATAATCCGCATTTATAGAGGGGCGAAATGCACGTTGCTTACAATCGAGGCATTATTCTGCATGATTGGGTTGGGCAGCATCCTGTGCGACACTCGTAATTTTTTGATCAGTCCAGCGCGATAGCAGGTAATTCATGAGGCTCGGGTGTCAGGATCCGCACTTTCTGAGCCCACTCGAGAAGTTTGCCAGACTTGTGATATAAATCCAGAGATTTTCCTTGCTTTTTTGGCAGAGGGCAGGGAGCTGACAATTTTGTGAACAACAGAATTAAGCAAACCTTCCAACACGGATCCTGATTGCGTACTGATAAACCGATGGCGTTCTTCCCAATGCCTCTCCTCCTAGGGGGACTCAGCTCATCTTGGGATGATCCGAAACCAGTGTGCCAAAAAGTCAAAAGTCCACCTTCGAAGCCTGCACATGAGAAGCACAGGTGTTAATAAGCACCCGGCTAGGCATGTTCGGATCTCATTTCCATGCAAAGTGGGCTGCGCCGCCTGTTTGTGTTGGCACCAGAATGATTCACAACATGCCTCACAGCTGCTGCATTTCATTATGAGGCCGAATGAATGGCACCGCCTTTCCTACTGTGATAAAAATATATACTTCGAAATAAAGCTTGCCAGGAAGGAAGGAGCAGTCAGAGAGCACCTGCCTGTTGTTTGAAAAAGTCTCTAGTGCCAGTCAACTGGAATTTAGGCCCGTCCCGACACTCTGGGACCTGGGTGCTGGAACGCCAAAAATAATCTACTGGGTGATTTAGGGTCACGTGTGCCTATTGCCTGCGATGCACACATATTCGAACAACATGATTAGCAAAACAACAAAAAGAATCATCAAAGCCTGCAAACGGGCAAAAAGAAGGTCCGCCTGGGGATCGAACCCAGAATCTCCTGATGTCAACTGATTACACTTCCTATTGCTAGGAGAGCGGTCGTAGTCAGACGCAATGCCAATTCTGCCAACGGACCAATGGCGAAGCTCTGAATCTCTTCAGCGCTTGTTGATAGCGGACGAATTATTGGAGATTATATTACAAGTGCGGGGCGAAAACGGCAGAGTTTTCATTGGCGTCCGAGGTGGCTGGGGATCGACGTTTGCCATGTGCGGATCGAGTCATTTTCACCGGAAACCAGGCCTGCCAGGGATCAGATATTGGTAAGCTAGAGCCGATTGCATATTTTCCTGTGTCGAACGTTCCGAGAAAAGATGGAAATTGAATCAAAATGGTAGGGAGTACAGATACCCACATTTTGTCCTTGCTGAACTTGTGTGAGTCTCCCCTACACTGTTAAATCCAACCTCTCACCCACTAAACCACCAGCAATGCAAACGACTCGCAGGAAAAGAGTGATCGCGATCGACTCTTACAACCTGCAGGTCCTCGGAATCAATCATAGCCGAAAGATAGCAGATTAAATCACTGTATGATTGCGATAGCAGAATATCCTTGAAGTCATCCGAACTCTTGTCTTGGGGTGTATCAAGTCGTGCTGAATCAAGCTTAATTCTTAGTCTCCAGTCTCAGCTTGGCGCAAAGGTCCGAGCTGCGATGCTAGCAATCTTCAGGACATACGCACGCCCTGATTGTGTATAATGACACCTTCTTGGCGTCAGTTGCACTACCCAATACTCGGGTCTACTATATTACCTTGTCCTTCCAACACCAGCAACGTGCTGATTGGCGCAAGTACAGGCCCGGTTGTGATGGACACCCTCACCAGGGATGTTTTCGTCACAGCGCTATTGTTTCTACCACGCCGCTATGATCGCCGATACCATAAAGTCTTGGCGACCACATCTCCTGCTCTGTGCTCAGACGAACATATGATTTCTTCACGTTTGGCTATTAGCAACGCTAGACCATGAAGCAGGCTCAGCTACTCCCGGTATTTGCTTGTACTTTTCCCTCTGTGAAATTTGCCGTATTTGAACAAGCACTCACCTGGAGCTATCTAGCCTAACCTAGTTGATCCGTCTTCCTTGGGGCACTACCCAACAACGGACGGCACAGCCTGCCACTCATGATATCTGTGCACCGGACTTGTGTATCGCGAAACATTACCCCTGGCAATCTCGCAGCGGCGCATTCAATTGCCGTGCAAACAACTTTGTTATAGTCCACCTCTTGATAGTAGTTATCATACTGAGACGGATATCATAGCTCATCCGATTTCATTTTCAGGTGAGAAGCATGTCAACTCCGGTCAGGATGACTTCCGCACCATCCGTTCCCCTTGACACAAGATGCCCCGGCTGTGCACACATTGGCAAGACATTATAAACAACGTCGCAGACCAAAGACTCGACTTTGAAATGTATTCTTCTCTAGAGGTACACCATAATGATTTGCAGAGATCTGATTAACGCCGCCGCCCTACTGGGGCTCGCGACAGCTTACGCCATTCCTTCGACTGATGGCTTTCCCAACCCCGACAACCAGCAGCTCATGCAGATACAGACGACAGCAGGCGGTTCACTGTCAAACTCAAAGCCTCCGATAGAGCTGAGCGAAGATGGCGTAGCAAATTTCCAGCTCATTGCATTCAATGAGCAGTTTGAAGTAGCATTTTTCTCGTCATTGATAGACAATATTACCAACAATGTGGAGGGGTATCAATCAGCTCCAGGAATGAGCGATACTGCAGAGATACTCGAGATACTACAAACAGTCAAAGCGGTAAGTATTCCGTACAGCATTGCAGCTTTCCAAATGATACTGACCTCTCGCAGCAAGAAGAGCTTCACGTG
This sequence comes from Pestalotiopsis fici W106-1, assembly GCF_000516985.1. NCBI lineage: Eukaryota > Fungi > Ascomycota > Sordariomycetes > Amphisphaeriales > Sporocadaceae > Pestalotiopsis > Pestalotiopsis fici. The sequence goes on along the minus strand of NW_006917093.1, from coordinate 1,882,906 downwards.
ATAAGTGCGCTCGAAGTATTGAATCACTTCAATGCAACACTCATACCGGCTCCCTGCGAGTACAAATTCCCCTCTGTCGATCTGGAATCGGCCTTGTCATTAGCCGTCACCTTTTCCAGCGTCGTTCTGGGCACGCTCGCCAGCGCAGAAAAGTCCTTTGCCGACAATGGCGACGCCAGCGGCATCATTCGCCAAGTCGCCTCCATCATTGGCCAAGAGGGCGAGCAGAACGGCTTTTACCGCTTCATGCTCAAGCGCAGCCCGTCCGAGAAGCCGTTTCTAACAACTAATACGGGCCCGTTTGCCTTTTCCGCGCTGCAGCAGTTCATCGTGTCGTGTCCGTTTGACATATCGGCGATTCCTATTCCCACTTTTCCAGTGCTCGAAGTCATGACGACGCCCGAGGCCAAGGACATGACGCTCAAGTTTTCGGCCGATCTCAGCAGTGCCGGGATCAAAGTTGGCAGTATCTCGGAGGAGAATCTGTTCATCACATACCTCACGGGGCAACAACTGCCCATCTCGGTGCCCATTTCCAATGTTCAGGGCTTTGGAGATACCATTACGTTTGATGCTGAATTTCCCTACACGGAAAATGTTATGGACGGTCTGAGCATTGCGGCACTGACAAAGGCGTCCAACTTTGCTGACGCGGATGACATTGCAGCAGAGACATTGGCAGCGCCGGGGTTAATCCAGGTCAACAAAATGTTGGCAAAATAGATTTATATGTACCGATTAGGAGACCTCTAAGGGATAGAGAAATAATGATAATAAGCAGTGAGAGGGGCGATGAAGAGCGGAAAGGTCTTTCTGCTGTGGTGGTCACTTATTCAATTCAATTGTTCAATACACCCGAAGCTCATGAAGTTGACACAATCGCTGGTCAGACTTTGCAGATGGCGGCTTTTAATTTGCGACATCTGCTCTTTTACATTCAATTCAGACCATATTGAAGGCTTGCCAGCTATATTTCATTGCAAAACCAGTCTGTCACGTCTAGCCCTGGGTGAACTTGACAAAAGTGATAGCTTCTGTCATACAGACGCACGCTGCCCAAAACTCTTTGCCTAAGAGGCACAATGAGGCAAGGCTAAAGAATACCGCAATCGTTTTGTGGCCATGGATAAGCTCCAGCATGCAATAATTCACTTCTGCGCAGATGGAGAGACAACCAATGCCGTCGCAGACGCAAACGTCTTGGCATTTACCTCGTCTATTGGCCACACGATTATTACTCAATCACTGACTTTCCATGATTGTGGGGGAATTGAGGCGGAGCCAAGGCGTATAGTGCGCACTCTTGCGCTGCGAGGGCAATGTGATGATGAGTGCATGAGGCCCTACACAACGACGACGTGGTTATGCAGGGTGGGTTGACAGGCCTCGATTGCGTAGCCGCTGCAATACCTTGACCGAAAATCTCAAGTGCCCGAGTCCTGCATCGGTGGGTGATGTCTTGTTCTGTTGGCTTCGCCAAAGACCTCCTGTCTCCTATATCCGATTGGCTAATTCTTGGCTGTTCGATTGGCCTCAATGCGGGAGGCTTGGATCACCTGAGCGAATGATTGGATAAAATCGAGCGTGAGGCCATTTCTTGCATGCGTAGTGGTGGTGGCACAGCCCTGACCGAGCCGATTGGTCAAAGCCAATCATTCTCGTTGACCATCAGTTCTGTTAGGAAATCCATAAAAGTAGGCACGGTTCCATTTCATTCCGCACCAACAAATGCTTACGACAACGCCTGATGACAACGCCTAATGAGAACGCCTGATTACAACACCTTAACTTCAGACTCGACGACCATATCATTCCGAGGAGCTTACGTTACTGGTTCGCTAGAACCAAAAAAAAAAAAAAAAAAAAAAAAAAAAACTGAGAGTCATCTACACCTGCGTGCGCGGGTGGTATGATTTCTGCTTGCACCAATCTGGTTTTGCCCTGTTCCACAATTCAACGTTGGCATCTTCTCATCTCCCCGCGTCCGTCGTGATTCACGAAGAACGTGTGAGAAAACGTCCAATATTGGGAACAGTGGATCGAGTTTCATTTTACGTGGCAACGAACCAATTTCGACGTCGATATCTACCTACTCACCACAAAATTTATACGATAGCCTTGTGCACCGCATGAGTACCGGCAACACAGAGATTTTACAATATAGGAAAGTTTAGGAAGATCCAAGATGGATTACATGCAGTGCCAATGTTGTCGCTGCACGCAGATGCAGGACAAGCTATGGTTACCTATGACAGATGAAGTTGTATCTGGTATGGGATCGTTGATTGCCTCGGGTCTTGAGAGTAGTTCATTTCCACGTCACCTGACTGACGGACACTGGTTTGGGAGAGCCAGTCGTCCTGAAGTCATTGACACGGATTTGAACCACTCTTTTGACCCGGGCAATTCACGATCCCTGCCTGATGCACCTTCCATCTCGTCTATGGGTAACCTGGTTTGTTCTACGTCGACCGTGTCAGCTTTGCAACCTAGCAAGCTGCTTGAAACGGAGTTTTCATGGAATAATGATACTCTGTCTCAATATGGTCTACATAGTCACACAAGCCAGGCCCCAGGACGAGATGGTCAAGTCAACGACATCTCGCAGGGCCTGGTAAGTGCACACTCATAGTTATTTATTCCATAGTTACTTACCTCGGTCAATATTACAGACATCTATCAACCAAGAGCCCATACAGTCTTGCGTGGCCACAGAAATCTTTGACCCTTTAGATATACAACTGAAGTATGTCACGCCGGGTAGATCACTTTTTGAGGATGGGGAACTCCCGAACGGCAACACTTCAATGCTGCTACACCAAGCCAACCAGTTTCCAATATATCATGTAAGATATCTCGGCACACCCTAAGACCATCCATAATGTCTGACAAATACATACAGTCCGAGTTACTGGGAGAAAGCGACTTCATGAGTGCATCATCGGTCGCGCAGATTTCATCCTCCGTAGACCCGGAGGCTGCCAGCAGCCACGTGGATCATCAAGCCTCACTTCAAGCACTAGGCGCTTTACAACCTATGACTGGATATCCATCACTTTCTGCACTGACACCCACCGCTGAAGCAAGTCTTTCGTCTGACCGGATTATGTCCCCTGCACTTCCAACCAACTCTTCAGATTGGTATGATGCATTTCAACTGTCAATGGAGGCTCCACTGACACCGACACCGGGCCAACGAGAGCCATCCTTGTCGAGCACTCTCTTGATACCCTCATCATCCAGCCATCCAAAGTACAGAAAGAAGACAGTCAGCCTTTACTGCTGCACCCACAGCGACTGCGATTACACGGCCAAGAATTGGAGGGACGTGGAGCGCCATCTGGCCTCCCGAAAACACGGGGAATTTTCTTTGAGCTTCCCGTGCAGCATTGAAGGTTGCAATTTTCCAAAGGACAATCCACGAAAGGACAATCTCATACGGCACATGGAGACGGTCCATGGCCTCTCTATGCGTCGGATGAATAGGGGGCGCAGAGAGAAGCACCGCAATGTGCAAACGCGAATTTGGACGTGATGGTGATGGTGACGAGTAGGATTTGGTTAAGCTGTCTTGAGAGTGATTAGACTAAATGAAGCCAGGGGAATGGAATTTCAATTCAACTGTTCAATACACCCGATCCCCTTGTTGGACGTGTGGACAACTATTGGACTTTTCTTTCATCGACCGAGATTGGGTTTGCATGCCTCATTGGGTAAACTAGAAAATTCCGAAAAAAAACAAATACAGCAATTAAATAAGATATGTAAACGCGATAAAACTCATAATATGGACTATGTTATCCGATGCCATATAATATCTATCATGACAACTATCCCCTCTCCCAGGGGCATCGTCCTCGATGGCCGAGGCGGAGGTTGAAAACCAATCGCGTAGTCAGCCAATACAGCTTCCCATAATCACACCCGACTACTGGGCGTGAAAATGTGCCTGGTTCAAACGCGGATGATGCCAACGGCTCAATCAGAGTGAGAAGACTGATTTACCCGCAGTTCACAAGCTTCCTGCCTCGACTAGGAAGTGGGTGCCGCAACGCAAACATAGTAACCAGCCCAGAGATTGGCGCAGCCCGATCCGACATAGGGATTCCATTCGTTGAACTAAACACGATCAGTTTCTTCCCACATCGCAAAGAGGATCATGGGGACAGGGGCCTTTACCTGGTCCGCGGTGATGTCGTACTGCTGCTCGATGTCAAAGCACGAGTCGCCAGATACAACGTAGTGGTACGCCGTACAGTCAGATACCGTGCTTGGTTCCAATGGGGAAGGCGCAGTTGCCGTTGACGTCGCCGTTTGGGTTGCCGTCATCGCCGTAGAGGGCGTGCCGGTCGCGGGTGCGCCGACGCAGATGTATTCGCTCGCCCATAGGTTGGCACAGTCCGATCCGATGTACGGATTCCACTTGTTGAACTGTTTCGGACATGTCAGTATACGCCTTCATGCCACAGAGAAGGGGTGGAGCTGAATAACTCGGCACGTACCTCATCAGCAGTAATATCATATTCCTGCTCAATGTCATAACAGGAGTCGCCGTTCTGTACATAGTAGTAGCTGGTACAGCTGGGGTCTGTGCTTGGCATGATGGGGGAGGGGGCACTGCTGGTGGTTGTCGTCGCGGTGGCGCTGATTGTGGTTCCTGTAGTTGACGACGTGGACCCATCAGATATGCCAATACACACGGCGTAGCCAACGCCCAAGTACTGACAGCTTGATCCAACGGCCGGGTTCCAACTATCACAGTGTAAGCATAAGTGGACGGTGGATCCATTCAAAACAGCCGCAGGCGAGTCTGCTGGGATTCCTACCTGTAGAACTGGTCCAGCGTGAAATTTCCGTACATCTCCACGATCCCTGAACATGAGTCGTTGTCTTGAACGACATACCACGCATCACAGTCACTAGCGACACCAGTCTGTGTGGGCCCGGGTGGACCGCTCGTTGTCGTCGTTGTTGCCACCGATGTGCCTGTGGCTGTGGCTAGATTGTCCCAGTAGCTCGGGTAACAGGTCGCGTCGAAACTGGTACTGGGCGGCATTGTCGCGTCAGCCGGTGGTTGGCAGTAAGATGACAAGGCGTCGGCGCAGGTGTCAGGCAGGTCAGGAATGGTCCACCCGTCCATCGTGTCATTATATGATATGGGACAGTAGACCAGCAAGGAAACATACTAGAGCATATGTCAGCGTCGACTCGATTTTCAGGGATGGAAAAGGATGGTTGCAAAGAGTCAAAGCGAGTTGGTTGCATAGACAAAGTCCAGTACTAGGAGATGCAATCCACCTACGGATTCAATGGCAGTAGGATCGGCTGTTGCCGTGATCGTGGTAATGTTTATGGGTGTTGTCGGTGCCAGATAGGTGGTGTTGTAGGTAGGAACTGACGTCTGCTCTGGGAGAGTGGTGAAGACAGTCGTCGGCATCACAAATGTTCTGTATATGTCAGGGAAGATGCTCCTTCTGGGTGTGGAGAGGTTTCTTACACGTTCCAGCTCGTTGTAATGTTCTGTGGCTGAACATCCCAGGTAGTGGAGCCTGGCGGTCTAAAGCTCAGTCTGTTAGGGAACTTCTATGAAAGCCGTAAAGGGAGTTGCTTCAACTGACGATATGCAGATTTCCCTGCCGACCATGGAATCCAAATTGCTACAATCGGCATAGATAGTACTGGTGAAAGATTAGCAATCATGTTATCGGGGACGATGTTACAAGTAGACCCACGGGTTCCATGATAGCAACTGTGTCAGGTAAAAGGTTTCATCTGCCAGGATAGAATCGCAAGTATCATTGGGTTGGACCTCGTAAAGCGCGCAGCTAGCTCCTAGACAGACAGTGTTTCCCGTCTTGAGGGTTGTGCAGTTGTAATCCAGACTGTTCTCGCTCAAAAAGCGATCCGTGGCTATAGAGTTTGCCTGGGCAATGGAGCCACAGGTGTCGCTTGACTGAACAACGTAGCTCGTTCCGGTGCAAGTTTGAGTTGGCGCTGTCGTGGTGCTTGTGCCTGTGGCTGTCGTGCTCGTTGCTGGGGGGTCAGTATAGGGGTAGCTCGTCGCCGCAATGCCGCACGACGACAACTGCGTGGAGAAGGAGTCTGGGTCAAATCTAACTCTTCCATAGTCAGAGTTCAGCACTAAAGTATCAGTGGTTAGTATTTTCTCGGTATAGTTCTGTATGCTGAGAAGGAATTTCCGGCGTGGGCCCATCTGCCGGTTGTGTGACTTTGGAGGACGGTCCGGTCGGTCTCCATGGCTGCCCAAAGAGGTAGGAAGTGATTCTCGATATTACGTACTGGCTGCCTCATACTGGAGCAAGCAGTCTGAGCATTCCGTCAGACCACTGGACGCGTTTAGGACTGCCGGGTAGCAGAATGTATTGCTGCTCGATAGGCATGCAACATTGTAAGCCCATACCAGCGGATCCACGACGGAGGATATAGTCTGGTTTCTGGTCTCGTCAAAGGCGTAAGGGGCTGATCCGCATGTGCTCTCCACATCTTGTTGGAACGAAAGCAGCGACTGCGAGCATGTCGTTGTGCATAATGAATCCAGAGTTGCTACATCGATGTATTGTTGGTTGGAAACGGACGCCGCGGAGACGAGCACTTCGCAGGTGATGTTCGCTGTCAAGGCAGTAGCACAGTCTGCAGGAATGGAAGAAGGAACTGCACTGGTGCTGTCAAAGAGCTGAATACCTAAGCAGCCCGGGGCCATCAACAGTAACCATGGCGCAGCAATTCTGAGCGTAGAGCTCCTCAGCGAGGAACCTACACGAGTCGACATGGAGAAGGTTTTTTTCTTCTTTTCCTTGGGGGCGCCTGTGCTCACGAGAATGTAGAGACGGCAGTCAACATTGACAAAAACGGGAGAAGCAGTGGTCTAAAGGCTCAGATGGCCATCGTGACACATGGATAACAGGTACCTATGTTCTGCTATCATATGGACTTGCCAACTATGTATATGGATTTAGATCCGCAGGGTCTGGAGTCGTCCGGCCCAGCAACTATTCCGCGCAAGACCCTGGCATGGACAAGTCTCTCCAAGAATTTGGCACTACAGTAATTCCTCCTGTAGCCGTCCTCGACGGCGTATGCGGTAGAGCCGACTTTTTCAGGGCCGGAGATGAGCCCGGGTTCTGCTGAGGCCACTCACTGCACGGCATGGATAGGTACCTGCATAAAAGTTCCATAGCACCAAGTGTCTTGCCTTGACTAGTCATACCAATTTACATACCTATGGAAGCGCCTCAATACCCTAGATCATATACCTACCTAGATGCCTATTGGAGATACATCCACGAATGGACATGGGACCGAAATACCCTGACTTAATCCCTAGCAATGGAGCTAGTATAATACAGCGGTGGCCGGGGGCTCCGCTCCACTAACGAACACCCCTATTTCCGGTGCATGCAGGAACCCTAGCGCTAGGTTGTTAGCGCTGGACAGGCGGGTCGGCGCTTGCCAAAGTCCACCGACCTAAGCGCAAGCGCGTGCTTGACTTGACGACCCCAAGTTCACTACCGTCTCTGAGGTATAAGTCTTTGCCAGGCGTCTTTGCAGGATCTAATCATTTCAAGGACTTCTCGTACCACGATAGCCTGTGACCGTTTCGCCCTCTTGTTTGCATTCGATATGGCCTTCAACCCTGCGCAAACCCGCCTCTTCGGGGTGGACTTGTACTTGCTAGTGAGTGCGGTATCTTAGCCGAACCCTTTCGGTCCCTATCGGCCCTGAGGTCTGACACCTGGCTAATTTATTCTTCCCACCGCTAGGAGAAGTGGGATGCCCAATCACAGCTACCCGATGAACAGCAAGGTCTTGCTATTGTGCAGGAGTTTCTCCAGGCGGGCTATACTGAACGATGGGTGCGTCCCCCGGTGCATTCATGGTCATGTCTGCGTGCGGAACTGACCAACTTCGTTGTAGGGTTATGATCAGAAACTCCAAGAGCGTAACCTCTTTTACGTAGCTGACTTGCCGGAGAGTGATCAAGCTGTCCTTACCAGAGCTCGCCCCTCGGCGCACGAGCGTAGTGCTGTACCATTCATCTGGCTGCGCACCTGCTACGCACCAGGCACCGATGGGGCTTGGGCAGCCCTCTGGACGAACCTCCTCTGGAGCTTGGAAGACGAGCCGCAAAAGATCTTCAACGATCCCAAACGCTATGATTTCGGCAGTGATTGGCAACGCATCTTCATCCGCGTGCCGCAGCTACTCCATCCCTGGGGCTACAGGCGCAACCTGCAGATATATGAGGAGGAGAAGCAGGAGGGGTTGAAGGCGTCTCTCGAAGCTGAGAAGCTGGCCAGGGAAGATGTCGAAGAGGCCGATGAATCGTGGTCCGAGGATGGACCGTACTGGCCTGAACTCTACTCGGATTACCATGCCGCATGCCAAATAGGGTTCATCTTCATTGCCGATGAAGAGACCCTGACGGCGCTAGATCCGAAAGAGGCAAATTTCCTAGTCGTATGGTATGACCCTGACGGCAACGTCGTGCGGCAATACCGTTTGGGTGCATACGATGCTCAGGGTCTTGAAGCCATGTACTGCGGGTCGCTTCCTTGCGACCATACGGCTTGGGTGCAGGGTCTGGTCGGTGAGCAGTATGATGAGGACGCCCCTCTTGGTCCACCCTACGAGCTGGACGAAGGGGACGAGGCCGACTAGCCCCTGTAAATTAAACATAATTAGTAGATAGGAAAACGTGGTTAAGATCGGAAGGGCCTTCTCGAGAGCTCATGTTTTCTCCTTTTTTTTCTAGGTAGTCTTGAAAGACAGTGACCTATGCAGAACCTTACCGGGTACATCATGACTACCTAGGTACCTAAGGCATCTAATTCGGGATAATGGCCACGGCGGATAGGCTGACCCATTTGATCATTTCATAACTACCAATTGCCATACAGTCAGGCATAGTCGGGTCCATTAGTGCCTAGAAGCTAGGTCGCTGCTACTCAATCCATAGTATCAACAGAAAAAGCGCCGTGCCGCTTAGTGAAACTTGGTGGGAATTCCGTCCTTAATTAGTAATAGTAGACCACTAATTACTCGTATGTTATATGGGTAATTAACTGGCATACACTTGCCAAAACTTGTACTTATCAGGACTAATGTCCCTCGCATAGCACGAGGATTCTTTCAGCTCTGCGGTGGACCGGGTCTAGTAAAGGCCACTGCAGCCGGCGTTAGGCTTGATTCATTTAAGCTTTATCGAGTCGCCGTGACTGGTGCCCTAGCATGAACAAGCTTTTCAGTACCATGTGGATATAGAGGAGAATTACACTCGTGCAGAGCGGCTACCCGTCCGACCCTTGGCTCCGCTTGACCATCCCAGCATGCGCGCTATAGTGAAGAATCTCCTGACAAACCACGCATCTTAGCTTGCAGTTGTCTATACTTACAAGGGCTAGGTTCAACTTCCTGTGGTTGAGGCTCGGCGCTTATTTCCGCTCCAGCGGTTAGCGGATAGTGCCAGCAGGTGTAGATATCAGGCCGTCGTTCAGACCAGCTTGATAGATGGCCTCGCCTGTGGAATGAACCGGTCTCAGTCGGAATCGCGAGGGCTGATATTTTGGTGTGTCCACCAGCTAGACTCACAGGAGCAACATGATGGTCATTTCTATAGCTCACCTCTGGCCTCTGGCCTCTGGCTGCGGGACTGGGGAGACTCGAGTGTCTCCGTAGCCCTTCTACCCGGAGTTCTTTTTTTTTTTTTTCCAGTCATATATCTGACACTCTCCTTTTTTTTTCCCTGTCTCTCTATCATGTGTCGGTAGTTTTCCGCAAAAAGCTGATTCTCGTCCATCATGTATCCGGCCTTAGGCTACCTTACATTCTTTATTTTCTTGTTCGTTTACAACTTCCCCGCTCAGGGACAGCAAAATGCCGCCTGTTCCATCCTAAACCCGTGCTCACAGGGCTGTTGCAGTCACTTTGGATCGTAAGTCCGCGCTGACCCTGTCATCGGTATAAAGGGCTGACTGATGTGGCCAGGTGTGGATTCGGCCCCGAATTCTGCGGCGATGGGTGTTTAGGTACTTGCAATGCCACTGCAGAGTGCGGCCAGTATGGTTCGACCGCTCTTTGTCCTTTGAATGTCTGTTGCAGCCATTACGGCTTCTGCGGCACCACATCGGACTTCTGTGGTTCTGGTTGCCAGCATGGCTGTGAGGATCCTGAGTAAGTTGAAACTCAGAAAGGAAATAACCATCGGAACTTTCTCTCATCAGCTGCTAGGGTCAAGACGTGTACAGCTACTCGAGATGCCAGCACCCTGCAGAGAGTGGTAGCATACTACGAACTATTCGGCATTGACAGAGCATGTGACACGATGATGCCGGAATCCATCCCTGCAGGTGCTCTGACGCACATCAATTTGGCCTTCATCGAATTTGACGAGAATTTTGAGCTTGTGGACACGGGAGGCGACATCGTAGCGCGAGTGTCTAAGCTGAAAATGACTTATCCTGGCCTCAGAGTCAACGTTGCTATCGGGGGCTGGAACTTCAACGATCCGCCCACTGCGACCTACTTCTCTGACATGGCAGCTTCACATGAGAACCGTCAGACGTTCATCAGCTCGCTATCGGCATATCTGACGAAATATGGCCTTGACGGTATTGATATCGGTAAGACCGAAGAGTCTGCAGACAGGTCGTCTCGTTGTACTAATGCGTCCGTTCCTAGACTGGGAGTACCCCACTGCCACAGATCGTGGAGGCTCGCCTGATGATACAGATAACTACGTTGTTCTTTTGGCCGAGATGCGTGAAGCATTCGATGCAGTGAACCCGGGGTGGGACATCACCTGCACGATCCCCTCGAGCTATTGGTACCTGCAAAACTTCGATCTCCCTTCCATGCAAAAGTATATATCCTGGTTCAACATGATGTCTTACGACCTCCACGGCATGTGGGATCAGAAGAACCAGTATACAGGAGCCTATCTGCGGGGCCACACCAACCTTACCGAAATTGACGAAGGATTCAACTTGTTGTGGCGCAACGGTGTCGAACCCGAGAATGTTGTCATGGGTATGGGCTTCTATGGACGGTCTTTTACCATGGCAGATTCATCTTGTTACGGTCCCGACTGCGAGTTCTCTTCTGCTGGCCTGGCTGGCGACTGCTCCAACACAGCAGGGATACTCTACTACGCAGGTATTTCTCAGAATTTCCATGTCGTGATGGAGCTATATTAACACAATGACTTCAGAAATCGTTTCCAGTAATCAGTCCCTGTAAGTCACTTATGTGGTACACGGGAAGCAAGAGGAACAAAAGCTTGCGCTATCGAATATCCGTAGGCTGACTGTATGCAGGAACGTTGCGACATACTACGACCCCGTTACTACTGTGAAGTTCAACGTCTACAATGGTAACCAGTGGATCTCATATGATGATGCCCAATCCTGGGGTGATAAGATGGAGTATCTTACTGGACACTGCCTTGGCGGAGTTATGATCTGGGCTATCGACCAAGACACCGGTACATACGACGCCTTGTCCGGACTGCTCGGCGAATCCGCACTGCAAGGAGCGCTACTTCAAGGAGGCAGTCTTTCGGACACTCAGAAGGAGAAGCTTGTTGATCAGTATGTTAACGAACTTACTCTCCTCGGAGCATTTGGCATGATTTTCTAACTCATTCGACAGATTCGCTGCCTACACTGGCCAAGACTGCTACGTGACAGAAGTCTGCACAAACGGCGAGCCTGGCCAGCTGGGCCCCGACCAAGTCTGCCCTTCTGGGTATTCCTCTGTGTCAACCGCTCATTCACCAGTGCAACAGGTTGGAAGAGACATCAAAGGGGCCTGTTCAAAGGGCTGGTATCGTCACATCTGCTGTCCGACCAACGCTATGCCCAAGAACTGCGAATGGAATGGTGCCCCAGTGCGTTCAGTTCTTGGATGCTCGGGACAGTGTGGCTCTAACCAGTACCAACTAAACTCGGACACCTATAGCGACGCTGATGGTGACAGCCTATGCTACTCAGGGAAGCGAACCCTGTGCTGCGACAGTGCGGAGATCTTGACGCAATGCTCCTGGACCGGCTGCCAGGGACCCACCATTGACGACCCAGTCTGCCCTGATGGAAGCACTTTGGTGACCTCAAGATATGACGACGGAAATGGGAGTAAGTTGACATCTCGTGATGGAAAAAAAAAAGAAAAAATAAGAATTAGACTGTAAGCTAACATCCCCGTTAGAGCTTTGCTCGGTATCCATGGGCGATGCTGTGGGTGTCTACCATTCATTCGTCCAAGGTTTCTGTTGTCCCAACGACGGTAAGATCCGAAAAGACTGGCGTGATGACGAGACTTGCTCATATATGGCGTAGATGTACCGAGCAACTGCTCTTGGACTTTCACGGCTAATTCAAGGAGCTCTGTGAACATCAACGAGATCGAGTGTAACCCTTCTTCATGTCCATCGACAAAGGTCCAGTACACAACGGCGCTTGATCCACCCAATCCATACCGTGACCCGGAAGCGACTTTCAGCAAGAGCCGGTGTGACTCTTATCCGCCCGCTGCCGGGTCAGATCCTCAGTGGCCACTATGCTGCGACCCTCCCGAGTCATATAACAAGAAATGGCCCGTCGGTATGTGATTTTGGATGAATAAAAGGAACTGTGTTAATTTAGGATACAGACCCAAGCTACCTCTGGGAAGACTACTACGATTCTACAGGTGACGACGTGGAGTGGGCGTACCAGGACAATTACGGAAACAACAACGACCAAAGTTCGCCTGACAGCGGATACGGGGGCGATCCGTACGGTTTTATCATGCTGGACGGTCCCCCAGGCTCCATTGACAGCACATTCTCGTCGGACTTTACTGTCACTCGGCGCTCTGAGTATATCGCCCCTGTGAAGCGCTCGGTCATAACGACCAACCAGACCCTCATTGACACAAACTTTGATCACTCCGAGGAAACACTCTACGTTTTCTGCAACTACGTTGACACATCTCCGCGCTGCCAAAGACTGTTCTTGAACGGCGCAGAAGACACCATAATCCGCCTCCCTGATCATGTAGGAGAGGGACCTTTTGCCCGTGTGGTGTCTATCGAGCCCGCCGGGGACAGTTACAACCTTCCTGGCCACCATCTCCGAAAACGCAATTCCCAGGGCCTCCAGAGCACCGTACACAAGATGGTGATTGACTACAACTTCCATCTCATCAAGACACGCGACGATGAGCCGATCAATATGCGCGTCGACTACACTAATCTCATCTCCTACTGGGATGATGTGACCGACACTCCCGCTAAGGTCCGCCGTGATCTTCAGGATAACTCACACTTGACCTATCGGGACTGGCGTGGAAAAGTCAGTTCGGCCAAGCAAGAACATGAGCGCATGCGTAAGAGGCAAACCGAATTCATGTCATCTGGTTCAACGCAGTTCAACGCGACAGATCTGGCTGAAGACCAGTCGCCTCATGCAAAGCGATGGTGGGGTGCCTTCGGGGACTGGCTTTCCAGGCTCAACACCATTGAGCTGAGCAATGTCGGCAATCTGAGCCAGTATCTCAAGAAGAGCGTACTTCTCTACCGAGCTTTCGTCGGCTGCTCTCGAACCAATGCCCAGCTCAATATCTATCTCGACACCGAAGTGGCTCTGGAGTCTACCTATGCGTACTATTTCTCGGGAACGCTGGTCCCACCAACACCGACAGCAACGTATGCCTATTTCGGCATGCAGCCAAGCATCTATCTTGGATTGACCATCCAGGGCGGGGCACGATTAGAGTACCAGTCTCCGCGACAGCCTCTGATACCGACAATATCCTATCCTGGGTTGGCCGTCAAGGGAATTGCTGCTGTGGGTCCAACACTGGACATCTACGGTCAAATTGTGGGCGTAGTTCAGATCAGTGGTACTATGCAAGTGGGCGCCCGCTATACCTTTGAGAAGGCCGAGGTCTATTGGCCTCAAGACGACGATGGTGATGCCGCGTCAAAGATCCAAGATCTGCTTGGTAATCCCGAGCCGGTCGACAGCGGCCTCGTCCCAGAATTCCAGGCTTCCGTCTCGGCTTCAGTTGACATTGACATAAAAATCACACCAGAAGCGCACATTGGCATCCAGGTTGGCGGTGGCAGCTTCATCGGCGGCGTGTCGATTGTGGATGCCCAAATCGTTGGGTACGTCAACAACACTCTCAGATTCCACGCCGATGCAACCGGATCGGTCTCCACAACAGACGCGAGCGTAGCCTACAACTATGGCGTCTACCTTCTTTACAACATCGGTTACGGTGGCTGGGCATCGATTCCACTCTACAGCTGGCACATGGCGGCACGCAATCTCTTCGATACCCCAAAACAGATCACACTGTATTCCAACGGTGATGTGCTATCAACAACAAACTCGAAGCGAGACGAGATTTGGGCGATACATCAGCTGGAAGGGCGTGGTATTCTCAATGGTGGGAACGCTGAAGAGCTCAGTGAACCCGAATCCGTACTGGCGGAGGCTCGAGTTGTGGGCATGGATGGAACCATTCTTTGGTCATCTGGGAATGAGCTAATCAACATCACCGCAACTCCCAGCACTCTGCACACAAACCAGAAACGAGACTCAAGCTCGGATGCCGAAGCTGAGGACAATGATCAGGTCGCCGGCTTCAGCCTCGGGACGTTGACGTGCCCCGAGACCTCATGCTCTAGCGGGGGCAACGAAAAGCGAGCTTCAAACACCTGTGGTTGGGTTTTACCCGATTTCCGCTGTACGTGCTACTTCTATCCTCCAACCACCCCAAGTCATTGCAGGGGAGACGTTTATTATAAAACAAGACTGACCTCTAGACGCAGACAACTGCAACATCTTCTGTGACCGTCAAGTCAACGGCCCTGGAGGAAATCAAGTGGCACCCGGACTTTGCGCCAATGTCCAGAAGTTCTTTAACAAGCGGTCACTTTCTAGTAACGGCCTTGCTCTGACGTGGGATCCTGTGAACTCCACCCCTCGCCGCAGATTTGCCTGCGGCGTTCCCAAATCAATGGGTACAAGCTTTTGCCAGGTTGACAACACTGCTCTCGCCCAGGTTGCCGGCGTGAATGCCAACACCCAGATCGTCTCGTGCGATGAATTTCCCTTCGCCTCCACCGAAGAGGGTGGCTCTTATTTCGGCACCTTGGCCACAAACCCCACCACGGTCGCGACGACTTGCGTACCAGTATGGCAGCAGACGCTCCAAGGAAACTGCAACTGTACGTTCCACCCCCTTCTCCCGAGTCTTCCCCTCACGAAGGTGATGCTAAGACGTTGACTCTAGCTCTTCTCGGCAACTTGCAAACAAATGTTGCCTATGCAGATGACCCGTCTGCCGCGCCAAATTGGCAACAATGGGGAAGCGAGACGAGTGCGCCCCCTGGGTGGCTAACCAACTCTGGTTGGCAACGCCTTGCCAAGTACCCAGATACGATCCCCCAGTCAGCGGGAATATCCACCGCGGTAGGTTTTTTTTTTTTCTCCCTTTTATTTCTCTCCCCCTTATTGTTGGTAGGCCGAAACATTCAGGCTGGGATGGTATGGCCCATTTCACGACCTACCGCAATGTCGCTAATTACCTCGGATGTCCTACTGACTGTCTCCATTGCAGGATCACGCAGCCAGCTTGGGCTATTATCTCAGACGGAACTTCACAATGGGTTTGGCAGCGCCGTCGACAAGTACGGATGGGGCTGCGTGGGGTGCACAACCCGCATCGACTTGGTCGATAAGCGGTGCGGGCCAAACTGATGTCACCCAGATTGCCTGCGCTGTAAACATTTTCGGCCAGTCAGACATTTACCAATTCACTGGAACCCGCAATGGGTATTGCTACAATGGAGCCACCAACTTCGCTCCTGGTGAGTCTTTTCCCGAAGAAATTGTGCAGCTGCATGGTGTGAATTCCATGCCAAAAGAAAGCAGTGACTGACCTGATTGTGTGTCAATGACAGGCTATGGGCAAGTTCCATCTTTCAGCCAATGTACCATAACTTTCACCGGGCCGGTCCCTTCACCAAACAAACGTGATGTTGAGGGAGAAGAGAGCCACGAAGACATTGTCGGTATCTTTAATGGTTGGGGCATCAAGAGTCAGTATCTGCAATTTTGACCGCCCTCGAACATTTCAGCTAACTCTCAGCAACAGAGATTGACATCAGTCAAGACCCCAACGACATCATCCTGGCCCCAGGCTTTGTGCCGGATCCGGATACGTTGATGCCATTGGAGGTTATCCGGGGTGCACCGTCCATGTAATGGAAAGCCTTGACATGACTATAAATGTCTCTGGGTATGATTGGAATTTAGGGAATATTTTGATGGTGTCCGGCCGCTGCCACACATCTCCAGCCACGACTAGGCCCATTTATGGAAAAATCTGCCTGCTTATACTTAATATGCATTAATACTACGGCCCATGCGCTTCAGCATTCTCCAGTGCTTTTAGCGCCTGTAGAAGATACTAATATTGGACCAAGGAGCGACGAAGAGATGGATCTGTATGTATTCGCGGATCGATACGATTTCCCTGACGATGAGACACTGGGATAATTTCAGAAGAGTCATTAGGCTAGTCTGAAGATCGTCGTTGACGACTGTGCCATACACCGCAATCCATGGTATACTTCGTTCGATACCATCCTATGTTGGCGGTACCTGCGGCTCACTCACATCCGAGTTGTGGACAGTGAATTGCAAATGGTGATGGTATGGAAAACGTATGCTGTCTCGTATCAATACTTGCTAATGTGGCTATAGTTATTCGCAGGGGGGGGTCCAGGCTCTCTTGTCATAGATGCGAGTGACCATAAAGTGTACGGGCCGGTCATAGCAACACGGGCCAGTCATAGCAACAAGCCCTTTGGAAGAAGTCCACGTCATTCCCTTGAAAGATATTCTTCATCAGATTCAGCAAGTATTCCAAGAGAGCAATGATTCTCTACAAGCTACCCATGCGCATTCCGAAGATGATCCTACATCGAATGTAGGAGCACAACCACGGTTGTCCAAAGACAGCGCAATAGCAATATATCTGGATGAATAGAAGTACGACGGCATTATGTTAAGAAATGAACAGTTATCAAATGACTACCTTATATACGCGGCAGCCATTACGTTGCCGCGTCACCAATCAACGGCCGGCTTATATTCTCCGAGCGCTTTATGGACGGATGCTAGGTTGCATAAGATCTCTTCTATAATTAAGTTAGATTCCTCTAGTCTCTCTACCCCCTTAAGCTGGCTTTTGGCGGTATATGAGCTATTGCATCAATTCCTCAGCAACCAAGAAAAGCCTTACGTGAACAACTTTTAAAAAGTATAAAAGGCAGTGGTACGCACCTCCAAATCAGATCAGAGCCTCTCTGTACTTTACTTGCAACACAAGCGCACGAAGTCGACCTCAGAGCCCAAAGCGATCAAGAGACCAAGATTTACGACAGTCGAGGATAATCAATCCTTGCGAAGTAGGCTTGAAGCCATACACGCTCTGAAAATGGCTTTGCCTTCCGAATCCAGCATTATCGAGCAAGAAGAATATTTCTTCGGATTAGCGCAGTCCCCGAGGCTTATCGCCAGAACTGGTACTGACCACTGGTCTCCGCCAGTACTAGAAGGTCCTTTTCAATACACTCGACGCAAAGGGTTCTCCGCGATATTAGACTCGAATTTAATATCGAAATGGACTCGAGAGATTTCAATAGCCTTGATAAAGGCCCTCAATCAGTGCGCTTGGACGTACTTCTATCCTATCCGTATAGGATTGGAAGACGAACCTGAGACAAGGAGCAGACAAGTTGTCGAAAGGCGCGACTTTCCGATTGTGTTGCTAATCGCAGTGGAAAGGAATAGTCTGACCTGCAGAAATGGTATATCCATCGCTATGGATTGCCGCAAGATTCTTCAGCGACACCAAATCCTTGGTGTAGAAGTGGAAATTCGGGAGGGTCGGTATGAACCTTTTTTATTTGTCTTTCTATTTTTTTTTAAAAAAATTTCTTTCTATTTCTTTTTTTCTTTTTTTTTCTCTTAATATTATAATTTACTACAGTTTTCTTATTATAACCACGAAGGGGTGATCGTATAAGGCTAAAATCGGGGGTTTTCAATAGTTCGCCCTCTGGTGCTCCGTACCTAACAAGTACCACGGCATTACATCAAGAAATGAGTAATCATCAAGTGACTGCCTTGTAGATTTGGGAGCCGTTGCAGTGCCGCGTCGCCAATTAACCTTCATAGACCCCATCGTGATACAGAATGAGAAGAGAACACCTTCCTCGCCTTGGCCACTCCCCACTCCTAAACGAGAACGATATCCTGCAGTTGATCTGAGCTTTGGGGCCATGCCTCGCCATACATGACTCCGTGGACGTAAGCGGCTGCAACAAAAGTGTAGCCGCCATTATCATCCCTCCGCAAAATTATAGGCCACGGTGACCCAGCGAGCAGAAAGACAACGTCATCTACTTGAAGACTGAAAAGCGCAGTGCCCATATATCCATTGTCCAAGATGAAAAATGCGTGGTTGGCAATATTCCAAAGGTGCATCGAGAACCGTGTGATCATGCCACTTCTTTCGTCGATTTCCCTGTCACTCCATGAGTGACTTTGCGTATCATCAAAAAGCATGTTGTGGAGAGTTATAAACGACTCTTTCGACAAATCATGGTCGCCTTTGGTTCCTTCTTCCATGCTTTAACCTATGATGCACTCGTAAAAAGCCTCAATGGGGGTTTCGCCATTTGGGTACGAAGTCAACTGAGAAACCATGACGGACCAAATACAAAAGGCCTCCACCCAATCCTTCGAGAGTTCACTGAGGCTTGCCGCATCAAATAGCGCAGGGGACAAATCCCGTGAGAAATTCTTGGTTGTCACCCCTATTGATACCTTGCCCAAGAGCTTGCCCGAGACGGGTAGCTGGCCGGGTATCTCTATCGAGTTGCCTTTTTGAAGGTATGCTCTGCTCTGCTTTGATGCTTGGTAATGACGCTTTGATGCTAGGTTGTCCAGCAGAGGTTTGGTGGCCATGGAATCGAGCCATCGAGCCCTATTCGGTGGTACGTCTTGACCCCAATCAGGAACCCATGAAGGCCCCTCTCCATGGCTCGTCGGTCTCGCTGCAATCAAGAGGATGGCCAAATCTTGTCGACTGCGTATCCAACACCTCGTGGTTTCCTTGTAGGCTTCCAAGGCGGATTTGTTGTAGTCGGGCTCGGGAATTTTGATGTACATGAGCTCTAGTATACGATAGACAGAATATACTTTATCGATTGCTTCTGTTGCCTTGTGTACCATTAGGGACGACAGAACTTTCAATTCAAGACCTTTGTTCAGCTCTCGGCCTATGCGAGAAGGACCGCTTCGATCAAAAACCTTGTGGTACCATTTCATACGGAAAGTGAGCCACCGAGATGGCAGAATGGTGAACATGAGCTGAGTCAATTCGGATCTTTCGAGAACTTCCCAATTTTGCAACCCTATAGATGTCATTATACCGTGTTGCATCATCTGGAAGCTCAGCCACGACCACTCCGAGTCTCCTCGTCTGACTACACGCCTCCGGGCTAGAGCCATTTCTTGGATCGTCCAAACTCTGACGAACCAGGGATTCTGCATCATATCGATGAGCTCGGCATAATACTTGTTGGACAAGGTGCCTGTCTCCACATTGGCCGCTGAAACTGTTAGATTCGTGAATCCTGATCAACATCGGGAAGCTACTTGCCTCGGAAGACCGCTTTCCCTAATCTCTGGTTAGCTCGCTGGAGGGTCTTGATTCCAAACAATCGGCCGGCAACGCTTAAGAATGAAAGAGCCTGAGCTGTGGCCAATGTCGCCCATGTTGCATCGTTTCCCGGGCCAAGCCAAATAATGACCCTCTTGGCCCACTGGTACACTTTACCCATCAGTTTGATCTGTTTACTTCTCTCTTGTATCGCATCCGACGTGTTTCTCTGGTCAATACATATGGCGTCAACCCATAGCATTCGCTTGTAATACTTGTGGCGCAAATGCCGCAATGCCGACCAACAGTTGACGGTGACATGGAGGATGGCATCGTCTAGGACAACGGGCCGAACATCAGTCGGTGGCCCCCATACGTACGAAAGCGCATCGTAGGAGTGTCGGTTTTCTGTGAGAGCAAACTCGCGGATTTTGCAGTGAATAGGGGAGTCTCTGTCGCGTGACGGAAGTAGCTCGAGAATCCTGATGGACGCGGAGAGCAGGAGCGGCTTGTGAATATAAACTTTGGGGCCAGTTGATAAGAGCCCATTATCTGACATTTCCATTTTGTTCGTAGCACGCTCGCAAACGGTTGAGTGAAATTGCGATGGTTCTTGATTAATGGTTTTCATATGACGAGGCAGCTTGGCAATCATTAGTTCTTTGTTGCAATGTAGTACCACGCTAACGATAACTCAGCTATGAAAGTCATTGCGACAATACCAAGGCGACAGGGAGGTGTCATATAAAAGTTGTCGATTCTTCGTACGAGCAAACTTCCGAAGGGTATCGAAGGCTGTGCGTCTAAAATGGGATGGGACATTAGGGGTCTTCCATTAGCGTACAAAAGTTACCCAGTCAGCGCACATGATCAGGGTGTGTGTATCATTGAGGTTCAAACGGACACTCCTCGTTGTATAAGAGGAGCTGATTTGTCATACTCAGTTCCTATTTATTGACCGGCAAGGCTGCTGCGCCGTAAAGGAAGAAGCCTGGTCTGGAGGCATGGCACCCGTTCTCGTGCGTATGAAATCGGAGAAAGTACATAATCCGCAATGATGGCCGATGGAGAAGGGTAATCTGACTGTATTGCTATTCCAGGACAAAGTTGTGGTAGGTAGTGAGGAAGAAGGAGTGTCATGAGAGCTCCGAGCTAGAGCTACGCCCATTTATTTCTGTATATAGGTAGATACCTACATAACGTGTGACAACGTCTAAAGCAAACCTATGGACAGGCGCCATTCTAGTGCTAGAACAGGGGTGCAAACAGAATTACTTTGGCAGCAGGATCTCAGCTGTCCGGGCATCTCGGATATCAATGAAATTCTATGACTATATGCGGAAACTCTTCTAGTCTGTAGTAAAAAAAAAAAAAAAAAAAAAAAAGAAGAGAAAAAGAAATCTGTACAGAACCCTTCGTAAGCTAGTGTCACCATCGGGTCCTCCAAGTCTCTAATATAGTGCTGGCCAGTAAACGCGAGGGAGCACTAGGAAGACTCTCTGCGTCAACCGTCTCCGGGACGCGATTTTCCCCAAGTGCTACTCGATCCAGATGCTTGACCACCCCGTCCAGAATGTCTCCAGTAAGCTGTCTATATGCGTCAGCTTCCGTCTGTTGACCTCTACTCCGGAGCAAGTTCTCCATGTCGTAAAAGGCGTCCAAGGTCAGCTCATTATCAAGGGTGAAGTTGGCCGTACAAAACATGACGGACTGCCGCGTCATTAGCATTTCTTCCTCGGAATGTCCCATCCTGTTCGCGACTAGTGCCAGCAACTTATAACAGAATGCCTTCACCTCCAGGTACTTGTCAATGTCGTCGGATTGTAAGATTTGGGTCAGTAGCTGGTGAACTTCCTCAAACCGCCCTTCGTCAAACCGGATGCCGGCCAAGGCGGATTTCGTAACGACGCTTGCAACATTCTGGCGACCAAAGTTCTCGAAAGTCAAACGGCCCACGCTGATCAGATCATCTGTGGAGACAGCCGCAACTTTGGCATTGCGGAGCCGCGAAAGTATCATCGCTCGGGCCAAGACGATATGTGAATTGAGCGTATTGTCAACACTGACATGCTCGGATAGGACTTCGCAGTAGAGGTTGATGACTTGAATCGAAAAGTGTAACCAGTCTTCGAGGTTAGTCTGTAGCATTGGCTCGATCCAGCCCGTGAGGAACCCCGCATGATCTTGACTATTGTAATATATTCGAGAGAGCTGCTTGGTATGCTTTGACCATTGCAAAGTCAGCTCTGGCCAAATGCTGTGATAAACGAGCGCAGATGAATGGAAGTACACCAGGATGTCTGCAGACCCGTGTTGCATACAGGACTGGAGCTGTTTAAAGGTAAAGTCAATGATCCGAAAGGCTTGATCCGTGTGACCGTGGTCGGCGGCCTTTTTTGCAGTCATTGATAGATCGAATGACTCAAAGTTTTTCCCATACAGACTAGGATTTGACAACCAATGTTTCGACCATGCCTGGGAGCCGAACATTCCTCTAACATATTCATGTACGTTGCTCAGATAGCGCTCGGTGCTTGGGGGCTTGGGCCTTGTCGAATGGAGTGAGCGCGCAGTTTGTGTAGCTGAGAGGCCTTCATGGATAGCTGTGATAATCCGGGTGCGTCTTTCCTCAGGTAGACGGCGAAGATAGCCTTGTACCCTAGATTTGTCGACAAATCCTGTATAAAGATTGGAAAGTTCATCTAGTGTATGGTCGCACGGCTTGCCAAGCGCCTCTGCCACCTGATGAGACCTCAAGTTCTTCTGTACTCCCCAATTCCGAAGATGCTTCTTGTACATCATCGGACTTCACACACACAATATCAGTAAGAAGAAATACACTGTGGGATACTTCACGCGAAATTCGGCTTGGGGTACCTGGCTACAAAGTGGTGCTCCTCGCGCATAATCTGCATCACTTCTGGTAGTGTACGAACTGCATAAAGACTTATGATTTGCTTCTTGTATCGCGCCCAATCTGGGTACGCGGCAGGTTGAAGGTGTCGCTCGATCATATTGATCGCGCAGGAGTGTACGATACTTTGAGGTTTAGAAGCTGTGATGCAAAAACTTGATGGGGTATAAGTCTTGCCAGCTCTAGGACATGGTATAAGTTTGGAGAGCCGCAAGACGCAACCCGGGACCCCCAACTAGCTCCACTCTCGTGCAGCAGGATCATGCAGCGACAAGGGAACTTTTGCGCCCTAGTAGGGGGAGGGAAGTTGAGTCCTACATAGGCCAGCAGCTATCAATGATGTTGAAAGTGTGTGTACAGAGTACAGTGACTTTAGGTGCAGGAGTCCTACCCGAGGCCAGTTGCAGGTGGCATCACGTCAAACGGTGCATTAAGCTACTTGATGCGCAACAAGGTGGCTGCGTGAGTATGGCACATTACGGCTGACAAACCAGGCATCCACACAAAGTATCATAAAGTCAGCTTTTTACCCATTCTCTCATTTCATCAACCGATGAGAGGCATCTTTCATCTAACTCGATGCGCCACAGAGTGGCTGTGCAGTGTGGGACTCGTCGGATGACACCATGGAAAGGGTTATCAGCCTCACAATCCTCAGACAGTCGAGTATATGAGATATACTCGCACTTATGCTCGATGATAAGAAAATTGTTGGCGACGATCACAAATGTCTTATTTTAACTTGGCCGCCATAACATTCTAAGCCTCAACGAATGCCAGTCGACACTTGACTTACTGCGGCCGCTGCGTGAGCAGGAATCAAGAATTTTATAGCAATATAGCTTTTTACTCTTTACCATGTTCGAGGGAGAAGGCTGTGGGTGTGTGGCTATACTCTGACATTCGAGTGGGTCAAGTTGCACCCATGACTGCCAGCACCATTTTTGTGTGCTCCTATTAACGGATCACAATAACGTTGCATTGCATGCTTCAATAGCGTACAAAAGTTACCAGTTCATAATAAGCCTGAGATACCAACACCCGGGAGCCATGAGACAACAGATTTTATGTATACTTATTTTAAGAAAGAGATGGTGGATATTTCAGCTCGACGCACTATTATCCACCTATAAGGCTGTTTAATATTTCGGTGTGTAGCTACAGCATTGCTGTTTAGGCTTATATAGCCTGACGATGCTCCGAAATGCCATGATATTTCATGCTTACGAGCAAATTATTAAGTCCCGCAAATAGCTCCTGATTAAGCCACCAAAGCCTTACACAAGCAATTCAAATTATAATAGGATGGGCCTTTACCTCAATTGAATTTCGATTCGTATTGATACGAAATTCGCTGTTTCAATAAAACCCATTTCTTTACGGGTCGTGTCTCATAAATATGGCTTTTTTACAAGGCGACCAAACGAACCAGGGTGCTTATTCTCGCAAATACAGCATTCGACCATTTGATACTTTGGACACCAATGCTTCAATGTATCTAATGGACGACCGCCAGAGTGCTTTTCGCGTCAATGATACGGCTTCTTTGACTCCTGGATCATCCAGTAACGGACTTTTAAACAACATACCGAGGCTTGGAAAGCCGACAGTCAAGAAGATATTCTACGCTTCGGACATGGTAATCGCCGCTATATCAACAATATGCTGTACTTTTTCAATCATCGTGGTTGCCAACGAATCCATCTCTTGGCGTCTTGGCACGAAGAATAATCAGCTCATCATCGTCGGTTTTCTGATTAGCATTATGAATATGTGTCTCACCAGCGTCGCTCCAATATTGTTTATTTCCCTAGAGAATAGGTTCGGTTCTTCGACCATTCAAAACTACGATGCAATCCTCCGAAATATGCCTCTGGCACCGGGGCTTAGTGTTCCTTGGCGGGCCGCTCTTAGTCTCATGATAGCACTACCTATTGGCCTCAGTGTCTTATACAAGACTTTTATCGGCGGATATAGTGTCATCGAGATCAAGGGATTGGATTACATATCAAACGCAACATTCTACGGCATGTTTTTGCTCCCAGGCCAAGCTGGTGTTGCTTCGGGCAATTCATTGTTTTTCAATGCAACCCAAGAGTTCCTGGTGGCATCAAACGGAGGATCAGACAACTATGAGCCGCCTTTGCCAGCGTTTCCCGACACATATGGCCACAATGTTCTCTTGCTGAACGACACAAGTACAGCCATGCTTGATACCCTTAATCCCGAGTATCTTTCCAAGGTGCAAGAGCTTCTCGCTATCGGAGAGTCGTGGGCCGTGACCGCGCCTGTTATTGGGACCGTCGCCACCCGTAATGAGTCGAAAACACGCGACCCGACCGGATTTAGCTCTGATTTTATAACGGCGTGTGAGCTCGCGCGAGACAAGGACGACTATTGGACCTTCGACTCATCGGATTTATACAATCACTGGAGTTTCTTCATGATGGACAGGAAGTTGCTCTCGGATCAATCTACGCAGTACATCGGCTTATCCCCTAATAGCATCGACTTATCATCAGGTTCTATAGATTGCGAAGCTTTGCCAGACTATGTCTATCTCTTCAACATCTACCGACAACCTTGCAAGGGTACATGGTCAATCACTCGAGGGGGCTATCGACTGGTGAATGCCTCATGCGACGAGGACATGCTGCCATGGTCCAAACAACAGGTGATTGCCAATAGTATCCTTGTACTTCCGATACAATACATCTCTTCGTTTATTGGAATCTTAAAGACCTATAGTGGCAGTGGTGCGAGAGGGAATCAGTCCGTCTGGATGAATCCTTCAATGTCAACCGCTGTAGCGGCAATGATGTGGTCGCAGATAACAGCCATGAAATCTGAGGACAACCCGTTACCTTTTGATTCTACGGCTTTCAACATGAGTGCATACGCCATGACAGCAGCGAATCGCACCCGGCTCACGCAGGAAGAAAGTGGCACGACGTACCCCGTGAGTCAAGACGACCAGTCCTTCCTCTATACCCGACCGACATTGCAAAAGTCGTACTGGCTTTATCTTGTCTTTGCATTCCAGCCTGTATTGATATTTATCATCCTTGGAACGACGGCTACGCTGTATTCCACACCACTGGGCAGGGGTTTCGGTCTGGTCTCGATTTTATCAGGTATTGACCCTCAAAATCTGGACAGCTTGATCGGCGCCTCCTTCTCTGGGGTTCTGGAGAAACCAGTCAAGCTGGACATAACTCCTATTAATAATGGGCCCACCGGTTCGATTCTGTATCGAATGAACCCGTCCTCTGAGCAACCGCGTCGTAATGGAAAATTGATCAAGAATCTTGTTTACCATTGACATGTTATCCTAGATGCGTTCAAAACCCGCATGAAACCTAAGGACACTCCTAGATGTGGGCCAATCTCTTCTTTAATGTTCACATGGACCAAAAATTTCTATACGCCATTCTAATCAATTTCAGGCGCGCAAGGTCCAATTGAAATTTGTCTCATGTGTGAACCTGGAGCCAAACTGCCAAATCCCTCGAATTTGACGGTGATGGAGGAGCGACGTGCCAAGTCGCTGCCGAGACCATACCTCGTCCCTTGAAAATTGTTGATTGGCCCTCCTAGAATTGACTCTATCACACTTTGGAATGTCCATAGGCTTACGCACTGCATGATACTAATTAATGGCGTCACCCACACGTCATTGCAACCCCGCGATGCACCTCTATGCTCCAAAGAACTCTAAACGGCCATGTACGCTCGTCGAGTACATGCTTACTCTATTGTAGAATGTGGGAGCAGGAAGTACCTCCACAAAAAGCGGAATTGGGGACTGCGCAGCAATAATTGTATAAATAGGATGACCACGGTTTTGGGACTCAGATTTACCCCGCTCGATATTGTTGACATATAACACTTGGAAACAATTCTCCAGATACATCAAACTCGTATTTCAAACCTTTCCAAGTTCTCTGAATCATCATGTCGGACCGTATTGTACACCAGGACGCCGGACACAAGCTGGCAGAGGACTGTATGCCCTACCACCACAAATCCAAATTTCCTGATCCCAACTGTGAGATGGTGCTGACACGAACATGATTCCAGCAAAGCGTAATCTTGGAGGACCTGGTCCGGACCAGGGAGTGACAAAGCAGTCGGGTCACTCACACATAAGCCAGCCAGAAGCCGACCATGGCAAGGACCAGCAGAAGAAGGTTGGAAGGGAACAGTACCAGGACCTAAAGGACAATAACGAGCGCAAGTGAGCTGAATTGGGTCCTTGATCATGCCATGGTGCTGTAGATCAGTTGAATACAAACCTGTCCCTATATGCGATTCCCAGCATTTCGGAGTTGACGTTTTGGGGAGTTGGTCAAGCGTTGGTGCCGTTCAGATAACCCATCGTAGCATCAGACCCCCTCCCGAAGCTTGAAGTGAATGTGCGAAGATTACTTAGAAAAGAATAAGTGCTCTTGTGCGTGCATATCGTTGGATCCATCACATACATAGTAAAGCGTGCGGATCTCGAGGTTACAAGCAGGCGCGCAGATGAGCATGATCGTGCAAGCAATAGGAGCAATCACGGGGTCATAAGAATAGGGAGCCAATCGGCGATTATCACGTTGATCATATAATCCGAATATGTACTAGGATAGCGCGGACAAGATTGATTGAATAGATTGGGAAGTGCAGTCGGCCTTTTCATCGTGCTAGAAGATTAAGTAAACGCAGTTCGTCAATATCTCGGTTATGTCTGATACTTCTTGTTGTGCGACTCCATGATTCCAATTATTGAAATTGTCAATGTTGTCTTTGTGGCTTCCTGATCGACACGTGTGAACGATAGATGCCTTTGAATGAGCTTGGATTCTTGTAATAGTCAGAAGCTCTGCTGAAGCTACACGAGAAGAATTGTTCATTTGCTACGAATTGAGCTATTACTGCGATCAGTCCTACGAAGGCAACTTCCTTGTTCTATCAAAACTAAATGATTCCAAACTGTTTGCTGAAATGGTACATTATTGATTTGTTTGGATTGAGCCATTGTAGATGTGTCTTGTGTGTCGGCGCCAACGTTGCTTCGTTTTCAGCGCTTCATGGTTGGAGAGAGGCTTTGGAATCATCTAGTCAACAAGGGGCATTTCAACGATCTCAAAAAGACTAATGACCATTAAGATCGCAGGAATGCTTTCGGGAGAAATACATTATTGGGTGGGGGATTGTTTGCCCTGGATTAGGTGATCTATGTTTAGGCAGTCTAATGCAACATTTGCATTCTGTTGTTCAACACAGGTAAGATCGTGCTAGTGCTGACCATGCCCACGACTGAGATACCTCGTAGAACGGCATTGTTCAAGGTCCTACGTGCGACAAATCCAACGGAAGCCCAAGATTTGTGATTGGCCGTTGTTGTACGGAAGGGCGCACGCGCGTCATATTCGTCATCGGGGTCGGTTCGGTGACTATTCCTCAGGCAGCCTCCGTGTCGCATTTATGTAAGCAGACACCTGCTATACCTAGTATATCAATTCGTGCCTGCTGCTCACCGACTTTGTATTTTGCCTCACAACTTCAGTCAAGATAGATCCTTAATCTCAATCGTTCTCTTCGCGCCGCTGCCCATCATGACTTCTGAGCCAGAGATTATTCTATACGACTTGGCGTGTATCAAGAATGTTTGCTTCTCACCCGTTGTTTGGCGTATCCGTCTGCTGCTCAATTACAAGAACGTCTCTTACAAGACTGTCTTCCTCGAATTCCAAGATATTGAACCCACTCTCAAAGATTTGTAAGTTGCTGAAATGTTCCAATCACTACCCCAGGTCAGGCACGCATGAGAGCTTGACTAATATAAATCATCACAGCGGTTTGGCACCTAATGAAACAGGAACCAAATACACCGTCCCTGTCATCCAGTATGTGCCGACTGGAGCTTACATGATGGACTCAAAGCCCATCTCCGAATTCATTGAGAAAACGTACCCGAGCCCAGCAGTACCGCTGACTTCGGATCTGGGCCGCGAGATTGAGGCAAAGACACGCCAGGGACTGGCATTGACGTTTCGCCGGTCGCTGATGCCTCGCGAAATCAATATCCTGTCGCCGGGCGCGCAACAGTTCTTCCGGCGCACGCGCGAGGCAGCCATAGGTCATCGCCTCGAGGATCTGCTCGAGGGAGACAAGGAGGAGCAGGCTTGGGCAGAGGTGGCAGAGACCATGCGCTCGGCTGGAGAGCTGATTCGCACAAATAGCGCCGAGGGCCCGTTTGTGCTCGGTGCTCATCCAAGCTACACGGACTTTTTCATCGCGGGGTCATTGCAGTGTGCGCGGGTGATTGACGAAGAGGTGTTCCAAAAGTATTTACGAGGTCCTGGCTTCAAGGAAGCCTACGATGCCTGCCTGCCTTACATGGAAAAAAGGACCTAATTGTAATGGCGGTAGGATCCGCGGGCTGCAAGACATGGCTGCTAGAACAGAAGAATTCGTTCGACTTTCGTCTTCCGAAACTGCACTGCTGCGTAATCTGCGAGCTGAGTTGTGTTAATTCGTCTGCAAGTCGACGATTTCCAATGCGTGGCACCACTTGATGTGCGCATATCTAGTGTGGGCAAAGACTCCTACGCATGATCTTTTGGCTGAGGTAAATGACCATACTAACTCGTTCGCTGTCAACCGTTTTCAATGCGATGAGTACAGTGAACATTGCAGACTGCTTACTCTCAATCAGGACTACACTATCATGTTCGCAGCTAATACGACTTCTGACAAGCCAAAGCTGTGATTCACAGAATTGGTATAAGTTTTGTGAGCAGGGAATTCAGAGTTTCCCCAAAATCCCGAAGGTTATCAAGAAATAGATGAGACATGATAGAATGGATTTAGCTCAAATATTTCCCTAAATTGATGTTCCAGGGCTGAAGGCCGCTGACTTCTAGGACTCTCTTTTCGTGGCTCGATGTTTTTGCTTGTGGTCTAACCTAGGCAGGTGGGGCTGGCAACCGGCAATGTGGATCTAGCGGGTTTGTGGCTTCCAAAGTAAACAAACGCGGTCCGGGGACCAATGAGGGCCGCGCTTAACCCAAACTCAAGTGTCGCAGCAGCGTTAATTGGCATCGACCCTCACATCAATCTCATCCCGCTTTCCCAGCTCCAGGATTCCATAACTTGCGCGCCACGATCCACACCCCGTGCGAAAAGCTAGAAAAGTGTCGCCTTCACTTTGCTCAGAACTAGCTCCTCGAAACACAGCAGCAGCAGCAGCAGCGCACGGGGCTTGACGACCTATTGTTACTTTTGGCGCCGCGCATCGCCGTGCCCATGTCATTTTCTCCTTGAAAACGGCTCTTTTGCGACACTTCACGAGCGGCGACGCGCTGCCAACAAAGCAAAGATGGAGGACTACGAGGTCTTTGAACAGTTCTTCACTCAGGAGGGCCGTCTGGCCTCCTTTCAGTCGGCGCAACCCACAACAGGCCGCAAGACAACGGGGAAAGGCAAAGCCTCCAAGGCCTTGACCTGGCCGCACAAGGGAATCGATGCAGATTCTGTATGTCTAGACGCGACCCATTGGCGACAGGCGCATGCGGCAATGTACTGACCATATCATTTCACAGCTCGCCCGCGCTGGGTTTTACTTCAATCCTGCCCCCGACTACCCTGACAACACCGTATGCTTTTTATGCCATAAGATGGTAGGAGGCTGGGAAGATGGCGATGATCCAATCGTAGAACACCTGCGCTTGTCACCCAACTGTGGCTGGGCAATCGTCGCAGCAATTGAGGCACGTACAGGAGACTACAACACTGAAGACCCGAGTCTTCCGCACATGATAGACGCAAGAAAAGCCACATTCGGTGATCGGTGGCCGCATGAGGGAAAGAGGGGATGGAAGTGCAAGACCAAGCAGGTACGTTTGGCCACCGTCCAATGACGCGACTCCTGACCTCTAATGTACTTGCCAGATGGTCGACGCCGGCTGGAAATACACCCCGACTCTCGAATCGGACGACATGGCAACCTGTACCTACTGCCAATTGGCATTGGATGGATGGGAACCCAGCGACAAGCCCATGTGAGTACCCCTCAACATCCTGCCGCTGATCACCTTTTTCTGGTCTCTTACACGAACACTTTTTCGTAGGCACGAACATTACAAGCGATCACCCGAATGTCCATTCTTCCTTTTGATCAATCAATACCAGCAGGCTCCCAAGAAGACTGGCAGGGGTAAAGGAGCTAGAGCCTCCAAAGCATCACGACTGTCGTCCCAATCTGTAGCAACTGTTGCATCCGAGGCACCATCAACATTAGACCAGCCTGCCGACTACGAGGATAGTGTCATGACAACTGCATCAGTTGCAACAACTGGGGGCACAAAGAAAGGACGCGCAAAGAAGGCCACAACCACCGCCAAGGGTAGAAAAACCAAAGCCAAAAAGGAAGAGCCAGCTGAGGTGTTGGAAGAACCTCTCGAGGACGATCTACCTCCGCCACCGAAACCCGCGCGAGGACGCAAGAGAGCTAGCGACGCAATGGACGATTCCGTCCTGACCAATGCGGAAGCACCCGCACCCAAGAAGCGCGCAACTCGCGGCCGCCCCAGCAACACAGCAAATGAGCCATCTGTGATCGAACCTCAGCCAGTAGAAGATATGACGGACGCGTCTCCCGCCCCACCTGCAAAGACCACGAAAAAGAAGGGCACCAGGACATCAAAGAGCACTAGAAAGGTATCGACAGCATCCACCATGTCAAACAATTCTTTCCACAATGCCGCAGAGGAGTTTCCGGACGACGAGGAACTGGATCGACAACTGCAGGCGGATATGGAGAGACCGCTCTCCGACGATGAGATGATCACGGCCGATTCTGACTCGGAACGTAAGAAGGCCCCTGCGAAAGCCAAGGGGAAGAAGACGACAGCCAAGAAAGCAGCTCCGGTTGTCGAAGAGTATACATCGGATGATCATGCCATGTTTGAGCCGGCGCCCGCTGAGATGAACGATGCCGATGCATCTGCCGAGCTGAGACAACTTCAAGAGCAGATGGCTGCTGAAGAGCAGGAGCCATTACAAGTTCCCAAGAAGGGGCGCAAGGCGGGCACTAGAAAGGCATCAAAGCAGACCAAGGCGCAAAAGGCACAGAAGGCAGCTCCCGAGCCCGAGACACAACCAGATGCAGAGCCTTCCACCGTCCTCGAGGATACCACAATGGATCAAAACGATATCAGTGCTATTAGCAGTGGCACTGTTGTCAAGCAGTCTATGGTAGCAGCTCCAGCACCGAAAAAGCGTGGCCGTCCAAAGAAAAACAGCACACAAGCTGCTCCACCCCCACCTATCCCCCAACCAGAGCCTGAACTAGCCACCGAGGATACACAGATCAAGCTGCCCGCCGAGGTCGATCAAGTCGATTTTGCCGATCCCTTGGAGAAGGCTGCGACACCCAGGGTCAGCTTAGGGCCTAGCAAGCCGAGAAAGAAGTCACTGCCACCCCCACCGGTACCCGAGGACGAACTTCAAGCACCCACTACACCTGGGCCTGCTGTTTCTGCTACGCCAGCCGCCAGGCAGGCTACCATCTCGCCGTCACAGTCGCCACAGTCTTCGGACGCAGAAAACCAGCCACCTTCGTCTAGGCCATCCAATACATCTGCATCGAGCCGTGTTGGCCTGGTTCCCGAAGCCACTACCCCTGTCCAATCGTCGCCCACCAAGCGCAATGACAATTTCCTTGTCGCTCTTCAAAGCAACAAGCCATGGTCGCCTATTGACATTGACCTCATCTTTGAGGAGCTTGGAAAGGAGAATGCCGTTCCGGGATCAAACCTGCTTAAGGGGTTGCAGCTTACTAGCCCTGAACAGAAGATGACTGTCGAGGAATGGATCCATCACAATGCGAACCTGGCGGAACAACGGCTCAAGGTGGAATGTGAAATGATGGTGTCCAAATTTGAGAATGCGGGTGGACAGGCCATGAGATCATTAGAAGAGCTGATCGTGGAGCAATAAGAAGCAAGGCGCGGGATGCGATTGGCCTAGGGAGTATATATGTCAGAGTCATTAAAGGCGTTCTAAGGAGTATGCATCACTGGGGCATGCTATGATTCTTTTGCATACGGTACATGCATGGATAGCCATTTCCTGTTTGATAGCAATGGCATCATTTTCGCCTGTTCGAAGTGATTGGCTTTTAGAGGGATGTCTCTGTGCCATATTTTGACCTGGAGTCACTGTTTGTGATATGGCAGACGCAATACAATAAGACCCAGTACTCCCCTTGTGGAGCAATTCGATAGACCGTCATCACCATTTGGCGTTGGCTCATCGCAGTAATGGCCTGACCTTGGAATTTATCCGGCGCCAGCGATGGCCATGGAGACATTCATCCCTCACCATGTGTGGCTCAGTGGCTCGTTGCGGGTGATGAAACAGTCAGTGCATTTCGTTTTTCACAGGAACAAGATCAGTGAATAATACTGAACAATGGATTTGGTAGCATCTATGATGATGGGCGAGATCTTATCTATTGTGTCGGCGCATGTCGTAGCTTCGTGTACTGCACGTGTTTGTATAAATATTGTACCCACTGATTCCTTGCTCCCCGAGATGAAAGCTTTTTCATTCAGCCCTCCAGTTTGGAGATTGTCGATGGATTTAGAAGTCAGAGCTGCCAGCGGTGGTGATTAATGCTTTCGTTCCCGCAGAGACATTCGGCGCGGCCATTGAAAGCCCTTGATGAGACCGTGCGTATGGCGGTTCTTGCTTTATTGCGTATTGGGAAGCCTGCGATGGCTCAGTTGCTGAGAAGTGAATCCTGGGACTCGTTGATGTGCCTGGTGGAGTCGTGACTTTGGTGGTGGTGGTGATACTCGGTGTGGTCGGCTTGCGAGTCCGGGTAGTCTTGCAACGAGTCTATCGAGAGCGCGTCCATCTCCACAGAGCTGAATATGTCCTGCGGGGGATAGACGGCTACTGGAATTCCTGACTTAGTAAAGGCCAGTCGCGGTTTGATTGTGGCGTAGCGGATACGCTCCCGGCGCCGTGATGGGTACTGCCAAAGATGATGCCCAATAATGAATATGCTGAACAAACTTTAGTTGTTAGCATGGAGCCATTAACTCAATGCTTTGTGCTTACACTAGTGGAAGTTTCCATAGAACTTGGTATCCTGGCAAGAGGAGGGTAGGATAATAAGATATATCTTTAGCCATATCGACCAGACACATTTGCATGATGTATATTTCGAGCAGTAACGTAATCTCGAAATGGAATCCTGGAGGACGTAGATAAAACGAGTGAAGGATCCGGAAGATATCCCACGAAACAAAGAACGAAGCGAAAAGTATCTACAGTTCAAGATTAATGGATTACATTGAATTCAAAGGGAACACTCACCTGTCTTGGAGCGAAACTCTCGTAGAGTAAGATATTATTTTTCAGTTCCTCGTATTGTGTATTTAGACGCGAATTTATTGCACTAAGGACAGCATCACCATTCCTTGGTATATAATATAATGTCCAGAGTAAAGCGGGTATCGTTGCCACAATACGTAAAAATCGCGGGGACTTTCTCCAATTTCGTGTATCAAACAACGCCTTTCTTACGTCTTGCATTGGGTCATAATACATCAAATTCGTCTCAGAATCTTGAAGTATTGCGTTGAGACCTCTAGTGGTCGTTTCATCCGCACACACATGAATATTACGAGTCTGGGGAGTACGTCTTGTGGAAAGCCCCAATACTAAGGTTCTCTCAGGTCGTGTAATTTTTGCTTTCAGCCCGTTTCGAAATTCTTCCAAGATAGGAAGAGACATTCTCGGTGTCAGGGTAATCCTTATGAAGAAATATTGAATAAGTGAATGAATGAATGAATTGGAAATCAAATTGGGAATTTGTGGGTAAAGAGCTGGATGGGCCTGAAATCTTTCTTATGTATTGTTTCCCCACCAAGAATCTTCGAATATGCAATGCTACAGTAAGATTGAAGAACCAATACAGCCCCATTTCCTCATCCGACAAGCTGCATCGTTGTGGCCCCTACCTTGGCTGCGGTGCTGACGCAGTGGAGGACTGCAGGGCGAGTTCGTATCTGAACAGTACTCTACATAGGTAGTCAATACTAGAAGTAGTGTAACACTCCTTCACAATTAGCACAAATAGGTCAAATGCCGAAACCCACCTAGGATATCCATATGCCTTACAGCCCCTCTTCGAGGGACTTAATTTCGGTAAACATGAGTATCCCCCATAAGGCTGAGATTCATATTTGGATCAACTCCTGTCCTTCCCCACCCGCCAGAGGAATGCTTTCAACCGCCTTCCCACCAGATACACTTCCATTCATTCATTGCATCTATAACTGTATTATTGACATTGCTCAACCATTTCTATGTGGACCTTCAGGCTTCTTTCGCAGCGAGGATGGCGCCAGGCAGGTGGCATCAATGTTCTTCTTGCCGTCATCTGTGAAATAACTCTGCTTGTGTGTCTCGCAATATCTGTACCAAAGCGCGAGGCTTCAGATATAAGCTTAACCGGGCTTTTTAAAGGAAGCTGCGAGCACGCCTTTAGGCTTAATACCATCCTTTATTTAATTTTGAATATTATATCCACCGGAATACTGGCCTCGTCCAACTTTTTTATGCAGATCGTCACTTCTCTATCCAGAAAAGAGATCGATAAGGCTTACGTATTTTTCCGATTTCTGAAGATCGGTCTGCAGTCGCCGACTAATATACCCGCTTTGTCACGGATAAAGCAAATTTGTTGGGTGGTTTTATTTCTGAGCAGTATTCCTATACACCTTTTCTTTAATAGCTCTATTTACAGCATAATATACCAGAGTTTTTATTGGAATGTTACCATAGCGATAGATTATTTTGCTTAAAATGGGGTCGAAAATCAAACCTATTGGCTCCCCGGGGCTAGCCTGGCCGTCAGCGGTAGCTCTTCTCCCGTGCAGCAGTTTGGATCATTAGTTGCTTATTCCGGCAGCGCTTCTCCCGTGCAGTTTGGATCATTAGTTAATGATTCCGGCAGTTCCCCAGAATATATTCTTGGTTTTGGAGATACTGTTAATTGGAGTCAGTCTGGCACCGATCACGTGCGACGTGAAATTGCAGCAACAGCGCAGAACTGCACCAACTGGGTCAAGCTGAGTCCAGAATCATGCATGGACGAATACAGACCTTATAAAATTCACACCATGTACAAAAACGTTGTCATGATTGTCCTTCCGCCTGAATCTGAGGTACGAGGTTGGAAGCGAGAACAAATTTTTAATCTTACCCTTGGGAGTTTGAGAGATTATTGGGACTCCAAAGTCCCACCCGGCGAGGTAAACTCTCTCTGGTTTTGGGCGCCTTGTACCCTTTCGAAGTCACCAAGATGGCCCGGTGCTGCTGATTACGTTGATGGAAGCGAAGAGT
Source organism: Pestalotiopsis fici W106-1 (assembly GCF_000516985.1). NCBI lineage: Eukaryota > Fungi > Ascomycota > Sordariomycetes > Amphisphaeriales > Sporocadaceae > Pestalotiopsis > Pestalotiopsis fici. The sequence continues at coordinate 1,846,842 of NW_006917093.1, read as the reverse complement.
CCGACAAACTATTCAAGAAAGAGCTCAAGGCATTCGACCATTCGTGCGGGCGACTCTTCGGTCTGAACACGTCTCAGCCACCTTATATATTGAAAGTGGATGGCGTCGCACCATTGTCATTTACAGATATTGGAATAAAAAGGGACATCATAGCAGAAGAGGCATTAAACGGCTATAATTCTCAACCGGGGGTAAGGAATCTGCAAGTCGACCATTGCCTTGCGGAGCCGGCACCGTGTCAGGTCAGGTTATCTAATGCCCTGATCTTGGTTGTCATGGTTTGCGTCCTGGTAAAGATCATGGCCTGTGTCTTTCTGCTTTTCGTTCTGACAGACATTTCACTCGTTACTCCCGGAGACGCCATCGAGTCTTTCATCTCGAACCCCGATCCTGTCACAAAAGGCCTCAGTACTCTCACTTTCTCCGCGGCGCAGAACCTCGAGTGTCAACCACGGGAAACATCTACCACTGCAGGAAGTCTAGATCTTACGTTTGCCGTAAGGCCACGCCGGTGGAAATCTAAAGCTCACCGTTTATATTCTGCCGTATCCCGTGGCATTTGGATTCAAGTATACTATCCTATTTTCATTGGAATGGTTGCTGTTCTTGTAGCACTAATTACTTCTAGTAGTAGTACTGGGTGAGTAATCTTCCATTAGAGCTTGAGATTAGTGAGAAGAAGAAAACATCGAGTGGCTTTACAGCGAGCCAAACCCGTGACTAACTCCATGTAGATTGAATACATTCGGCCCCTCCCAAGATTACAGTCTCTGGGATTTGGGTGAAAGCATGGGCTACGTTGCTTCACTCCTGGTCGTTAACATACCTCAGCTCATTCTATCTTTTATGTACCTGGCGGTCAACATGCTTTATACACAATTACAAGTTGAGCTAGAGCTGAACTCTTACGGTCGTAAGTACACGCCTCTGCGGGTGTCTTATCCAGTGGGTCAACAAGTGTCGACCTATAGACTTCAACTGCCTTTCAGATACAGTGTCCCATTGATCGCAGTGAGTATTCTACTTCACTGGCTTGTCTCAAACGCACTTTTTTTCATCGTGGTCGAAGGGGGTAAGTATACATTCCTATGCTATATTTTGTTGATAGGGTTCGCTGACCATTGATAGGTGCTGGCTCCGAAGGCAAAACTGTGCAAGCCAGACCAGACTTGGCCGAAAGTATGGGCGTTCCTTCTGATGCCGTGATAGCAATCAGTTACTCAGGACTGAGCATTCTCATCTTCTTCTGCGTTGGCCTTGTCGTTGCTTTATCTCCACTTTTCTTCAAATACCGCAAGTTACAGAATGACATGGTCGTGGGAGGTACCAATAGTCTCGTCCTGTCAGCTGCTTGTCATGTTCCTCGGGTCCCAAGGGTCTCAGGTGAGCCGATCACAACCTATTGCATTGAGTATGATGTCTCAACTAACGCCAAGTCAAATACAAAGTGAACGACTCTGAGTCCCATTTAACAACAATGCAAGATCTTGACGAGGAGAAGGAATACCTTCGAGAAGTTGCGAGAGGTAAAGTGCGTTGGGGGGCCATGCCATTACCTCTCGATATCGCTGCCAAGATCGTCGTCGAGGACGACGAGCCTGTCATGCACTTGGGTTTTGGCACAGAGGATCACGATGTTCAAGCTCCTCAAACGGGTATGCTTTACGCATGAGTTTGGTGCTGAGCTTGGTAATTATAGTTGTGCAGCCAAGTATGTATTCTATGAATTGCGGCACTATGCTTCTCTAACTGACGCTCAGTGTAGTGCACCGTGCCTATAATGAGTGGAGCAAGGTCTCGGGGCGCCGATTCTCTCGAATTGCTATTGCAAAGACAAATTGAATGATGGGCGTCGCTGAGTCATGATTTATGCTCAAATACCCAAATTGCAGTATTCTCAACGCTGCAATTTACTACGATTTCATCTTCCGACTTCATCCTCCGACAGCTTCCTTTTGACTGTTTTGCTAAGCGCCGAACTGTGGTATAAAATAAGATGAAATAAGCGCCGCAGCTATTGGAGTGATGCACTTGAGGCACAGCTCGCTTCAGTTTAGAAACAGGGGCCCTTGGCTGCTGAGGAAAAGCAAAGCGTAGAGAGGCACGAGATTTGAAGAAAATATAAAAGGTGACATGATCTATTGCTTTGGTGAATCGATAATCTTACAACTATCAATCCATCTTTTACAGGTTTGAATGATATGCGATGCATCATTCCGAGAACAAGTCAAAAAAAAGAATTGACCGAGTCAGTGGGTGCAGACGCAAATGGCAAAGAGTCAAGACGCCAGCGGCAGCCGCTAAAATTTGATTGGCTCAGAGGATGCAGCGCTGAAACCATCCACTGATCTTCCAAAGGCCCCCACTGACCATCTGGGGTTTGGTAGGGGTCCCAAAGCCTATCAACTTTATTGTCGACAGCGGTACCGTTGTGAAAGTGGGTTTTCGCTTGGCTGGGAGAAAAGCTTGAGAAGTTCACGCCACTGAATAGAGAAAAACACTCGACGTATCATTTGGAAAAAAGATGCTGCAGATCCATCTCTGGCTTCTGGGGGCAGATTCCAGACCTGGTCCAGGTCCGGCTACTTCGGATTCTGCTGGGATCAGATTTTGGGGTCTCCATGAATGGCCACTTCAATAGGTGTGGTGCCTGCTGCTGAACAATTCTTCACAGGCAACTCACAAAATCTGTAACATTCCTTTCTTTGCATCTGATGATTGTCTTTGACTTCTTTTCCTGACAACAAGTGTGAGGGATCGATCGCCTTGGGTTTTGCCGCCTGCTTTGACTATTGCGGCGTTTGCTTCGTCACCCATCCGACTCCATCACCTTGAATCTCTCGACGGCTGGACCTCACCTACACGCATTGTGAATAGAGAGTTGTTGCTCCCCAGTCAACGCGCTTGACTCTACAGACGACCCAGCAACCAGCTCGACATTGCATCTTTGTTGGCTCTGTGCATTGCGCGTTACTGTTTTTCTCTCTTCTTTTGTACATCATTTCGGAGAAAAGAACGCCGATCTTGGGCAGTTCTCACAACCGGCCTTTTTCGACCTTTCACCAACTCTCTGTCAACTGCATCACTTCCATCACACACCACGGTGATGACCATCATCGGCGACACCAATCTATAAATATTGGCATTTCGGCATTTTCGTCTCAATTTTGCTAGTTTCGTCTTTTCTCACATCTACCAAATCACCTAGAGAGTTTGGAATAACGTCGCGACACCATGAGATCGCTACTATTGATTGCTTGCGCTGCTGGCAGCACAAGCGCTGCCTGGCTGAAGTGGACCGACCACTCGACCCCGACTTGGAAGCCGCCCCAGGAGACGGGCGTCGCAGATATTGCTGGCTCGACTACCGGCTGGACTCCAAAGCCGACGCAGGGACCTGGCCACAGGTCCAAGAGTGAGGTTGTCCTAGAGCTGCTTCGCCGAGATGCCACGACCGACTGGACCAACTCGAAAACCTGCGGCTGGTTTTCTGGAATTTCATGTGAGTCCAAATTGCTTGATTCCAGCCTTTCAGAGCAGCTTTTCTGACCAGTTGACAGCACAACCATGGACTTGTGACGGCAATCAAGTCTGCGCGACCAACAGTGAGCATGCAGTCGCTTGCGTCTCTGGTGACTACAACCCTTTCTACGTCACCTGCCTCAACCGTGAGGCCTATGAACAGGGATCGTGTGCCGATGCGGGTCCAAAAACAGGATGCTGGTGAGTTTGACGATATCCATTCTCTCACCATTGAACGGGCACGACTAACATTGAACAGCTCGGAAGCCACAGCGTCCGAGTGTGTCACTTACATGTGGACCGGATCGCCAGTCCGCTCGCAGTTCAAGTGTGGAACTGCTACGGCCATCACCACATTGTTGGATGAGCCCCAGTTTGTCATTGACGCCTCCATCTCGGCATCAAAGGCGTCAGAGTCGGCTTCCAAGGCGTCGGCATCAGCAGCGTCAGAGTCGGCATCTCGAGCCACCCTGTCCACGTCGACGCTCAGCGACGGCACTGTAGTGGTTACTACGGCCAATCCACTCACCTCGGCACCCGTCGTCAGCACCACCAGCAACAACACTACTAATGTTGGTGCCATTGTTGGTGGCGCCGTCGGTGGTCTGGTCTTTTTGATTCTTCTCTTGCTGTTGTGCTGCTGCCGCCGCCGCAGAAAGTCCAAGAAGAACAACTACAACGTTTCCTACAAGCGCAGCAACAACGAGAAGACCACTGTGTACAACAATCAACGCCGCGACAAGAGACGTGGAGAGCGCAGCCGCAGTGAGCGCAGCCGACAGCACGATCGCAAGGCCAGCCGCGGCCGCAGCCACAAGTCCCGGCCCAAGGAAGTCGTTAGCGACGACGAATCCTATAAGCTAGGATTCGTCGACGGCTTCAGTGGCCAGAACCCGGCTGCACCCCGCCAGGCTCACGTTGTCGATGACGATAGAACGGTCTATGCTCCCCAATACCACTTCCACGTTGCAGGTGGTGCTAGACCTGGCCGAGAGAGCAGTATTGTCGAGACCACCGAGCAGTATCACGCCATGTAAGCCGGCGGTGTCTTTGGTCATCCAGTATATACCAGCATACAGCACTAGGTCCCCATTCTGAAGTCCCGAAAATGCCGTGGCTCTTCTGATCTAAAGACTTTTTGTCTTTCACATGTTGGACTATAATTCACACCCAAGAAATGGATCATTGTGTAGCATTGTTTTTTTCAGTATACCCATCTCCACCAATAGGTGGATCACTCGTACAAAAAGTATAGAGACCCCAAGTCGCGCTTGTAATTCAAACAGCAGACGTCATAATGAAGATATGATTCATGATTTTTCGGCTTCTGGCAACATGATTGTACTGGTCGATGTCTTTTGTTTCATTTCCTGATTCTGATTTCCCTGCAATTGATCACTCAGCCATCCAAAGGCTTCCAGCAATCCATCTCCCGTGGGAATTGCTGTTTCTGCCACATGCTAGAGGAATTCATCAGTCACCTTCATGGCAGCTTTCCTTATTGACTATTCTTACCGAGTTCATTCTTTCAAGTACATCTCCAAAGTGTCGTTGGACTTGTTCAAGTCCTTTTGATTGCTGGGTCGAGCAAGTCAGCCAAAGGTTTTATAGGAAAACCAAAAATAGAACATCTTTTCCCTCTTTCTGTGTTCTCGGTTTCAGACTTACAGGCGAATCAGACTTGTTAGACAAGAAAAGCAGCGGCTTGTCAGGCCCAAACTCTTCGCCCTCGTGGCACAAGAAGCGGTCAAACTCTTCACGGCTCTCAACCATGCGCTCCCAATCGATCGAGTCGACAACCCAGACCACGGCGTCGGCCTCGGCGACCATTTTGCGCGCCAACCGGCGGAGGCCACCCGGCGAACAACCGCCCACGTCGTAGGCGTACACGGTCACGCTGCCGTAGCTGACTTGTTCAACACACATTCCAATGGTGAGGATGTACGTGACTACATCGCCGCCGCCTGGCTGGGTCACGTCTTGGGAGAAGCATTTCCGCAGCAGCTCCGTCTTGCCGGCGCAGTCGAGTCCGGTCACGAGTATGCGCCGCGGGGTGCCGGGGTCGGGGAGGCCGTCAAAGAGCCGCGATATGGGGGTGGCCGAGGACCGGAGGCGGCGCCGGATCAGCTGGTCGCGCAGCCAAAAGGAGACCGTCTGTCGCCAGGTCAGTTTGGCGGGAAAAGGAAACATTTTCCAGTCTTTTGCGCCCGACATTGTTATTGCTTGTTTAATGTTTTCTTTTCCTACGCTCTGCGTCTTTCTGATTTATTGACATTTTTGGGGATCTGGAACTTTATTATAATAGACGGTGCCAAAATGGCTGCCTGCGCCATGATGAAAAGTGTCATTTCGATGGTAGGAATGGATCTAAAATCAAGAACGCTAATAACATGGCCGAGTTGCTGACAAGGATCCACCCTCAGAAAACATCAAGACATTAACAATAGTCAGATCACCAGATCCCCGATGATTCATGCTCAAGATTGAATTAGTTGTTCATTTCCAATCAGGCAGACGAATTCAAGTATCGGCACTGAGGCAAAAACAAGTTGTCATGAACCTGGGTAAATGCCTGCATCGTGTCTTTCAAACGTCTCGACTAATCTCACCAGCGGCCGCATCCCACTTGTTTAGATCGTCTTTACAGTGGCTTGCTAGTTGCGATTCTACTGCTTGAGGCTATGCTACTTTTGTGCATCATTCATGAAGTTATGAGTATTTTGTAACAGCATGAATTGATTCGGGCACGAAAATTCATAATTCAAGCATGGACGAAAATACTTCTGATTTGTTGTGGCCATACAAGTGGACTCGGAATCAAATTTGGACATGATATTTGATAATATATACAATTTTTGTTTTTATAATGAGAACAGTATTCATGACATGCTACAATTCCCCTATCACGAACCCGACATCACAGCAGCGCTCGACTCCAATACCAGATCATCGCTTCAGTCAAACGTTTGAGAGAGCGCTTACTGGTAGCTGGCACGGTAGGCGTTCCACTGGTTGTACATGCGGGTCTGCTGGCCAGCGGTGAACTCCTCGTAGCAGGTGCTGTTACGGAACCTTGTCAGCAAATTTGTGTCTTGAATGTTGAAGAGCATAAAAAAAGCAAATACTTACTCGTCAGAGTAGTCCATGTAGTTGTGGATGGGGTCAACGCCGCCACCAGTGCAGGTGTCACGGGTAGCAGGGCATCCGGAAGCAGCAGTCCTCTCGGGGGGCGTGTCGGCAACCGAGTCACCGACGGTGCCGCAGCCGCCCTGGAAGGTGTGGTAGAGACCGAACCAGTGGCCGACCTCGTGGACGACGGTGTAGCCGTAGTTGTAGTCGGTCTCGGCGCCGCCGGGGACCGTGCTGGCCAGGATGGTGCAGCCGTCCTGGACCAGGATGGCGTTGCTCGACACCGTCTGGGGCAGGTAGCAGTAGCCAAAGGCGTCGAGGTCCGACACAAAGTAGATGTTGACGTCGGCGTAGGTTCCCTTGCGCAGCGCCGTCTTCATGGCCGTCTCAGCGCCGTCCCGGGCCCAGACCGAGTTGACGGTCCAGTCGCGGCCGCCGTCGACAAACGAGATGCCGTGGGGAGCATAGGCCGTGTTCATGACATCGAGCTGGTCATCGAGCGTGGCATTCTAAATTGTAAACCATGTGAGTATTTGAAAGGCTTGTGTGTATGTGTGTTTGTGATCTATTGATGCAAAGAACTGCCAACTTACGCTGAGGTAACCAGCAGCCTCGGTCGTGCCAGAGGCAACAACGTGGAAGTAGACGTTGGTCTCAATGGTGGCCTGGGCAGAGAACTGCTCGCCAGTAGCCGTGAGGTGGTTAGCCTCCTGAATGGCCATCTGCCTGGAGATCTCGAGCTGCTCCTCCGTAGGGTCGGGAGCGGCGCATCGCTGTTTAGCCGCAGCCGTGGCCACAAAGGCCGAGACGACCATAGACTTGAGCTGCATGATGTCTGATTGGCTGGCTATAGAGCTTCAAGTGTTTTCTTGGGAGGTCTTGGTGGGGAGGGGGAGATGCAAGTTCGAGTGCTACTTGGGATGACCTTGATGGCCATTATGACGCCCGAGAGCTCTCTTATACATCTTGCACCTTTGGAGATGGGACGGAATATCTTTACAGTTGGGCACCTAATAGGAAGGTTGCTCGAAGACATGTCCAAGAACACTAACATTGTTGTCGCTCCCGAGTTGGTTAAGAATAGCAACTGTCCTTCCTGATACGTCTCAAGTTCATGACGACCACGAGATCGGATGCCGCCGGTCGACATGAGATTGCCATCATAAAGACTAAACAAAAGTCATTTGCCAAAGTGACAAAGCGCGTGGCGAATGGCCGGTAGTCAAGGCAAAGAGAGCTCATAGGTTGTGTATTTCATGCAGGGGAAGCGAATTGGTGGTGGAGAGTCAAGTCTTAGCTTTTTCCTAGATAAGGTAGTGCGACCTCTTGGGGATCAGGGCGCGTGCTTGGCAACTATAACAACCGAGATGGTAGAGTATAGCACTGCTGAAAACCTCAGCAACCCAAAGAATAGTGTTTTCTATAGTCTAATGGATGGCTGTATAACCCGTATTTACATAGACTCCTTTGAGACCACTATTGTTCCAAGTCTAATAAGTTGTGTCTTCTTCTGGATATGATCAAACATTAGCGTGCTGTTTCTGGTGTTTGAGTTGCCAAGTAATGCCAAGTAGAGTAGCGGCGGCAGTGTGACCTACCCACAATGCGGCAATGAGACCTCCCTAATCTGGTAATCGCCATTGGCAACTCGAGCTTGGCAAACTAAAGCTTGATCTTCATTGAACTAGAACCCCTGAGAGGATATGAGTCTGGGAGGATATTCATATAATTGGTGGACTTGGTTGAAGATTGAACTTGGTGAATAGCTTGTGGCGAAGAGAACACCACTACTGACTAGTAAAGCCATTGGTCACTACGTAGCCGGGCTACAGATATTGCGCTCACTCTTGATGAAACAATGTAATGTGATTGGTTTGAAGTTGAATCTTGGTCTGCGGGTCTATCTGAGCACTCTGTTCACCGGTGTATCGTAGTTTGCGGTTCATACGCGTCTATCAATGATAGCCTTGGAGAAGAGCCTCCCCGATCGGAAAATCGGCACCTCAGAGACGCAAGTTACAGTCACACTTACCTAAACTTGATCATCCTGTCTGTATCTTTGATAAAAATAGAGTTCTTGACTTTGACTTGATAGTTTGGCGACATGTTCATTTGCGACGTCACGAAGTTGGTGTTCTCGAATATAGCACCAGCTCCAAAATTGCTCCGTTGGCTTCAATTCGATTTTCATCACGAATATGTGTTCGACAGTCATGTTCCATAATCTAAAGTTTCAATTCGGTATAGAGGCTCTATTTTATGTATAAGTCTTGCTCTACTCTAACATGCTCTTCATCTCTTTACTCTTTCACTTGAAGGCTGTGTTCCATCTCAAGCTTGTGCAGACAACCACTCCTTGCTGAAGGGATAGTCAATGTATCCCACAGGGCTCTCGGCATCATAAAACGTATTGCGGTTGTACTGGTTGAGATCCAGACCCTTCTTGATGCGAAATGGAAGATCAGGGTTGGCCAAAAAGTACCGGCCAAACACGGCCGCCACCTCGACATCGTCGTAATCCTTTTCCAAGAGCGCCTTTGCAGTGTTGGGCTTTAGGCCGCCGGCAACCAGGACTGGAGAGGCCTTTTGCCACGCCTTGAAGATGAATTCGTTGGTATCAGCCGACTCCTTGTCGGTGTTGCCCGAAATGCGAGCCTCGACAATGTGCAGGTATGCGAGCTTCAGTTTCCGGACCTCGCTCACAAGGTGGGTGAATTGAGGGACCGGGTCAGCCATGCGCATACCCTGGAAATCGGACCACGGCGATAGACGCAGACCAACTCTGTCAGAACCAACGGCTGCGACTAGGGCTTCGAGGACCCGCAGAGGGAATCGTGATCGGTTTTCGATGCTGCCGCCGTACTCGTCGGTGCGCTGGTTGGAAACGTCTTGGATAAATTGGTCGACAAGATATCCATTGGCGCCGTGCAGTTCTACGCCGTCAAAGCCAGCCTCGATTGCGTTCCGGGCGGCTTGGGCATAGTCTGCGATAAAGGACTCGATGTCCTCGGCAGTCAGCTCTGCGGGCGCTGGCAAGCCGTCGGTCGGGATGGAGGAAGGGGCTTTAATGGTGAAACCCTCGGCCTTGGCAACATCTGGCTTCGCGACGCGACCCAGGGCCCAGAGTTGCACGTAGATATAACTGCCCTTGGCATGGACGGCGTCGGTGACTTGCTTCCATCCAGCAATCTGGTCCTTGGTCCAGATGCCCGGGACATTGGCGTCACCGGCGGCCTGTTGGGAAATGAAGGTGGCTTCTGTGATGAGGAGGGTGCCGGGAGTCGACGCGCGCTGGCCGTAATATTCCTTCATGAGAGGGAGGGGGACGTGTTGCTTGTTTGCTCGGTATCGCGTGAGTGGTGCCATGACTATTCTATGCTTCAAGTCCATGTTGCCAATGCGAAGGGGCTCGAACAACTTTGAGGTCGCCATTCTGTCTGTCTGTTTGCCCTTGTGCCTGCGTATGGGCGTGTGTATATGAGAAATGTATGATAAACTGAAGACTTTGGTAGTCGTGGTGTAAGAATGCACTATGCAGAAGATGTAGGCTTTGAAACAGGCGCACCTCAAGAATTGATGTTGATATTGATGAGAGAAGAATGGATTCATTTCCTCAAGATATTAGACGGTTTTATACAAAGAAAAGCACACAAGTCCTAATCAAATCTGGAACTACCAAGGCACTGTGATAATCAAGTCGAGTGCATCAATATGCGGGGGAGAAAATCCCCCCGGCTTAACTAATCTGCAGAGCATGAGAATAGCCAAGTGCACCATCGCTAAGGATATTATCTTTTACAAAGCCCGGAATCATGGTGTTGAATCAGACAGGACAGTAAATCTGCTCACGTAAGGCGCAAATCGATGCGCGGCGCCGTCAACCGAGGCTGCGAGTCATGCAACTAGACTCGTAGTGTGGTGGTAGCTACACCCAGCGCCAGCGGCATCTGGTATATCAAATCCCGATAGAGTTCTGACTATTGGCGATGTGCCCTGTCAGCATGTGGAAAGCTGTGGGAAATTTCGTAGGCCAAGGAGAAACTAGGATGAATGACAGGTAGAAAATGGCTAGCTTCCACTGCCAGAGCGACCACGCCCTACACGCCCTACGGCGATATCCAGTAAGGCGTCCATCATCAAGGTTCTCGGTTGGGTCCCGTCCAGAGATGGTGGAGAACCATGCATACCGAGTGAGCAAGTTATCTCATCACTCACTTATGTCATGGCCTTGGATGACTAAGGCGTTTCTAGAAGAGTACGGTGCAACAGAGCTCCAATCCCCAGGCACGGAACTAGTCAAAGTCTGCCAATGCAGGATCGTCAAGCTCTGACGGAGAAGTGTCGGGTTCCAACTATGAAAAGCTGAATTTTTGAATTCGCACCAGGAGCTCGGTCGTGCCGTCTCTTCGGGATAGCTCAACAGATCCCGGAATCGTGCCTCCGCTGAGACCCCGGCCGGTGTCCCCTGAGTCAAGGCGCAACAATAATCATGCGGGTAAACTATGACCGGCAGTCGCTTTCATGCCACTCGATGGATTTAACACCTCTCATAGAGACACTTGAAATACATCTCATGAATCATTTCAGCAAAGTATCATAGTCTTTATGACGTACGAAATCATCTCATATCGGGGCCTACGCCGTGCTCCCATTTTCTTCGAAACAACATTCCCAATTGAGTTCCGAGGCACGATTCAACAAGGATCTAGGCATTGCCATGGAGGGCCACGATCTGGATACACTCCAAGATCAGAGCGAACCGACGAGAGGCATCAGTCAGCACGATGACCACGACGATACGGGAGACCTTGAGCATCAATATCACGCCAAAACACGAACCGTCGACAATGGTGCTGCCACGAATGGCTTGTTCGCATCTCAGGCGTCACTAAGGGCGATGAGACGCATCCGTTCAAACAATGGCCATGGGTGCGCAGATCTTCACCACGACGCCGACGAGACCGAAGCAGATGGCGCCGAAAAGACGGATACTGAAAGGTTCCTGGTCCGCTGGGATGGTGACAAGGATCCCTTTTGCCCGCGAAGCCGATCATTACTGCACAGGTGGATTATCGTGATCATTGTGGGAATGGGGAGTCTCTGTGTGTAAGTTGGATCTATTCAAGACGTGCTCGGTCCCATGATAGCAAATTCAGTCTTTCGACAATTCCTATCTGCTATGCTAACAAAGTGAAGGACATGTGCGAGTTCGATTTACACATCTACATATCACCAAATCACCGCCGAATTCGAGATTTCGACCATCGTAGCAACCTTGGGGTTGTCCACCTTTGTGCTCGGGCGTCAGTAGATACTTGTCGGCACTTATAACATGCCGTTACTGAGGTACTAACGGATTCTCGATACCAGTGTCCTTGGGACCGCTTCTTTTGAGCCCCCTCAGCGAATTCTACGGTCGCAGGCCCATTTATATCGCTTCATGGTACGCGCAATGATTTAATTTGGCACAGGATAAGAAATTGATCGATGGGAACAAAACACAGGGCCATATTTTTGATCTGGCTCATTCCATCTGCTGTAGCCAAAAACGCAGAAACCACCATTATAGTAAGCCGTTGAACAATCGCCTTGATATGATACATGGAGCTGATTAGGTCCAGGCTAGATTCTTTGATGGCTTCGCCGGCAGCGCGTTCCTGAGTGTCAGCGGCGGCACCGTCAGCGATTTATTTCGGCCAGACGCTATACAGGCTCCAATGATCATCATATCCATGAGTCCGTTCATAGGTATAATTTGGTGTCTCGTATCTTGGGCTCACGATTAAGGTACTGACTGGAATAATAGGCCCGAGTTTAGGTCCCTTGCTTGGTGGTTTTATCAACTATAATGTTAATTGGCGATGGACGTTTTATGTTGGTGATGGATGTAACCAAAGATTATTTCACCGTTACTGACTTTTTCCACTTTAGTTTATGCTCATATGGGCTGGCGTCATGATGGTCTGCATCTTTGTATTGGTGCCCGAAACCTATCGTGAGTGACGAGACCAAACAACTAATCAAAGTTCTGGTTTGCTCATGTCAACTAGACCCAATCAAGCTACGAGAAAAGGCACGTCATCTACGGAAAACGACCGAGAATAGCAGATGGAAGTCACCCATGGAACTTTCACAAAAGTCGATTCTCCAAAGCATCACTCGCTCGTTCTCTCGTCCATTCCAGCTTCTCATCTATGAGCCCATCTGTTTGTTGCTGTGTCTCTACTCGGCAATATTGCTTGGCATATTGTACCTCTTTTTTGGCGCCTTTAGCCTTGTATTCGGCAACGTTTACGGCTTCAGCCTGTGGCAGATCGGGCTTGCCTTCATGGGCATCTTTACGGGAATGATTGCAGCGTCCGCCACAAAACCCGTGTGGCACCGTATCCACATGCGACTACTCGAGCGTAATGGAGGAGTTTCGGAGCCCGAGTTCCAGCTCCCATCTGCCGTTGCCGGAGGGGTGCTCGTACCCATCGGCTTGTTTTGGTTTGCATGGACCATCTACGCTCAAGTCCACTGGATAGTGCCGATTATCGGCTCCGGTGTCTTCGGAATGGGGTGAGTATGCCATCATTCTTTTCCAAGGCGAACATTAACTCACTGTAATGACACAGGACCCTACTCGTCTTTACTGGCATCTTTACGTTTCTCGTCGATGCGTATCCAGCCTTTGCGGCATCGGCACTCGCGGCCAACACATTCACTCGATGTGCATTTGCTGGTGAGTGTCAACATACTTGAAACACCTTAATGAACTTGGGCTCACTTTAATACGTACAGCGGCGTTTCCTCTTTTTGGATTGCAAATGTATAACAAACTAGGCTATCACTGGGCATCCAGTTTGCTTGCGTTTCTTACCGCTACCATGATGCCATTTCCCTGGTTGTTCTTCCGCTATGGAAAACAGCTCAGAAAGAGAAGCAGATTTGCCGAAGCTTAAATTTGTAAGGCAGTCTTATAGGCAGATTAGACACCATATATCTCTCTACTAAATTCCATCATTGTTCATGTCAACACCAAACTGTCACCTGAACCAAGCTCGACAAATTCATAGTCTGGCGCTTGCTCGCCCATTGACTTGGTCTCTTTCCTCACAGCGTCGTTTACGGTGTACTTGGTCCGCCTCAACAAAGGTGCAATGAAGCCACCGCCCTTCTTTACCTCATCGTGTGTAGCAATCCAATACTTGGCGCCGCTCGCACGCACCGCTTCGAGCCCGTTGAGGGCGCCCAGGTTGAGCTGCTTCGTCATCCATATCCTGACGTCGTGGAGACCGTGGAGAAGCGCCAGTGTTTCGATGCCCGATTTCTTGACCGCGTCCAGGTCGGAGCCTTTAATACCGTGAGGGGAATAGAGGACAGCACGAGGGGCCAGGTCACCCTCTAGTTCATTTTCGACCGGCGATTTGAATGCGATAATGACGGCCGAGTGGTAGTAGAGGGCGTTGCCCGCAGTCACCACACGGCCGATGCCGACCCAGGACGGAAGCGGCGCCAAGCTCAGAGCCTTTTGCCAATCCGACGTTGACGACGAGAAGCCCGGAGTGGTCACAACTCGGTCAAAGTGCCTCCAGGACTTGATGAGCTCGGCGGCCTTTTCGGTGGCAAAGACGGGCGTGGTGCGTGGGAGCTCTCTCAGCGTTGCCTCGTGACAGTGGTCTGTGAATTCGTGTGATATCGCCACCACGTCTATGTAAGTAGCATCAGAGTGCCCCGCCTGCTCCGACTCGGCCAGCAGCGTGTTGAGCTCTGCAATCGTCTGCACGCTGGGAGCCACAAGGTGCCATTGAGTAGAGAACCACGAGGCAACGTCCGACTGCGGGCCCTGAAGCCACGGATCGAGCAGGATGTTGAACCGTGTCCGGCCGGCTGGTCGCTCGGCCAATGGTGGATACGGCAGGCTCAGCAGCCAGGTCGTGTCGGCGTTGAGGTGGATCAGAACCGGCGCGCCGGAGTCTGACAACGTTGACAGCAACTTGGCGCGATCGCTTACGCTGAAGACCTGTGGTGTATTATGGACAGTCGTTGTCTCAGAAACAGCCATTTTTGGCTACTATAATCCAGAAAATGACATGAGAGTTGCACACGGAGCCGCCAAAAGTTTACCGCTGCGCAACGTAGCAAACCATTGCATTCATTCACTGTTACAATGTCCCCGCAATCTATGACGAACAAGCATTGAGTTTCCCATTCCTCGGCCTGCTCCAAGCTAGAACTGGCATCGTTTAAACCCGGCATTATCTCCGAGCGTCCCGAAATACATTTGATGTCAGTATTAGCGGTCATCTCTTACGCAATCTGAATACCTGTAATTCCCCTTCCTCTCGCCGAGCATCAGCGTCGAATGTTAAGATTTTCCGCACGTCTTTGATCGAATCGGGACTTTGGACATGAGATGCAGCTGCAAAGAACATTGGGGGCCGGCGCTTTTATCCAAGAGGGTATTTCTATAAAGCTGCACAGGGTCCTATGTATAGGCTTTTGTGTCCGTACGCAAAGCTGCCATTAATGCCTGCTTTTTCGCGATTCCTTGTCGGCATACCCACCTGAACCTCATCAACATGATCGTTCAATGCAGGTTGTGAGCGGTAAAACGAAGTCAGGTGCGGTGCCTTAGCAGCCATGTAGCATGTTGTACCATGGATGAATACTAGATGCAATAACAAGACGCGACAAGTCAAGACTCGCGGCTGACTGGTGGAGGGAAACAATCGAATAAAACTGTCTCGGCTGCATGTAAATTCATGATCCAATCACAGGCGCGTTTGCGTAGTGACCTAGACAAGGGGGCTGAGCTGTGAGTAAGGAGCTTTCTTTGCTTGCTGGCATGGCTGCAATCCTGCAACTGTATTAACTGGGGTGACCACGCCTTTATAGAAAAATGAGTTACATTGGCCACAAACTTAGTACTTGCCAGGGGCGAGAATGGGCCGGAAGCCATGGTGTCAAGGCGTGACAAGCCAGCCCAAAGCCTGTTTGTTCAGGTTACTGGATTGTCATTTGCATAAGGCTTCTTCTCCCTTGTCAGTCCTACGACGCGATTCATACAGTCGCCATCACCTGAAAGAAAATACATAATATTTAAGGTCCGGCTTCCTTGTTCTATCAGACTACGTACTCATAATACAACTAGGTGATGTGACACTCGAAATGCCTCATCATCGTCGGAATTATTACCCTCCCGTCAATGGAGCTAACCGTTATTACGGTGGCTCAAGACCGATACCACAACACAACCATGGCAACATGCATGGATCATCTCATACACCTGAGCATCCAAAACTATCTTACCTCGCTAGGTTTCTCCAGTTCGTTTTCGCCCTCTGCCTCGTAGGGATCGTCGCCATAGTCATTGCCATGTTCAAGACCCGTAACAGTATAGGAGGGGGGGCCGCCTACGGAACTCCAGAATACGCCTTATTCAAGAACACCAACTTTAGTCAATGTGCCAGCGCACCACTTGAGGCAGTTGACTGCGCGGCACTCAGGGCAAACGGTTTCGGGCAGGGAAATGTATCTTTCCCAGGAGTCGAACAGGGCGGCTTCGTCTTGTACTCGCGGGCGAAAAACTATACTTCCGACGACGACATCAGCTCTGAAACGGACTCAACCCTGGGTTGGTGCGAGATGATGAGCTGTTTTTCTGACTTCAAAGTTCTTCCATCTACCCCAAAACCTTCGGCGTTGAAGCCCTCAAATATCAGCGTGTGGATGACCATCAATATCACGGCACTGGTCGCAGCTACGAACTTGCGCAAGTTTGCTTCTGGCGACAAGGCACTGCGTCCTGGGGATGGCCTTGTGGTGAGCTATGTGGCGTCTTCCACCGTGTTCTGGTGGGCCATGTTCTTCCGATGGGCAACGAATCCAGCTTATTACGCCGCCAATTCCTTGGTCTCGTGGATATCTGTCTGGCAGCAAGCATACATATCGGAAAGACTCGCCGATCGGCGCAGTGTCAGGACTTGGATCCTATGGATCTTGACCGGGCTTCAAGCCATCGGGGCCTGTGTCCAGCTTGGATACAATTGGGGCCAGTTCAAGCCCACTGGTGTCGATCTCGTTCCTCGGTACGACTGCCTCCAGTCGGGGATCTTGGGGGCGCCTGGGAATTCGTCATGCTCTGCAGAACAGCTCTGCTCCAAGTCATGGCTGTATAGCGCTCCTCAGTGGGACTTTGACTTGATGGCCTCAATGTCGGATGGTTCATCAATGTTAGCATTCTGCTGGGGCTTCATCAAAGTCATGCTTTTGTGCGTCGTCATACCAAGCATTATTCTTTTTGGCCTGCCTATACTGGCTCCTCTTATTTTGTTTGTTATCCAATTAATTGCCAAGGGACCGAAAACGAGAGATGAACCAGGCATGGTCGTCAAGGTCAGTCGAGTTGGGGGTTATTTTTTCGCGCTGTTGTTCGGCTTGGTGGCTGGCATTGCAATGTTTGCAACAATTCCCAAAGGCTGGAACGCAGATGCTAGGGAAGCTACAATTGCCTACGACTTGAACTGTACTGCTGTGCATGTCACAATAAGTCAGTGGAGATCCTATTACGACATTCCGGATGACCGCGTTCTCCGGATCGCTCAGGAGTTGCTTAATGTTTAGTGTGGAGGAGTTACTGGCTCGACGGCGTTGCATGTGAAGGAATCTACTCTCCTTGTTTTGCAGCTTTGGCCTCATATCATCCTGAGTTCTCTCGTCGGGCCTGCTACAATATTTTTTATGCGCAATATATGTATTTGTATGACAGAGTCTATTGAGTACTATGTGCCAGTCTTTCTACGGGGCGTATATGAAGACGCCATCTCCACAAGCCTGAATTATCAAGTAAAAACTAGACCTACGTGTTTTTGTGTAGCCTGGTTCAAGAAGACGTATATGGCCACTAGAAGCAATAAAGGCACCATGATCGCCAAAAGCCTCATTTGCAGGACAATGAGGAACTCAATAGCCGGCAGCAGTCTCTCAGTATCCCAACATCGCCTCCAAATGGGCTTGGCTCGCAACGCCTGTGGATGAAAAGGGCGGTTTGCTTCAAGATCAACGTCAGTGCTTTGCGGAGATTCATTACCATAATTCCATCGCGGATGGTGGTGGTGATGGTGCATGACATCGTTTTCTAGGCAATATTCGCAGTATGCCGAACCTAGCGTTCTTGTCGAACTTGCAGCAGACATGGAAATAGGTGTATCCTCAAAGCCAGCTCGACTATTCCCTTGAACACTGTCCATGTTCAATTTTGGTGATAGAGCAAAGAGCTGCCGAGTGTCCACCGTGATTCTTGGTCTACTCATAGTGTAGTACGAAAGCGGCGCTGGTTTGACCAGAAGTGGTGTATATTCTTCTAGTGGCATGGGCCGGACTAGGACTGCCATTGTCTGCGGTAGGTATTATATAGATGTGATTGGTCTGGCAGCAAATAGTCCCTGCCCACTTTCCACAAAAACAGGTGAAAACAAGACGAACGACAAACTTTGGATTTGCTCAATAGGATTGTTCTCTGCAGGACCAACAGTGCCTCTTATATTTGCTTCCAAACAAAGGCTTTCTGCCGAACAAATTCCCTGCAACAAGGAAACAAGCACCAAAGATTCATTCATGCCACCTCGCATCACTCTTTGTCTGGCTAACTTGAGGCTACAATCACTAAACACGGCCTAATCTCTCAGGCAGCGCGCAGCAAAGGACATTCCAAGGCATACTGGAAGTTGGCACCAGGGTCCATGAATCATCAGGAGAAGGGTTCTCGAAATCAGGCTTAGGTCACGATCTTCCACACCCTCAACAACTTGTCTCTGCACAACATTTATACGTCATATCTGCACGAGTGATCAAATCCAGTAATGTTTCGGTTTTAATGCAGGATGTCAATTCAAGTAATTGCATATATCCGTGCACGCGACACCGAAATGATAGTACCGGAGTTAATAATAGAAAATTAAAGGAGTTAATAATGGACAATTGAAGGAAAGTGCCGGAAATAACCCCATGTTGCGAAACCCGGTCGCATTCGCTTGCGTCTCCATACCCAAAAGGTCAACCAAAGTCTATGAGCACGGGTGGGAGTTAAAGCTTGCCAATCAAAACGCAGTCTTCTGAATCCCGACGGATGAACTTCGTGCCGCCTAACAACATGATGTATTATCTACCGTTCTTTAGGGAAGACAAGTGACCCCAGTAATAGATAGTCAGAAGTCGCAATACTTCATCCACGTCATGCGTTATGCAAAGGAACGGAAATCGGTATAATAATTTGGCAATATGACCAGAGCTAAAAGGGTTCAAAAGGCCGCAGAGCCGCGCAGCAACATTTAGCAAATCTCTCTGGTTTTCGTGTCATGATCTTGATCCCTTTTACCCATTGCACGCAACACACCATGGTCAATCTGGATATTGTACGCAAGGCCAATGCCGAGCTAGTCAAACGCCAGCCTCTCGTGGCCATCTTCATCGGCGGGACAGCCGGCATTGGCGAGTTTGGCGCGCAGGGATTGGCAAGAACGCACGGCAACGAGGGCAAAGGCCTTCGCTTGTACATCGTGGGACGGAACAGAGCGGCTGCAGAAGAGATTATTTCCTCGTGCCTCCAGCTCTGGCCCCACGGCCAGTTCATCTTTATCGCCGCGGAGAACCTGGCACTCCTCAAGGATGTTGATCAGGTCTGTGCCGCCATCACAGCCCGAGAGCGAGATGAAGCGACGAGGACGGGCCAGGAACCGAGAATCGACTTCCTGGTCATGACGCAAGGGCTGTTGAATTTGAAGCGAAAAGGTAACGTACAAACAGTCCAGATTGTGTTGCACGGCAACTATGGCTCACACCGCGATAAGATACCCAAGAGGGCCTCGACGAGACAATGTCCCTGGCCTACTATTCAAGGATGCGCTGTATCGTTCAGCTACTGCCCTTGCTCCTGCAATCATCCCTACCGGCGCGTGTCGTTTCGGTTTGGAATCCGACTTTCGAGAGAGACTTTGCCACCGAAGACATTAGCTGCCGCAGGCCTGAAAATGCTACCCTTCGACGTGTGTCGTCCCAGGTGGCCAACATGACGGCCTTTTTCCTCGAGGAGCTTGCCAAAAGACATCCCGGAAAGCTCGCCCTCGTGCACCTCTACCCAGGTTTCGTCAACACCAACTTTGGCCAGAATGCATTTCCGGCGTGGTTCAACTTCTTGTATCGATATCTAGCGATGCCCCTGATACGTTGGACGGTAGCAATCACGCCCGAGGAGACCGGTGATCGCATCACGTTTCTGGCTACTGATCGATACCCTGCACGCGGGACCACGCCGGAGCAACAGTCCAAGACTGGCAATGGCATTGACGTTGCCATGGCCGCTGATAATACCGTCGGCGGAGGCTTTTATAGAGTCAACAAAGATTCGGAGATCCTGCCTCCATCTTCCTTCAATAAGGAACTCCGAGAGCGAGGTATTGGTGGGGTTGTATGGCGACACACAATGGCAGCGTTTGAGACGATTGCGAGTGGGCAGGTATTCGAGGATTAAACAACCCTAGAAGACCAAAGGATGTTCAGATAACCATCTTCCAAGAGATTTGCATCATCACATTTGCCGTCATCATCAGCCGTATAATCGTCGATCTTTGAAGCCAGCCACTATTACATACCAAGTACCTACATATCATAGTGTCAAATCGTGGGGACCCCGCAAGTCTCGAGGCCCCTGAAGTTATAAGCCCTGTAATAAGCCTTGTTGTACCAAACATTACTCGTCAACTAGGCAATTCTTGTAGATCAATATAGATACTAAATGCCTAGGAACAATTGCAACTAGCCACTACCATTGAGAGTAAATCAAATCAATCGGCAATTCTGTCGCAGGCTCATAAATCCGTAAATCCGCGATGCCGTACGGAATAGTCAACCACATGACCACTGTCATAGCGCCGCGCCCGTCATGTGTTTACTGGATTTGGACATCGCTGGGAATTATACTCTTGCCTAAACTTCTTGGTTCCATTTTCCCCAGACCTACCCAACTCGGTCTTTTTTGTCGCCTATTCACACCACAGTCCCCTATCGAAACCAAAGTGGGACAATCAAGTTCTTCCCCCCGCAGTTCAACGCTTTTCAGGAGTTCATCTTGGCGGAGAAGAATCCTGGACTATTGCCCCGCTCGCTATCACCATTCTGTACAGGTTCCATACTTCTCCCCCCATACTGGCTGACTGATACCAATGCAGAAATTGCAACCGTTAAAGAAAATGGGGTCGTAACACTAGACAATATGAGAGAAAAATGGTACGTTGGATTGCCGATCAGCGGGCAGTGCCTCGATAGTAAATGTGTATATATATGATACGTGGAACCACCATGAGATGGTAATTGTCAACCTGTTGTTCTCCTCTCATTCTCTATTATAACACTAGAATTTTATACTCATCCCGACAAATAAAGACAAACATTTCCCCACAACGATAAGGAAGTCTTCAAACATGGCCACCAACCCAACTTTCGTTTTCATTCCTGGCGCATGGCACCAGCCAAGCTGCTACGATATTGCCCGAGATGATCTAGCTTCGCGAGGCTACGAGTCCGAATACGTCTCATTGCCCACAGTCGGTGCCCAGCCGCCCAACAAGGGGCTCGCCGACGACGTAGCGTCTGCCCGTGCTGTACTACAGAGGCTGGCGGACGAGGGCAAACAGATTGTGCTGGGCGTGCACTCGTACGGAAGTCTCGTTGGCGCCAATGCCGTGCAGGGCCTGGGGTACCGGCAGCGGGCCCAGGAGGGCAAGAAGGGTGGAGTCGTCATGTTTGTGTACATCAGCGCATTTGTAAACTCCAAGGGCGTCAGCATCTTGAACCAGCTGGGTGACGCGTGGTTGCCGTGGATGGCGCCGTCAGAGGTAAGACTTTCCCCTATCAAGTCCAATAATGCACATCTCCCTCCACATTTGCCATTCACGTGGACTGACTTGTCGAATAGTTGGTGGGCGACCTGGGCAAAGAGGCCGGCAATGTCACCATCCTCGATCCCGAGACCATCATGTATCACGATGTTGAGCCCGAGCTGCAGAAGAAGGCCGTCTCGGACCTCAAGCACCAGTCCTCGCCCGTCTTCAGCGGCATCGTAACCAACGAGCCGTGGCACGAGGTGGACTGCGCGTATTTCTTCTGCGAGGAGGACAAGGCTCTCCCCATCCAGGTGCAGGAGATGATGTCTGGCTTGCTCCCCGAGAGTACCCTCAAGTTCCGCTTCCAGACTTCGCACTCGCCTTTCCTGTCAAAGCCCAAAGAGTTTGCCGATGCTCTGGTTAAAGTGGCCAAGGCTAGCCAGGAGTGAGCCAGTGCTTGAATGGGAGAAGTTGGATGAGTTAAGCGAAAGAATCTTGAAGCGTCTTGCTTTGCATATAGTTGTCTACTCTCAAGCATGTAGAATCTCAGGAATTTATGAGCATTCATCTCACAGAATAGGCCGACAGGCCCAAGAACCCAGTCGAAATCCGTATGTGCAATGCCCGTGCTATGTTTACCTAAGATGAGTAGACATGGTGGCTTATGTAATAGCCCGTGCAAGCAAGATATCTCTTAGACATTCCGCGATTGCTGGTAGGGGGTGGGGGCGAGACAATGTCATTATCCGTTTTACATCTCAACGCATTAGTGTACATGGCATCCAGAGTTTTCATTTGGGTCCTCTTTCAAGTTCCGTATCCTCAATCGTGCAAATGGACCCTATGAGGCATGCTGAGAAAAGACAGCGAGAACGAGGTTCGATAAGTGCTGAGTAAGATTACTTTTGTTCAGCCAGCCAGGATGTCGAGTGTCCGTGGTCGAGGTGAGATTGGAAATTTCCTTGGCTTTTCGACAAGAGTTGCGATTCCCGGCGGCCAATGCTCTCGGGTATCTTGCCGAAGACTGGGGAAATCGCCCGTGGAGGGGCATCTGCATGACGAAAAGCCCAGGGTCAGAGTCCAGATATAAGAGTGGCCCAAGGGGCAGGGCAGTCGACGGACTGTGCTCTTGGTAGCCACCGATGTGAGTCCCCAAGCTCCTCCAAGGTCTCTCACTTTATCTGCAAGCACTGCCACTGCCAGGTCTGCATCGATGCGATTCGTTCATACCACTCGATTCGTAAGTGCGCTTTCCCAACCTTGGAACACACAGGCAGACACTATGATCGATATAAGCGACACTACGTAGTAGTCAGTCATGCCATCTTGGCAATGGGCTAGTCAAGCCTCTCTCTCTCACTCTGTCTCTCACTCAAGGGGCCCATTGGGGTCCGAACTCTAGACCACGATGGTCATGGTTTATAAGATACCCCGCAGGTGGGCGTGTCTAGGGAAAGAAGATCGTGAAATGAACGCTACTTTGCCACATGGCAACAAGCATCAAGGGATGAATTTCTGATCTACTGTGTAGGGTCAAGAAGACCGGGCTCGGAACTCCTGTCCAGAACTGTCAT
Organism: Pestalotiopsis fici W106-1; assembly: GCF_000516985.1. Lineage (NCBI taxonomy): Eukaryota > Fungi > Ascomycota > Sordariomycetes > Amphisphaeriales > Sporocadaceae > Pestalotiopsis > Pestalotiopsis fici. The sequence continues at coordinate 1,823,753 of NW_006917093.1, read as the reverse complement.
TCTTCACCGGTCAGTGTGGGTCTGGGGGTCCTGCGGGCCCTTTCACATGTCAAATCTAATGGCGAAACTACCACAAATCGAGTCGGTCACATTTTAGGACAAATTTCTCTGCTGCTGCCCTTGGAAATTTCAAATCACCTTTCTTTGTATCTACCATTTTTTTTCCGTCTCTGTAATGGTACGACGGTCATTCGACTTGACTGACCTGACTCTTTCCTGCCCATCTCTCTCTATTTGCCGATCTACTGTCAATGCAAAAATAACCAGAAGCGAAAACCGTGCTCCAAACATTTCCCAATCATCATTTCACACCTTGACCTGTACCTAATCTAATATATATACAAGGAGGAGACATTACACGCGTGCGCAAACTCAGAACGACGAAACCGCAATGGCGATTGACTGCGACTCCGAGTGCGAGATGGAGACGCTAATCTCCTTGACGCCAGCCTTCTTGGCAGCTTCGGCGGCATCACCGTACAACTATAGTCATGTTAACTCACTGTCGACTTGGAGCTAGGGGCAAGGAAGTACTTACGCTCACAATGGGCGCGCCGTTCTCATCGGGGAGGACCTCAATCTGCTTCAGAGCAGCACCGCCTCCCTGGCTCTTGACACCGAGACTCTTGAAAACAGCCTCCTTTGCACTCCAGCGGCCAGCAAATGAGCTTTGCGGGCTAGGCATCTTACGGCAGTATGCAATCTCCTTCTCGGTAAAGTTGCGCTCCACAAAGGTCTCATTGTCAATGTTGATGGCAGTAATGTCCTCGACATCAACACCGACCTTGGTGTTCTTGGTTGTCTCGAGGCTACGGGCGAGTGCCTCAATTGACTCCTTGGTGGACTTTGCCTTGGCTGCTTGGGTAGCAGCAGCGCGCTTGGCAAAGTCGGCAGGGTAGGTGAGACCGGCAGTCTTCTTGTCCTCGGTGACGCGAGCTTCGGGGTTGAGCAGGACGGAGCTCAGCTGGTCCTCAGTGTAAGGTGAGCTGGCCTTGGCCTGGAAGAGCGCGTTGTTGATCATGCCGTTGTGGAAGTAACGGTAAGACTTCTTCTGGCGACCAGCGACCTTGTCGGCGTAGGCCTTGAAGGTCTCCTCATCGAGAGTGGCATAGAGGTACTTGGGGTGAATACCGATGGCCTGGGCACCCTTCTGACCGAAACCAAAGGAGGTGACGGAGAAGGCCTTGACGCCATCCGTCTGGATGCTGCGGCTGGGGTAGACAATCAGGTCGAATTGCTCCATGATGGAATCAACATTGTCGGCGTTGCGGTTACCGGGCACCAGACCAGTGTTGAGCACCTGCAAGCAACCGTTCAACATCCAAGCACCGGCAGCACCCTTGGGGTGACCAGTGAGGTACTTCTGGAATATACCCAGAACAGCGTTACCCTTGGTACGACCCAAGTGGCGAAGCTGCTGGCAGATGACAGAAGACTCGTTCTTGTCGTTAGCCTTGGTAGAGGTACCGTGGAATGAAGCAACACCGAGGTCATCAACAGTGAGACCCCATGTGGCCAATGCACCGCGCAGAGGTGCGATGCTGGTGTCTTGCTTCCAGAAGTTGTTGCCGAAGCTGCGAAGGGCCTCCTTCTCTTGACGGATGGCCTCCTTCTCAACATGTGCGATACGGTCGGCAGTGTACTCCTTCTCGTTGAACTGGTCGTTTCCAGCCTTGATAGCAGCAATCTCTTCATGCAGATATTCAAGCTCAGACTCCTTCCAGTTGCGGATCTGCCTCTTGCGAAGCTCAATCTGGCGGCGACGGTACTTGATGTCGAGCAGCGGGGAGGGGAACTTGCCAGGGGTCTCGCGAGCAGTGGTCAGAACACCCTGTCCAGGAGCAGGCACCGATCGTCCAATCTTGTCACTGGCGGTGGTGGTAAGGGCCAAGATACCGTAGATCGGCACACCCATATCCAGCGCAAGCTTGGCGGTCATGATAATCTGGACACCGGAACCCTGGGACTCCATGAAGCCGTTACGGGTGGTAGTCGTGGGACGCGACATCTCCTTGGGAGTGCGGCCGTGAGCAAACTCGTCAACAGCGTTGCTAGTGGCCTTCATGTTGGCGAACTCGTAAGAGCCTTCCTCGCCAAAGTCATCGAAACCACCGACAAGACAGACACGAGCCTTGCCCTCCATGATTGTCTCGTAACCAATATCAACAGACTCGACAGCAGTAGCGCAGGCACCGACTGGAGTCTTGATGGGACCAGAGGAGGAAAGCAGCAACATGTTAACCCAGGCAGCCATGGTGTTGATGAAGGACTCCTGAAGAATGTCATTCTGAACAGGCTTGTCCAAGAAACGGTCACGGTGCATACCACGCAGAGCACCAGCACCACCCATACCGGAACCAATGCAGTTTCCGACCTCGGAGACGTGGACATACTTGTAGAACTCATAAGGATCAGTGATACCGGAAGAAAGCAGGGCCTCAGCGACGGAAACGAGGACGAAGAGAGTCACGGGGTCGACCTGAGAGATGATGTCCTCGGGAACACCGTACTTCTTGGCATCCCATCCTGTAGGAATCTGACCAGCAACGAGACGGTCGAATCTGAGAGCCTTGGGGATCCAGAGAGAAGCACCCTTCTTCATGCGGACAGTGTACTCGCCACTGTCAGGAATCTCGAAGATCTCGGCCTTTGCGCCGTGCTCGCGCTTGAACTCCTCGGCAGTCTCCTTGGAAGCCTCGAAGGGCTCCAGGTCCTCCTCAATAACAACTTCGTGAAGAAGCTGCTTGTTGTTGGGATCATAGCCGCCGAAGAGTTCGGGCTCGATCAGACGGATACCAGAATGCTCCAGAATCTGCTTCTCGTACTTGGTCTTGATGTCCTTGTCATCAACTGGCTCCCCGGACTTGGCGTCAACCCATCCAGAGTAGGGCTGGCCCTTGATGGGGCCATTGTGATTCTTGATGAGACCCATGATCCAAGCCATTTCAACACAGCCCTCCAGGGAGAATTCGCCGTGTGCTTCCATCTCCCAGCGAGTTCTCGAGTTACCCCAGGGACCGACTTCGGCAAAACCGGTGATGACAACCACCTTGTCGAGGTCGACCATACCCTTGAGGTTCTCATTGAGAGGCTCAATGTCCGACTTCCAGTCCGGCAAAGCAGGGAAGTCAAACTTGATGTTTGCACGAGGCTCAATCAACTTTCGCTTGTACAGAGCTTCGGTCTCTTCGCCATTGACAACCTTATTCTCAATGGCAGTCTCCTTGGTCACGGCGCGACGAATTTCGCTCGAGCCAGTGATGTTGGCGCGCTCCTTGGTCATGAGCTTATTGAGCTTCTTGATGAACTGAAGTCCACCGTTCAAGTCAGCAAAGACAGGCTGGTTCTGGCAAAGGTCAACAATGTCTGGCGACATGAGACCCAACAGGTTGAAAGCCATCTCCTGCTGCGAGAAGGTGCGGGCGCCCTCTTGTTCGACACTCTCAGCAACAACATTGTTGCCCGACATGAGACCTGTACCACGGGTCCAACCAATGACGGCACCGCAGATAGTGAGGTAGTTACCCCAGTCCTCCGAGCGCCACCTGTTGAAAAGAGTCTCAAGACCAAGCTTGGACTCGGAGTAGAGACCGTCGCTACCAAAAGTACCGTGGTTGGGGGAGAGAGGCAGGACGACCTGAGCTGGACGGGTCTCGAAGCCACGCTCAAACTTCTCGGACTTGACACATCCAAGAAGACGGAGGAGGTTGGTCAACATGATACGGTGAGCAAGCTCGGACTTGGAGTCAATGCCATCGATTTGACGGCCCTGCTCGGAAATGGCAGCGAACGGAACAATGTAGTCCAGATCCCAGCCCAGACCCTTCTTAGCGTCGTAGATGTACTCGATGAGTGCCTCAACATCTTGCTTGCTACCTTGGTTGAAGGGAACAACGACGAGTTGGGAGCCACGAGCACCGTACTTGGCATACATGGCCTGGTAGTACTCGGTGACCTCGCGAGAGAAGCGACTGGTGGTAACGATGACCTTGGCACCTCCGCTAATGAGGCCTTGGAGCACCTCAGCACCGATGGAACCAGCACCAGCACCAGTCATAAGGACGTACTTGCCCTCGTAGCTAATACCATCCCTGGCAGACTCCTCCAGGCAGTCAAGGTAGACCTTGGAGAGCTTCTTGTCGTAAGACCAACCGGTAAGTTCATCGTAGCTCTTGAGGTGAAGGAAGGGCATGGACTCGGTCTTGCCCTTGTTAGCCTGGCTAGAGGTCTTTACGCCAGACTTCTTAACAAGTCCACCCTTTCCGTTCTCCTTGGGAAGAATTTGGCTCTCGTTCATGGCCAATGACTGACGGACATTCTGCGAAATAGTCTTGAGCTCAGCCTGAGTTGGCTTAGCCATGTTGTGCTGAGCCTTGATGAGCTTGACCAGGCGAGCCAAATCATTGTTGACCTTGGTGCGGTTACCGTACTCAGTGATCTTGCCACCCTCTGCCATCTGCTTGACGTAGTGCTCAAGCTTGCGGCAGCTTTGGCGAGGAACCTCTTCATACTTGATGTTACCCTGGTGGTCAACGGTTGTGTGGGGACCAGTTGGGACTGCCACATCCTTGTAGACTGGAGCGGTGTTCAAGACCTCCTTGCAGTTCTCGATGAGCTGCTCACCAAGAGACTTTGCAAGCTTGTAGGTCTCGCCGCGCTCAGTAGGGCAGTTGTCGATGTGGTACTGCATGAACTCCAGAAGCAGAGGGTTCGACTTGGTCATGATGCGAATACACTGGCTAACAATCTCACGGTCAACAACCTGAAGTCTTCCGAAAATGACATCGTAGTACATGCTAAGAGCATCCTGGCGAGCCCAGTTCCACGAAGAGTCGTAGGTACGAGCCTTCAATGGGCTGAAAACAGGCTCAATGCCAGAGGCGTAGAAATCACCGTGCTCAGCAGCCCAAAGGTCAAGCTGAGCCTGAAGAACCTTTTCAGATTCCTGCGAAACTTGGGCAGCCTTGTCTCCTGCGCGCAGATCCATCTTGAGGTATCTTGCCAGAAGCTCGAGTTGCTGCTTGAACAGAGCACGCTGGTCCTTGGTCAGGGCGTCGATGGCAGCCGGGTCCATCATCATGCCGCCACCGCCACCGGCAGCAGGGCCTGCAGCAGCAGCTGTCGAGAGGCTGATTCCGGCGTTGCTGGCGTACTTTTGAGTAACATCGTCAAGGAAGGCCTTGGCGTCATTCTCAGAGCCCAAACGAGCCGCAGGCTCCATGGTGATTGCTAGCAAGAGAGCGCCGTCTTGGCGGCCAGCTCCAAGACCCCATCTAGTCTCCAAGTATTTCCTAGCTGATGTGATGTTGAAACCTCCGGGCATCTTGGAAGAGACCAATCTGGCGATGAGGGACTGTGACTGCTTTCCAAGCTGACCATTGAAAGTAGCTTGCATGACGGCGGCAAGTTCGTCTATCGGTGTGTCTTCGGGCTTCTCTGGTGTTGAGCCGAATTCCTTGCCTAGATCACCTAGGATTTCATTCTGAAGTGTCGATTTACCTGTTTACATGTTAGTTTCATCAATGGTTGTGAGCATGATGCGATGATCGGGAATACATACCGCCAACCAAATCCTTGATAGCTTTGCTGAGGGGAATCTCGGCGAAAGGCTTCTTCAGCTTCTGGGCGATCAGGGATCGCACAATCTCCAAAGCTGATACAGGCGCATCCTCGACTGCAGCTGCCGGGCCAGCGCTGGGTGCGGGCGCAGCAGCGGCAGCGGCGGGTGCGGCGGCGGAGGCTGCTGCTGGTGCAGAGCTCTCAGCCGGAGCAGCGGCGGGCTCTGGTTCCTCCTCAACAGGATCCACGTCATAGTAAATCTCTTTTGCGTCCTTGTTATAGCACAGAATCTGTCTCTGCACAGACTTGGCGGCATCGTAGGCTTCATACTTGGATGCGAGTGTGCGCTTGGCCATAACACCAAGTGTATCGGCAGGACCAATTTCTACAATCCGCTCGGCAGTCTTCTCCGCGAGGAAGACATCTTGTGTTTCGATCCATCTCACGGGGGAGGCGAATTGATATGCCAGAAGCTCAACAAGGAGCGTGTGTGCAAGTTCCTGCTCGACTTCGGGACGCATGGCGGGCAATGGTACAAGAGGCGAGTTGCGTCGGTAAGGGGGATGGGCTTCGTAATTAGAGCTAAAAGGCAAAGCTCAAGTGAATTGCTTCACCGGGTATCTCTAATGGAAACGAAACACGAGGAGACGGTCGGCAGGTGAGGTGAGTTGGCCGATTCCGTGATTTGCCAACGTGAAGAGAAGAAATTATTTCTGCAGGGAGAACTTGTCAGCTTGGTGTCGGTTTGCAAAGTCGTAGTCAAAGCAATGGGGGGCGGGATTCCAGAGTGGGATGGATGGGAATACCTGCTACCTAGCTCTAGAGCGCGGCGGTGGGCACTCTGGTGAAGCTAGGGTAGGTGTGGTGATCAAGATGGTGAATATGGTATTATTTCAAGAAAGCAACTTACAGACAGATGGAACAAGCAAAGAATGCCTTCTCCCAAAGCACCTTGCTGTTGAAGTGAATTGAAGTGAAGAAACAGGAATTAGATTTTGGAACCTCTCGATCAAGGAACCTGAGGCCTGAAATTGCAATCACCGTTGTCCGGGTCTGGGGGATGCAGTCGGTAGCTATGGGAAGATTTCGCGTTCCCAAATGTTGAACCGGCAGAAAAATTGGCTGGCCCGAACGTTGCACTGAGGCCGTTACTCTCGCTACTTTGTGTCGCACCCACCTTGATGCAGGTTCTGCGCTGGTACTGCAGCAGAGCTTCCTTGCAGCAGAGGTACGTACCCTTCTTGGCGTTTCTTACAATAGATGGACTCCCCAGCAGACTTTCCAGTGTTATTTTTCGTGGTTTTTTCACCAACGTCCACTAATCGATCACCATGCCACGCTGACCAGGCAGTCCAACGCTGACTGGCCAGATGCCTTTTGTGCCCCTGCTTCCTTCTTCCCGGTGGTCCCATCAACTCGACCATTGGCTGCCCATCCCCAGTACGGATGCTTCGACAATTCACCGGCGGCTTCTGCTCCTCAACCATATCCACGCCCTAGGCCTGTTGAGGGCTAGCCCCGTCGAGGACCCTTTCCCCACACAATCTCCCATCTTCACGCGTGATCCCTTGTCCCTACTTTTTATCGAGGCGCGCCTCAAGGTCGGTCAATTGAGTTCCAACGTCTTGTCGTTGGCAAAAAAGAAAAATCAATTGGAAGCTAGGCAACAGATAGAGTTTCCCGTCTGCAGATATTTGGGAAATCTCGATACATAGGTCTGTAACTGCTAGCTCACTATTTGCCATTGTATACTTTATTTGTTCGGTCAAATCGAATCAACCTGCATATCTTATCAGTGACGAACCGAACAGTACCATGTCGTCATGCTCTGTGCAGTTGCCAATTGGGTCGACAAGGCTGTGCGTTATCTTTGCAGGAGTTTCAAATTCCGGAAGCTTTTTTTCTATTTTTCTTCGTACCCTCCGGCTGTTCTTCCCTTGGGGTTCAGTTGCTTGTCCCGCTGCAACCCCAATTCTGGACGACCCCTGATCAGCCCACTCTTTCCGTTGCCCCGTCGCGGGTCGCAAGTAGAGATACTTTCAGTGCTTCGGGTGTATTTATTTGAGCGAGAAAATATCCATCCTAGATTTGATCTCACTCTTGCAGCCATTGATGTCCGTAACTGGCTTGATACAAGTTGAAATGAAGTGAACATCCAAACAGCATAATTGACACATAGATAGTAAATGTATTTCTCATAAATCAGGGTTGTTGATGGCAGCAGTGACGGCTCGAGGGGATGGAAAGTTGAATCTGCATGGACAAAACTAGACCCCGCCATCGACATCGCCATTGAAGTAGGTACTTGTTGAATCCAGCTGCATCGCAGGTCCATCATGTCAACATAGCCTTCAGTCACTTGAGCTAATCGACTGCCTCGGACGTTCATGATAGTTGTCAAAAGAAGTTCACAGAATATCAAGAGTCCACGTTGACTATCAATTATTTGGTTGGTCCCATAATGACCCAAGGTTCTATTTGTGCCTAGCCTGAATGGCCATTGACAAATACTCCCGCCGCGTCCATCAACATTGTTACTCGAACGGACATGCGGTAAACATTGAACCCGTGCTAAACGGCCTACTATTTACTTCCATTGAGCCTCATACTGGGAGCTTCCTTGCTGAACCTTTTTCTTGGTATGGAGTGCATAGGGACGCGTCAAGCGCGTGTCCACCCGTGGTGGCATCATGATACAAGGCATGTTTATACCATAACCAAGAGACCATCATGCCATCGGCATCACTCGAAGAATCCTGGCCACAAGCGGAAATGTTGATATTCTCTTTCATGTTACAATGTCCAGCTCTCGATTTCAAAAGGTTCTGACACCCAGGTTTCACCTCACAAAAGAGTGCAAAGTCGTGGTAGGCATCGGGTGATCAAGAGTCCCAAAGTCAAAACCAAGGTTGCATTCGGGCCACGGCCAACCATATCGTCATTATTGCTTGTAATCCATGATATCTCGCTGTTTCAGGGACTCAACTCAAGACTCTCACTTGCAAAAGCCCGAACAATGGTTCCAGCGAATGTCCGTGGATTGTCTGATAGAAAGTTTTGTATGATAACGGCTAGCCATGGAGGCAAAGTAAAATGTCAATAGGTACCGCTACTTTGGGCCGGGATGCTCCTCACCCTTGTCCAGGATCTCCATTTGGTGCACAATAGCATGCACGTTCATCCCCCAACAAGACGACTAAAATTTTGGCGAGGTTACTAGCTAGCTAGCAAAGCTCCTACAGATCAGGCGTTTGCTGACCGGACGGTAAATTCTCATCTTCATGTTGAGGACGCCAGCAAGCAAGCAAGCAGACAGTGAGAGCCACACACCAATTCACTCCCTGACCGGAAGCTCGCCGTTTTGTTCTCCCCTTGACAAATTTACCCTGATTCCGACAAGTTGACGGCATCAAAAGTAGAACTTCCCATTCTCAATTTGCATTCACGTTGCCAATCTTCTACTTTTGGCCCAATTCCTGTCTCTGCCTTTCCCTGCCGTTCCTCCTACCAAGTAATTTCTTTCGATTCCCCCCCACATCCCAGAGCTCATTTTCTGCTCTTTCTACTCTTGCCTCCTGCTCTTTGCTGAGTCTACGGAGACGACGACGACATCAATATGTACGGCACAGGAACTGGCCCTCAGACGGGCGTTTCCACCCCAAGATCCAATTCTTCTCTCCGACCGCTCACCCTCAACCATGGTTCACTAGAGGCTTCATTCTTGGTGCCCACTGGCATCCATTACCACGCATCACAACTGAAAGACCGATTCACCTCGGCTTTGCCAGCAGCCACAGACGAACTTGCTCAAGATGACGAGCCTTCCTCGATACCCGAGCTCGTCGCCAGATACATGGGCTTCGTCGCCCACGAAGTTGAAGAGGGCGAAGATGACGGCCAAGGCTCGTATGAGGAGGTCCTGAAGCTCGTCCTTAACGAGTTCGAGCGCATGTACCTTCGTGGCAACGACGTGCATGCTCTGGCAAGAACACTCCCAGGCATCATCGAGAAGCAGATTGCCGTTGTGCGCTGCTACTATGCTGCACGTTCAACGGCCAACAGAGCCATTAGACCCCACGACTCTGCTCTGCTCAGAGCCGCTGATGAGGGCAGTGCCCACATCTACAACATCTTTGGTGGCCAGGGCAACATTGTCGAGTACTTCGATGAGCTGCGGGAAGTCTACGAGACTTATCCCTCCTTCGTAGGCGAGCTTGTCTCTTCGGCAGCTGAGCACCTGCAAACTTTGAGTGTAGACCCCCGCGTTCAGAAGTTGTACGCCAAGGGCCTTGATATCATGGCCTGGTTACATACTCCTGACGCCACACCCGACGCAGACTACCTGATCTCTGCGCCCGTCAGTCTTCCCTTGATTGGACTGGTTCAGCTGTGTCACTACCAGGTCCTTGGTAAGGGTCTCGGCCTTCACCCCGGTATCCTGAGAGACCGCATTTCCGGTGCCACCGGTCACTCCCAGGGTATCGTCGTTGCTGCTGCTACCGCCGCTGCAAGTGATTGGGAGTCGTTCGAGAAGGTGTCCAAGGATGCTCTGACCATTCTGTTCTGGATCGGCGCTCGCAGTCAACAGGTCTTCCCAAGGACCTCGTTGACGCCAAAGGTTCTCCAGGACTCCATTGACAATGGCGAGGGCGAGCCGACACCCATGCTTAGCATTCGCGACCTTCCCCAGAGCGAGGTGCAAAAGCACATTGATGCCACCAACCAGTACCTCCCCGAGGACCGCCACATTTCCATCTCCCTGATCAACAGCCCGAGAAACATGGTCGTCACCGGTCCGCCGATCTCTCTCTACGGTCTGAACCTGCAGCTTCGAAAGGTCAAGGCCCCGACAGGCCTCGACCAGACAAGAATTCCCTACACCGAGCGCAAGGTCCGCTTCGTCAACCGCTTCTTGCCGATCACCTCGCCCTTCCACAGCCAATACTTGAAGGAGGCCACCAAGCTCATCGATGAGGACCTCAAGGACATCAAGATCGACTCCAAATCTCTTGGTTTCGCTGTCTACAACACCTGCAGTGGCGCAGACTTGAGAGAGGAGGTTCAAGGTGATATTGTGCCCTCGCTGATCCGCATGATCACCCGTGACCCGGTCAACTGGGAAAAGGCCACCGTCTTTTCGCAGGCCACTCACATCCTAGACTTCGGCCCCGGTGGCATTTCTGGCCTCGGTATTCTTACAAGCCGTAACAAGGAGGGAACCGGCGTTCGCGTTATTCTCGCCGGTACCGTCAACGGTACTGTCCAGGAGGTCGGTTACAAGCCCGAGCTCTTCGACCGCGATGAAGAGAATGCCGTCGTGTACGCCAACGATTGGGTGAAGGAGTATGGCCCGAGACTGGTCAAGACCTCCAAGGGCGAGACATACGTCGATACCAAGATGAGCAGACTCCTCGGTGTGCCGCCAGTCATGGTTGCTGGTATGACTCCTAGCACTGTGCCGTGGGATTTCATTGCGGCAACCATGAACGCCGGCTACCACATTGAGTTGGCCGGTGGCGGTTACTACAATGCAAAGACCATGACCGAGGCTCTGACAAAGATCGAGAAAGCCATTCCTGCCGGTCGTGGTATCACCATCAACCTGATCTACGTCAACCCCCGCGCCATGGCTTGGCAGATTCCTCTTGTTGGTAGACTCCGCGCCGAAGGTATCCCGATCGAGGGTCTTACCATTGGTGCTGGTGTTCCCTCTCTTGAGGTTGCCCAGGAGTACATTGACACTCTAGGTCTCAAGCACATTGCCTTTAAGCCTGGTTCCATGGAGGCTATCCAGGCCGTCATCAACATTGCCAAGGCTAACCCGACCTTCCCCATCATCTTGCAGTGGACTGGTGGTCGTGGTGGTGGTCACCACGGTTTTGAGGACTTCCATCAGCCCGTTCTTCAAATGTACGGCAGAATCCGTCGCTACGACAACATCATTCTTGTTGCTGGCAGTGGTTTTGGTAGCTCTGAGGATACTTACCCGTACCTCACTGGTGAATGGTCCAAGAAGTACGGTTACCCGCCCATGCCCTTCGATGGCTGCATGTTTGGTAGTCGCATGATGGTGGCCAAGGAGGCGCACACCAGCAAGAACGCCAAGCAGGCTATCGTCGATGCACCAGGTCTTGGCGACGAGGACTGGGAGAAGACTTACAAGGGCGCTGCTGGCGGTGTGATTACTGTTCGTTCAGAGATGGGCGAGCCTATTCACAAGTTGGCCACCCGTGGTGTTCTCTTCTGGGCCGAGATGGACCAGAAGATCTTTGCCCTGCCCAAGGAGAAGCGTGTTGCGGAACTCAAGAAGAACCGTGCATACATTATCAAGAAGCTGAACGATGATTTCCAGAAGGTCTGGTTCGGCCGCAACTCTGCAGGCGAGACGGTTGACCTGGAAGACATGACCTACGCCGAGGTTGTGCGACGCCTTGTTGAGCTCCTCTATGTCAAGCACCAGTCCCGCTGGATCGACCCGTCCTTCATGAAGCTGACTGGTGACTTCATCCACCGCGTCGAGAGTCGATTTACAACCTCTTCGAGCCAGGCATCCATGTTGCAGAGCTACTCTGACCTGAACGAACCCTTCGGCGCCGTTGACAAGATCCTCGCAAGATACCCCGAGGCTGAGTCTCAGACCATCAACGCCCAAGATGTCCAGCACTTCGTCATGCTTTGCCAGCGACGTGGCCAGAAGCCCGTTACCTTCGTTCCCGCACTTGATGAAAGCTTCGAGTTCTTCTTCAAGAAGGATTCTCTGTGGCAGTCTGAGGATCTCGATGCCGTCATTGACCAAGACGTCGGCAGAACTTGTATTCTCCAGGGTCCTATGGCCGCCAAGTTCTCGACTAAGGTCGACGAGCCCATCAAGGAGATCCTCGATGGTATCCACCACGGACACATTACCCATCTCCTCGAGGATGCTTACCAAGGCAAGGAAGAGTCTGTTCCCACCATCGAGTACTTTGGTGGCAAGCTCGTTGACACCGAGATTCCTCTTGACATTGAGGGCTTGACCGTGTCTTACGATGACCACAAGAACACTTACCGCTTGTCTACATCTCCCACCGTCGCTCTGCCACCCCTGGAGTCTTGGCTGGCACTACTTGCTGGCCCCAACAGATCGTGGCGCCATGCCCTCTTCATGTCAGATGTCTTGGTGCAAGGTCAAAAGTACCAGACCAACCCCTTGAGAAGAATCTTTGCCCCTGTTCGTGGCCTGTTTGTCGAAATCCAGTACCCCAACGACCCTAGCAAGACGTCCATCATCGTTCGGGAGCAACCCAGACACAACCACTACGTGGATGTCATTGAAGTCAAGCTGGACGGCAAGGATAACATTATTGTCAACATGATCAAGGATACCACTGCTCTGGACGAGCCTGTGTCCCTGCCCCTGCGCTTCACCTACCACCCCGAGGCTGGATACGCACCCATCCACGAGGTTATGGATGACCGCAATGACCGCATCAAGGAGTTTTACTGGCGCGCGTGGTTCGGCAACGACAACCTCGACCTTGATGCTCCAGTTACTGGCAAGTTTGATGGTGGCAAGGCTACCATCACTGCTGAAGACATCAACGACTTTGTTCACGCTGTTGGCAACACCGGCGAGGCCTTTGTAGACCGTCCCGGCAAGGTCGTCTATGCTCCCATGGACTTTGCAATTGTTGTTGGTTGGAAGGCCATCACCAAGCCAATCTTCCCCCGCAAGATTGATGGTGATCTTCTCAAGCTTGTCCATCTCTCCAATGGCTTCCGCATGATGCCTGGTGCCGAACCTCTCAAGAAGGGTGATCAGGTCGAGACCACCGCTCAGATCAATGCTGTCATCAACCAGGAGTCTGGCAAGATGGTCGAGGTCTGCGGTACCATTACTCGTGATGGTGAGGCTGTCATGGAGGTCACCTCGCAGTTCCTGTACAGAGGTGTCTACACTGACTTTGAGAACACCTTCCAGCGCAAGGTCGAGACACCAATGCAGGTGCATCTCGCCACTGCCAAGGACGTCGCCGTCCTCAAGTCCAAGGAGTGGTTCCTACTGGAGGGTGATGAGGATCTTGTTGGCAAGACTCTTGTTTTCAGACTGCAGTCTCTGTACAAGTTTAAGAACAAGACTGTCTTTAGCAGCATCGAGACTCGCGGCCAAGTCTTGTTGGAAAGACCCACCAAGCAGATTGACCAGGTCGCCAGCGTCGAGTATGTCGCCGGTTTGTCTCAGGGCAACCCCGTCATCGACTACCTCGAGCGTCACGGATCCTCGATCGAGCAGCCCGTCAGCTTTGAGAACCCCATTCCTCTGAGCGGCAAGACCCCTCTGTTGCTCAAGGCGCCTGCTTCGAACGAGAACTACGCCAAGGTGTCTGGAGACTACAACCCCATTCACGTTTCTCGCGTCTTCTCGAGCTACGCCAACCTGCCCGGCACCATCACCCACGGCATGTACTCGAGTGCTGCTGTACGAAGCCTGGTCGAGACTTGGGCAGCCGAGAACAATGTCGGCCGTGTTCGTTCGTTCCATGCTTCCCTGACTGGCATGGTCCTGCCCAACGATGACATCCAAGTCAAGTTGCAGCACGTTGCCATGATTGGAGGTCGCAAGATCATCAAGGTCGAGGCCAGCAACAAGGAGACCGAGGACAAGGTTTTGCTTGGTGAGGCTGAGATTGAGCAGCCCGTCACAGCCTATGTCTTCACTGGACAGGGTTCGCAGGAGCAAGGTATGGGTATGGAACTTTACGACAGCAGCCCTGTTGCCAAGGAGGTCTGGGACAGAGCTGACAAGTACTTGCTTGATAACTATGGTACGTGTTTTCCCTACTTGAGGCCAATCGCTGCGTATTTGTTAACACTTTACAGGATTCTCCATTATCAACATTGTCCGCAACAACCCCAAGGAGTTCACCGTCTACTTTGGCGGTTCCAAGGGTAAGGCTATCCGCCAGAAGTACATGGATATGAAGTTCGAGACGGTCGCTCAGGACGGATCGACCAAGTCTGAGAGAATCTTCAAGGAGATTACCGACAGAACAACCTCGTACACCTACAGGTCGCCTCAGGGTCTGCTCTCGGCAACTCAATTCACACAGCCTGCCTTGACTCTGATGGAGAAGGCCAGTTTCGAGGACATGAAGGCCAAGGGTCTTGTTCCCCGCGACAGCACCTTTGCTGGTCACTCCCTCGGAGAGTACTCGGCCCTGGCTGCCCTTGCTGATGTCATGCCTATTGAGTCGCTCGTTTCGGTCGTCTTCTACCGTGGTTTGACTATGCAAGTCGCTGTCGAGCGTGATGCTGACGGCCGTTCCAACTACTCCATGTGCGCCGTGAACCCCAGCAGAATTTCCAAGTCTTTTGACGAGGAGGCTCTCCGCTTTGTCGTTGGCAACATTGCTGAGGAGACTGGCTGGTTGCTCGAGATTGTCAACTACAACATTGCCAACATGCAATACGTCTGCGCGGGTGACCTCCGTGCCTTGGACACGCTCACTGGTGTCACCAACTTCCTGAAGGCGCAGAAGATTGACATTGTTCAACTCAAGCGGGAGTTGAAGCCCGAGGAAGTCAAGGAGCACTTGGTTGACATCATCAAGGGTTGCGCCCAGCAGACCGAGTCCAAGCCCAAGCCCCTCGAGCTCCAGCGTGGATTCGCCACGATCCCTCTGCGTGGTATCGATGTTCCCTTCCACTCGACCTTCTTGCGCTCTGGTGTCAAGCCTTTCCGAAGCTTCCTCAACACCCAGATCAAGCAGACCAGCATCGACCCCGCCAAGCTTATTGGAAAGTACATTCCCAACGTCACGGCCCGACCTTTCGAGCTCACCAAGGAGTACTTTGAGAACGTCTATGCTCTGACAAACTCTCCCAACATCAAGGCAATCTTGAACAAGTGGGATTCGTACCAGGATGATGCGCAGCCCAACGGCGTCAACGGTGTCAATGGCGTCAACGGACACGATGAAAGCGAGGTTAATGGAACTCACTAAAAAAAAAAAAGCAATGGAATGAATGAGGGAAAGAGTAAATGATATCCAGGAATTGTGAACGTTTCGTTTTTTGCAGAAAAAAAAATGAGGGCAGGCTCATGTGTTTGTGTACAATACGGCTTCTGCTACGGAATTTGGACGTTGGGAATTTCATGAGACTGGTGTCAATGTGTTTTTTTTGGTCCTGTTTTAGATTTATAGAGTTCGAGGGTTCAATTTGAACCTAATCAAGAAATAGATTTCAGTATCGACAATTGTTTCTTCAGTTTTCGATTTCGTCTAATACGTGAAGCTACTATACAAGGCATTTGATCCATATGGTTCAGTCAGGCCTGGTAAACAAATGCCGCACCCACCATGATGGTTTGTCTGAGTATACAGTGCAGCTGGCGGCCGATGATGGCAATCAATCAATTGGCATCACCGGCATTGATGAGCTCAGCAGCTGATGATAAGAATGACTACTACATTGATGTTTGTCAATTGCTCATGTTTTTTGCTCTCCGCATTCGAGGCGATGTCCACGTTTCTAAACTTGGGTGTCTGTCTCACGGGCTCCGCCGGCCACCGAACGACGGGGTACAACGGGCGCCCACCAAGACACCATCTCAGTAGTCCCCTGTTTAGCTGCAGCAGGCGGCGCCGGCAACGTTTGAAGCCTTCTTGTGTGTATATTCAGTACGGAAACCTCCCTCTTCCTCTATCATACCAAGACGGAATTGTAAACTCATTGCCGCGGATCAGCTGGAATCTTGTGGCGAAATCGTCAGATATAAGGTCCCTGAGAGACTGCATCGATAGCAATCAATTGTTTGGTTCAAGGAACGTGTCCACTCAACTCGTTCAACCTCAGCCCCTGAATACTAGCGAGGTATTAGTCGGTGCCAGGTGCCAATGCCAAACGCCAAGGGATCAAGACGATAAAGCCGACATCTACAAATCCGAGACAGTTACTCGTCAGAGCAAAGTCTTTTGGTTGGGAATTAGGACGGCCTAGAGTTTGTTTCTATCCTGTGCCGTGCGAGCGATTGATACACTCAAAAGCCACGAGAAGCATCAACGGCCCGAGGGGACCAAACCGGGCCTGGCTGAGTTGAACATAAGACTCTATAAGCATGGCGGTGCTACAGAACGAGAGGAATCACGTGTTCCTGGGCTCCTTCATACACAGCAGCAAGTTAGATGAGCTCAAGTATATGCATCAAACGGCCGTCTTTGTAGACAAGTCGGGCAAGATTGCGCACCTTGAACATGACTGCAATGAGGGAAAGGCAAAGACTATACTGCAACAGAAGCTCGGTTGGGATCATGCAGATACAGAGATCACGAGTACCGGAGAGGGTGATTTCTTCTTTCCAGGCTTTATAGGTATGTAATCCCAAGTACAGCATGACAAGGGAGCAGTCCAATACTGACGCAGATGACCAGATACACATATCCATGCGCCTCAGTATCCCAATGCCGGCATCTTTGGCAAGACGACACTGCTGGACTGGCTGAACAAGTACACGTTTCCCATGGAATCGTCGCTGTCGGACCTGTCCAAGGCCCGGCGCGTCTACAGCCAGTGCGTGCGGCGGACGCTGTCCCACGGCACCACGACGGCAGCCTACTACGCCACTATCGACGTGGCCGCCACCAACCTGCTCGCCGACCTGTGCGTGTCTCTGGGCCAGCGCGCCTTTGTCGGTCGCGTCTGCATGGACCACGAGGACATGTGCCCAGAGTACTACCGCGACGAGTCGCCCGATGCCGTCATGGCGGCCACGCACGCCTGCATCGACCACATCCGCCGCATCGACCCGGACTATGCCCTCGTCTCGCCCATTCTCACGCCGCGGTTCGCCCCCAGCTGCACGCCCGAGACCATGACGCGCCTGGGCCGCCTGGCCGCCGATGCCGACCTGCCCGTCCAGACGCACATATCCGAAAACGCGGCCGAGATCGCCCTGGTCAAGCACCTCTTTCCCGAGCACGCCACCTACACCGACGTCTACGACAGCTTCCGCCTGCTGGGCCCCCGCACCATTCTCGCGCACGCCATCCACCTCGCCGACGCCGAGGCCGACCTGGTGGCCGCGCGCGGCGCAAAAGTGAGCCACTGCCCGTGCTCCAACTCGAGCCTCGGCAGCGGCGAGGCGCGCGTGCGCTTCCTGCTGGATCGCGGCATTGGCGTCGGGCTCGGTACCGACGTGAGCGGCGGGTACAGCCCCAGCGTGCTCGAGGCCGCGCGCCTGGCCTTGTTGGTCAGTCGGCACCTGGCCATGCCGCATCACGAGGCTGCTCGCCGACACGGGGGCGGCGGTGAAGAAGAGAAGGATGCCGACGATGACGAGGCCGAGAGGGCCAAGCTTAGTGTAGAAGAGGTCCTGTACCTGGCGACCCGGGGCGGCGCCGAGGTCGTTGGCCTGCAGAACAGAGTCGGTGCTTTTGAGGTGGGCATGGAGTTTGACGCGCAGCTCGTCCGGCTGGGGGGTGTGCCCGAGACGGAGCAGCAGCAGGAGGAGGAGCAGGAAAGTGAGGATAATGGACCCGTCGACATCTTTGGCTGGGAGACGTGGGAAGAGCGCTTGGCCAAGTGGGTGTTTAGCGGTGACGACCGGAATACCAAGAAGGTCTGGGTAAAGGGGCGGCTCGTGCATTCACGTTTGAGATAGATGTTTGGAAATCCTCTCGGAGAAATGTTTACTGTAGCGAAGGAGTCAGAGATAGGCATTGCCGTTGAGCTTCTTACATAGATGCTAAAGGGAATAGATGATATACATAAGCAATAGATAGACACATTTGCTGATCTCTCACGATTGACGAAAGGAACGGCTTTCTTTTTTTCCCCTCATGATCTCGCGTAATTTGTGCAGTCACACTGTTTTTGTTACTTTTTTCCTTATTGACTATATACTGCAGTCGCAAAGCCAGGCGCATGCGAATGAAAGACTGCCTTGGGGCTGTCCTTGGTATCTTCAGATGGTATCATAGCTAAGAGCAAATGAGAAAACGCACAAATAACCCATGACTCCTTGAGGTAGAAAAAGAAGTCTCTAAGGACTCCAACCCAATCGCGAAGCTGCTCTTGATCAATTACATGACATACCATAATGCTCGCCTAGCATCGTGGGCTCTTTGGCGGCCATGGCACAATATCTCTGACAAAACTCCAATTACATTTGGTGCGTATACCGAATCACATGAATTACTGTAGCCTCAGTAACATGTCATTTAGTGATTGCCACTGTTTCTAAGTAGCTCGTACAGGTCTTGTCCATAGGCATTGGGATTGAATCCGGCAGATGAAGAGCCCATGTTATAACCTGCATTCCTTGAGCCGGTGCCGTAGCTGGTCTGGTCAGTGTTGCTGTTAGCCGTCGTAAAGCCATACCAGTTTTGGTTCTGTTGGTCCCCACTCGTTTGCTGCGTGTAAGAGGAACCATAGGACTGCTGTCGCTGATGTTGGTTCTGGGACGACTGCGTTTGTGGCGATTGGCTATAGTCAGAACCATGGGCTGCAGTCTGGTGCTGTGAAGCCCGACTTCCATAGAGCTGGTTAGACGAGGCCTGCGCAGGGGCGGTCGTTTTATATGCATTGGACGACGAGTTCGACAATCCAGAGGACCGACTTGACCGAGTTTGTGATGGCCACTGATTTGTATTATTGGTGTTTGTTGTACTGCCAAAGTCGGATGAGTCGTGGAGCGCCTGATTGAGAGGATTGCTTTGAGTGTTATCGCGACTGTACCCGTAGGACGATGTGTTGTTGTACGCGTTTGATGAAGTCGATGTGCTCGTTTGTTGGTTATAGGTATTAGGCTCATACGCAATACGAGTCGATTGGCCAGCCGTAGTAGATTGCGAGTACTGATCATTGCCAGTGCCGTTATATCGGGCAAATGGATTGTACGCCGGAATCGAAGCACTAGAGGCAGGCGTCGAGGTATCGAATGTCTGCGTGGATGGTGCAGCGTGGGCTGTAGGAATGACGGGCGGCGGAACCGGAGTTTGTGTGACTGGCGTTCGACTCTGGGATCGTTGTCCTTGTCTCGACTTTGCGCGGGCAGGCGACTTTTGCGCAGTCTGGAACGGGGATCTACTCAGAGCAGGCGATTGAGCGACACGGGGGACTGGCACCGGAATTGGCGTCTGCGCAAGTACGGCAGCAGCTTGGTACGAATCAAATGGTGAGTCGCTTGGGTCGGCCACTGATTTTCTTGTCGATCTTCCTTTGCTGGGCTGTGGTTGAGCCTGGGGCAACGTCGGTGAAGCAGTGCTGGTCCGCTGATTCATTGCCGGCGATTGATTTGTTCCCCTTCTCCAGTTTGTTGTAGAGGACGCATTCACACCACTTGCATTACTTGCTTTTGCAGGCTCTAAACTCTGAGCGGTGGGGAGGCTGTGTCGCGCGTTGCCGTCTTTTCGTCGGGTTGATGATTTCTTGGTTGTCGCATACGAGATTTCCGGACTTGCTTGAGCCGGGCGGGTGTTTGAGAATGTTAAGCCAGGATAATGATGATGCGGCTGTTGCGCAACATCATGGGCAAATTCCTGGTGATGAACTTCCTGATGAATTTCTGGTTGAGGATAGTCGAGGCCTGGCCCGGTCGCATCATGGTGTTGTGGTAAGGGTTGAGGCGAGGGTTCGGCGACCTCGGCTTGATGGTAGTAAGGCGGAGGGCCGCCTGGTTGAGTTGGGCCAGCAAGAATATTGGGATCTGGTATAAATTCATCATCATCGTGGCTGACTGCCGCTGCTGGTGGTACTTGAACTGTTGGAGCAACATGCTCCAAGAGAGACTGCTCTGTGCTGCCTTGACCAACAGCCTCCGAGTCGTCGTCCTCGTCCACAGCCACATCTGCGGAAATGCCTAACTTCTTTCGAGGCTTTGGAGGTAGGTAGACACAAGTCTCTCCGAGCTCCTCGCAGACGGAGCACTGAGGGTGCTCTTTTGTACACTTCCGCTTAGCCAGCTTGCAAGTATTGCACGTACCACGGGTTTTCCTATCGCGTTTTGATGCGGAAGCGACTGCAGGCCCCTCATCGCCCGCGTCCTCGACAACCACGGCGTCGGACTTTTTGGCACGAGGCTTTCTCTTTTTGGTGGGTGTTTCCGTAGCAGTAGCAGAAGCGCTATCAGTTCCATCGCCAACAGAAACTTGTTGAGCTGGAGTCGATGACGCAGGAGCCGACGGTCCCTTCTCATCAGGATGAACAATCCTCAGACGCTCGGCACCATACTTAGCGAGCATATCAAGTGATGCTTCCTGCAGATTGGGGGCTTGATTCGAGAAGATGCTAAATTGCTCTTCAGACAAGGTCGCTGGGTCGATTCCCCGCTCCATCAATAGGTTATTGGCAACCTCCCGTCTCCTTGCAGCTTCGAGTGGAGGAATATTCAGCGCACTAGGTGGTTGAGAACCGCTCGAAGTCTCCTCTGGAGGCTGCGAAGTCGCCTGGCTGCCGGGCTGGGCAGCTTCATCGCCATCATCCGTGCCCTTCTTCTTTTTCTTCTTCTTTGGCTTTTTACGACTGCTTTCCTCGCCGTCTGTAGGGGGTGGACGCTTGGCCTTTGCAGACCGGCTAACATTGGGTGTATTGACGTTTGGTACAGGCGGCGGCGGGAGTGTAGGCAGCAGCCGTTCGACAAGTTCTGCAACTGTTTTGTGTAGAGGAGTGTGCTCATACTTTACAACAATCGCTCTGCTGCTCTTAGAGAAAGAGATTGATAGTGTACCGCGGCAGTCAAAAGCAGGACGGGCTATGTAAATATTCGGGTCAGCAACTGAGCTTATCAAAAGCCATACCACATGATCACGTACACAAATTCACCGTATCCAGTCCTCCAGGGCCACTGAACGATGCAATGGGTTGTCGGTCAGGCTTCTTGGCATTCTGGCGGTTCCAAGCCTGGAGTGAGTGTTGGCAGTGATAGATAAATGACCATCCTTGCGCCGTCCTCGAAACGGATCGCACAGCCCACAAACTGTCATCAACTACTGCTAGGCTTCCTGCCAAATACTTTGCGACGGATCTCTGCAGCTTTGGGTCGTCGGTAGGTTGGTTAAGGACGGTCTCGGACACAGTAACGGTTCTGGTCATGGGCTCCAGCAATTGTTCGAGGTTGTCAGCCAGTTGCTCTGGTTCCTGCGGAACATTGAGGACCGCAGTCATGCGCAGCTCGAGCGAGGTGGAAATGTGCTCGGCGCGGGTTTCACTCCTCTTGGAGGCGACGATATCGTGAAGTTCGTGCTGCAGCTCTTCGACCGAGGCGTTTCCGCTTGTGACAGCAGATCGGGGCGCGTCGCTGCCACCCACGCTGATGCCGTACTGACTAAGAAGGACATCCATGGTGCATGGATTGATGCGACACTCTCATATCCGCCGCCCACTCCTTTGCGACGTCGTGGGCGCAGTGATGGCCGTCGGTTTCCTGCTTGTTGGGCGAATTGCGCACGTCACGCCAGCGCCGCGATGGGGGTCTACACACCAGTTGGTACCTGGACGCGCTTTAGGGACAAATGATTTTATTGGGTTGAGTGCTGGCCAGCCACCTGATCCACTAAAGTGAACTCTTTGCTTTCAAAAATAGTGCGGGGAGCTGCCGATCTGCAAGTTGGCAGGCGCACAGGCGGCGAGGGTAGCGGGCAGATCCCTAATAAAAGTACGTACTACTCGGTTGGCTTTATAACGAAACGTCAATGCTTGGAAGGTCAAAGTTTATTATAATTCGCTTCTCATGACTTTTGGTGTAACCTGTAATAATCGACTATTATGTTGTCCAATGTGGAAATATTTCAACATTTTCAAAAAAGATTACTCACTTCTGTCACCAACCAACCATGGGTAAATCCAACACACAATTTGTGGTGTACGTCCTCGGCTGCTGAAAATGTCCATTTTGTTAATTGGTGATTTCGTCTTCATTTTCATGTTGCAATGCCAACTCACTAACTAACTTGAATGGAAATATATCTCCGAGTAATGCTCCTTCCTGCTCTTATCAAGGTCTGCGATCTCGGTCCCCCCAAATCTTTTAGAATCCTCTGCATCCAACTACTGTACACTAACTCATACCCCCTTACTCCTGCTTTGTTGTTTCGTTGTTATTGGGCGTTTGAGTGGAGATCACTTCGTGGTTGAACGAAAGCCATTGATCCAAATTTTCAATGGCATAGTCGACACTTGCAACTTTCACCGAGTTACTACTACTCATTTGTGTCTATAAGTAGGTTCACCTGAGTGGGTTTGACTTTCTTCTAGCCGTCTTTCCAGAAGTCTGACGTCTACGGCCCTCGTGGTCACGCGACACTGACGACCACCAGCCACAATTGTCCTTTTGTCATCCGTCGTCTTGTTTTATCTTTGTCAGGAATCGGATCAAGACAAAGAGCCTTGGTCTGTAACCAACCCGGTCATGGTTTCTTAAGACTATTATCATCATCGTCCTTTCAATATGAACGACAAAACTTCAGTCATGAGTAGAGCGCCGGTCTCTCGGTCTTTTGGGGCCCTGGAGACACCGGGGTCCAGTCAAGAGGGGCTGGCCCATACATTAAAGAAACGCTCAAAGAACAAACAACCAACAGAACCCATATCACCGCCACAACCGCCCACCTACTACCTTCACTTCATATGCGGCCATCACATTGTTCACAACCCAGACGTGACCGTCACTCTCCGAAAAAAGACCACGTGGGAGCCCGAGACCTCGGGCAACGTCTACAATGGTAAGTCGGCGCAGATCTTCTGTCCCGATTGTGCCTCCTCGCTAAGCCGGGTGACGGGCGCTCACCACTCCTACTTCTTCTCCTGCGGGCACATTGAGAGCTCCGACGAGGCGCTGCAAATGTGGTGGGCGCTGCAGAATGTCGGTCTGTTGGCCCCCGGTGAGCAGAAGCTCAACATGGACTGCCGCAGCTGCGAGAGCCATGACAGTAGCCTGGTGAGAAACTTGCTCGAGAGCTGGAGTCGCAGCTATACAGACACGACCAATGGTAGCGGTAATGGCGCTGCCTCATATAGTCGGGGACCCGTCCGGATTGCTGAGCTCGCCAGGGCCCTATCCTATGCTCAGCGCAGCCGGCGAAAGAGCCCCGACTCGTGGCGAGAATACCGATGGCTCTGGGCGCAGACTTGCGCAAGGTCGATCACCCACGCTGAACTTTTGCGTTTCCTGCGCGTCGTCGAAGAGCTTTGGGGCCCCGACTTCATGCTCGAGGTGGGAAGCGCCGTGGGGCTCGAGTATCTCTCGCTCCTGCGCCGTCGCATCGATGCCGACGTCCACAGCGCCACCAACCACGTCCCTGGGGCGGACAAGGTATCCTCGCGCGTCGGGCTAATCAAGACGCTGTGGGCGAGCCTGGATGAGATGTTTGTTGGATTAAAAGGGTGTCTACAAAGTGCCAGCAGGGAGGGGAGATCCCTCACGTCTCTGATTTCCTCCAGACTGGGCCACGAGGATCTTGATACAACTATCTACCATCTTTTCGAGGCAGGAAGAGCACTGCAAAATGCCACTTTGAAATCGTGGGGCTCTACGAGCTCGGCTGTGAGCGTAGAAGAGGCTGAACTTATCAAGATCTCCGTTAGGTTAGATGCTTCTATGCGGAATGTTGACAGATGGATGATCAAAGCACCGGACCCAAATGCACGATTGGATGAATTGATGCACAGCATTTCACATGGCAGAAAGGCGGCATTGCGATTATGGATTGGGAACATGGCCTTGATTCATGATATGGTGATGAAGGCCCAGGCGAGGAAGGAGGTGAGTCGAGTTCATAGTCCAACAGTAGCTGAGCCAGTGTTCCAGCCTGTCAATAAACCCCCAAGTCGTTAGCATGTTCAATCTGGGAAGTCGGTAGACACACTCTATTACAAAGCAGGACATCAAGTTCCGCCATTTAGCTCATCAAACCCAGCAAAGTAGGTAGTCATGGAGGCGCCCTGTGCAGCCTCTTTTCAACGCCTAACACCAATCTGACCTCTAATCCATGCAAATCGTGCCCTTGGAAATTGTAATGTCACAAGCTAGCTTTCGGCCCACTCTTCGAGTCTTTCAATCAAGTCCGCCTTCTTGCCCTTGACATCCAAGCCCCGTGCGGTGAGAATAGCCTTCAGTTCGGGGACTTTTAATTTTGACAATTCACCGCTCTCAACCATCTTTCTCAACGCAGCATCGTTGACAGCAGAACTGTCACCGCCATTAGCAGGCTTGTCGGCAGCCTTGCGCGGCCTTTTAGCTGGCCGAGGTTCGTCTTCGTCTTCAGCATCGTGGTCGCGCTTGATAGCCTGCTGATCTTCGTACTTGGACAGCTCTTCGTCAGCCGCCTTGGCCCAGTCTTGCATATAGCCACCGACGCGCTTGTGGATCTGTTTTACCTTGGGCCTTGTCTTGTCTTCTGGCTTTATCTTGTCCGGGTCGTATTCCTCATCCAGTGCCAAGAGTTGCAGTATTCTGTAGTGCCACTGGAGAGCCGGGTTTGGATACGCAAAAGGGTCGTATCTAGCTGCCGGCAATTGTAGGTTTCGCACGATGTTGTTCATCACATCGATCATCAGGCTCGTCGCGCGAACCAATTTGGTCTCTGGCGCGGGGCGAACATCATCGGCAAAAGGGATAGGGCATAGCCATAAACCAGCCGGTAGATACTGTGTGCCAGAGCTATCGTCGTCGGGACCTCTCGATGGAATGATTGCCACTAGAGTCGGGTTTCCATTCTTTCGAGAAACATGCCAGGCAATGCCTATTTTCTGGGACTTGAGCAGCTTCTGCCACAGAGCCGAGAAAACACGGGTTGAACCAACATAACCCGCTTCGTTGGGGTAAATGAAAATACCCTTCTTGAGAGACATCCAGAAGTCCAGGAGAGATCGATCCTTGAAACCAATGATACGAATTACCGGGTCTCCCCATTCCTTGATATCTTTCAGCTCCTCTGGGCTGAAATAGACATGCTCGCCACCAAATTTGTAGGCTCTCCTCATCTCGTCTTTGCCGACACTTCTTAAATCATCTTCTGCCATGCGAGTGGTTGAGCTGGTGGCAAATTGTGCCTTCTCTCCATCAAGCCAGACGTAGCAGGACCTTGCGGGCGACTGTTTCTGCAAGATATTGTAACCATTGACAGAAATTACCATGCCTGGACCAAGCTCAAAGTTCATCTTGGAAAAATATGCCCGCTTTGGTGTCTGCTTCGAGTTGATATTCTTGATCAACGAGTCCAGATCTCCTAGCTTTGTTGAATTCAAGCGAGTAGGGTCTATGGCTTCGTAGGTAGTATCGATGTGAACAATGCTCTAATCATCATAAGCTAAAACCCGGACGGGACATGTGGTGCCTGTGACTTACATCGTAGAACTTGGTGGCATCGAATTTGGCATCGTCATGAACGATGGGGAAAATCTCGATGCTGGCACCTAGCTCGTACAAATCATTTGCCCGGGTAGCCGCGGAGTTGGCAAGGGACTTGTCGCCGGGATGAGGGTCATCATTGTCAGTGATGATGAAAAGCCGCCGCGAACCAAAGTTGGGTGCTTTTGTTGTAAATATTTGGTTGGCGCAAATGATGAGATCCTTGATCTCAACGGGTTCTGTAGTGGAAGGAACCAGGACCTCGTCTTCATCTTCTCCATCCTCGACAAGGCTCCGCAATTTCTTGACATCCTCTGCGGAGGGGACATCCAAGGGCTGATACACATAGCAATGCGGGTAAGAGACTGTGGTTACCCTGCCTTCATATTCAATGAATTTTGACTTTTGGGTTCCGAAGAGAATTATGCCCATCTGGTCCTTGGGGTTGGAAATTATACGCTGCTGCATAATCTTGTATGCCGACTTTAAGGCAGCTATAGCAGCGCAGTCGCTACTAGCCTTTTTGTCATCCGAGGGCTCTGGCGGCTCCAGCATGGACTTGCTAATCTCAATGCCGAAAATCAACGCATCCTTTTGCGCCTTGTAGGACTATGCGATGATGAGAGGGGGTTCTTATGTGTCAATTGATATCAGTGCAGCTTACAGATTCATCGATGGCCTCATCCTCGGACTCCTCGTCCTCTTCGCGCTTGTAGTTGTAGCCAGACATGATGCGATGAATTGGTGGCTGCAGTATTTCTTGCAGTTTCGCGGTTGACAGAATTACAACATTGAAAGAAGTCAAGGTCAATATTGGCCTTTTTTATGTGCAGGCATGGAAAGAATTGTATAGATTGCTGGGTGTCTGTCTCCCTTGGCACGTGGTGGATGCCTTGGAGCTAGGGGACTATCGCCAGGCAACCGCGTCGATTAAGCATGGGGAAGTCGCCAGAGACGCGAAGTCAGGTGACTTGTCTCAGGCCGGTACTGCGACTTTGATTGAAACCAATGCGGAATTGTTTCCAACAATGAAGCGCTAGTGTTTTGTGTACTGCACATCGACCTGGCATACAATCACACTTGAGGTCGTACCTTTTTCATGGTTATACTTGCAAATTCGGTCTCCCGATCGTGGAAATCAATTACTACTATTCATCGTATGATAATATTAGTAGGTCTTATTCCGAACAGCGCTATTTCTTGCATGATTCCACACATAAGCTGTTAATACGCCGCCCGGCAATTCGAAGCTCTGACAAATGGTATAAAATGATTGGTTCGATTGATCGGTAAATCGGGACCAACCTCGATCTGTACTGAATATTCCTCGGATGAACTAGCACTAGCGGCGGACGGTCGCAGGCTGGAAGTTTCGGACGAACAGCAAATCAACCCCCGGAGGCCATGCATCATCATTATTATCCATGACCTCCCCCGACGAGCTGCTGACAGGCGTGTGAATACTTCATAATATTTCACTTTCCCAAAAAATTGTATATACTGCCAGTCTACCTCGGTCAATTTCTTTTCGATTTTCTTTATAATTGTCTGGCCTAATTACGAATTGAGCGTTCGTCCCCGTCCTCGTTTCACGTATCCCCAACAGAATGTCCCTGAGGCATTCCGCGGGTCAGCTCTCCAAGAGAGCTGCCACCTGTTCAGCTACAACCCGAGCTGCTACGTCGCAGACCCGACACTTTGCAACTCCCGTGCCGCCGGTCACTCAGAATGCAGTAGGCTCCAAGGGCCCGACCGCCATGGTCTTTATGAACATGGGCGGTCCCTCGACGACTGGAGAAGTTGGCGACTTTCTAAGTCGACTGTTTGTATGTCTCTCCAAGTTATTGCGCACAGGCACGGATAATGCTTACACGTTGCCCTTCAGTCAGACGGCGACTTGATCCCTCTCGGGCGCCTTCAGAACTATTTGGGCCCGCTGATCTCGAAGCGACGAACACCCAAGATCGAGAAGCAATACGCCGAGATTGGTGGCGGATCACCTATTCGAAAGTGGTCGGAATACCAGAGCGAAGAGATGTGCAAGATTCTGGACAGGATATCGCCCGAAACCGCGCCTCACAAGCCCTACGTGGCCTTCCGCTATGCCGATCCTTTGACGGAAGAAATGTACAATAGATTGCTCGCTGATGGTTTCGGCAATGGCAAGGGAGGCAGAGCGGTAGCCTTCACACAGTACCCACAATACTCGTGCTCGACAACCGGTAGCAGTCTCAATGAGCTGTGGAAGTGGCGCCAGAGGCTAGAGGGCAAAGCCGGACCCGGCACGATACAATGGAGTGTGATTGACCGATGGCCGGCCCATCCGGGACTCGTCGAAGCATTCGCAAGCAACATTGAGAAGACGCTTCTGGAGTACCCGGAAGATAAGAGGAGCAAGGTTGTGCTGCTCTTTTCGGCCCATAGTCTCCCTATGTCGGTCGTGAACAGAGGTATGTCGTGGCAAATTATTGCAAGGTGAACCCAAAGTACAAATGTGCTGACTTGGTGCATCAAAAGGCGACCCTTACCCTGCCGAAGTGGCAGCTACAGTCTATGCTGTCATGCAGCGGTTGGGCTTTTCAAATCCATACAGATTGTGTTGGCAATCGCAAGTTGGTCCTAGCGCATGGCTTGGACCTCAGACAGCAACATCAGTGGAAGAATATGTTGCCAAGGGCCAAAAGGATCTCGTCTTGATCCCTATTGCCTTCACTTCGGACCACATTGAGACGTTGTACGAACTTGACCTCGAGGTCATTGGCGAATCTGGTCACCCCGACACGGTCAAGCGCGTGGAGAGTCTGAACGGAAACCCCATCTTCATCGAGGCTCTGGCCAATATTGCCAAAGCCCACCTGGATAGTGGTGTTCACTGTTCGTACCAAATGGGCCTGAGATGCCCTGGATGCAAGAGTGAGAAATGCGCCGAGTCAAAGAAATACTTTGCCAGCCCACAGAACGCCTTTGCGGTATGATCAGCAGTGGCACAAAACTCTTCTCCAGGACAAACGTGTATCCTCGCGCCAGAATACCAACGGGGCGCATTGTATTAGAAGCTGTATAATACTGTGGTGTAGCTTAGCAATCGCATTGGAAATCCAAGCACGAAGCAAAAAGTCTAGACTTTATCAATGTGGAGTGCAGATCATACTATGTAGAGTTTGGCAGAGACGCTACTGTATCACCAAGCACAGAGCAGAACCTACGATAGATAGGCTTGAGCTGGGTGCCTAATCCAAGTATGTGCCTTGCTGCTTTATTTTAGACAACAAGAAACGTTGAGACTAATCAAATTCATCGTTTTGGAGACCTTTGCTGGAGGACCTTGAATGGAGTTGTCGGGGCCCGATGGACGCGGCTGACAAACCAATGTCCATTTTGTTGGCACAAATGTTGGTTCCGAGGTCTGTCGACGAATCGTTGCGTCATTGACTCGTTTTGTTGTGCCACACCCACACAACCACCACGTCGCTTGAGCGTGTATGATCGCAGTAACCACGAATCAAATGTGCTGCCTGACTTTTGCTTCATGCAGGTTAAGATTCATCTATTGCCCTTCAGAAACATGGTTTGCGGGACGCGCGGGATGTCCATTTGCACCTTGAATTCAATAATACATGGAGCTTCTAGCCAGCTTCTACTACTTAGCTTCGGGTACTTTTCTCGGTGATTCAGTGATGATTAATGGGAAATTAGCAACAATGATCAATATAGATGGTCCGAGGCTCCGACCTGGAACAAAATGATAACGTGAGATACAACGGTGAGAGGATGGTGATCTTGGGGGCGCTTCGAGGCTTCTAGCTTCCGGTAGGATCAGCACTCTCTTCCCGGGTCTCTCTTTGCTGGCAATCCAGTGATCAGTCGGCCTCAGACTGCCACGTTTAGCGGCTGCTTCCAGGGGGGGCCGTTCCTTTTGTTCCTTGAAACCCCACGGATTCCAGGCTATTGGAAGCCAGCTAACGTGTTGGATGACCTGAATTAGCATTAGCGTAAGCTTTTGGGGTGCGCTGCCACACCACACCTTCCGCTTTTTCACTATCGCATCGCCCAGGCATTTTGTCGATTGATCCACTCCCCCCAAAGCAACCTGAAGCCCATGTCCAAGCCCAAGAGCATGGGAATCTTGCGAATGGATTGAATTGCCCACTTCTGGGAACTTCTCCCGTAAGCCACACACTGGGTTTTCCGGCTTCTGCTTGCTGGGCTGCCCTGTACAAAGTACGTTTCGTGTGCTCACAAGTTATGCTTTCATCGGACATGACATTGACCATCGCCCACGCGCCGGATCTATTACCCCGGTACTAGCCACACACTCCTACTTCTCAGGCAGTTTGACTTGTCTGTCTACCTGTCATGCGCTGTATATTGCGGAGACATCTGCTGTCCATCCGACCCCGTACCTATCTTTCTTGTTATCTTGGATAAGCGTCTGCGGCTTGGGAATTGTGGTGTCTCTCCCTCTTCGTCTCTCCTCTGCTCACTTGTTTCTTATTTCTCAAAATCCCATCTTCATCGCTTCCGTTGCAGAGACCGCCAGTCCTTCCCCGTAATGCGCTTCTCGATATATTGAGCATCAACCTAAGCGTCGGCTCGAGGCGTTGTGCCTAGTAGGTAAATATACATGTGAGCTGCGGCTTCGATTGATAACGCATATCGATATCGCAACCCCGGCCGGCACCACGCATTGTGTCGTCATCCGCTTGGAGCTCTTTGTATTCCCGAGGCTACTCTAAGCGTACAATCGGAGAAGATATATATATCTTATTACACAGTCTCAACTATCAGCATGACGAGCGAACGACGACCCGGCAAGTCCGGGGACGGCGAGATCATCATGGTCGACGAGGAAGTGATGGACGCAGGATCTCGAGAGACCTCACCACTGCTCGGCGCTGGCGCCTCACCAGATGGCAGTGAAAGACGACTCAGTCAGGAATGGGATGGCGGTGATGATTTCAAGCACTTACCGGCGTGGCGGCGTCCGTCTGTACGTTACCTTATCAGCGCCGGCCCGATGCGCTCAACGCGCCAACGGTGCAGCTAGAGCTTCCCGCGCGTATGGTGTTTCGTGGTTGGTACAGCAGGTGCTAACTCAACCCGCCAGGTACTCTGGCTCATCGGACCTTTTTTCTTCTTCACACTCGCCTTTGGCGGTGTCATTGTACCAAAACTAAACTTGTGAGTGAGCCAACCTTTTCGAGTATAAGAAGGGGATTTAATGAATATGGTGGGAAAGAATTGTCGACCTTGTCTGCCGCAACTATTTTGCAGACGAGTCACTCAAAAATCCAGCCTTCACATTCTCGCCCGTGATCTTGGGAGCTGAGAATCCGCAATGTAACATACCTGCGGTGCAGAAGAATGTTTCTATATTTACTCTTACCCTGAGTGTCTTGGCTGGTGTGTTGAGTGCTCTCACGGCGCCAAAGCTGGGATCACTCTCAGATCGCTATGGCCGCACCCGTCTTATTGTCGTCGCATCTTGTGGTGGCGTGCTCAACGAAATCATCACCATCTTTGCGGCAAAGTACCCAAACTATATCGACTACCATTGGTTGATTCTGGGATCCTTCTTTGACGGTCTTTCCGGGTCCTTCACAGCCGGTAGCATTCTCAGCTCCTCGTATACCAGTGACTGTACGCCACCATCGAGGCGTGGTGTTGCCATTGGGTACCTGCATGCTTGCCTGTTCACCGGGCTTGCATTTGGGCCTCTCTTGGCTGGCTACTTTGTCAAATTTACCGGATCACTACTATCCATCTTCTATGTCACACTGGGTTGTCATATATTCTTCATCTTCTTCATCCTCTTCGTTACTCCAGAGTCCTTGTCTCAGAAGCGGCAGATGCTGGCTCGCGAGAAGCACCAACATGAGCAGGAGGAATTGGCACAGCGATTGCGCTCCCGCCTTCACCTCCAGAGTACTGGCTTGGCGTCACGGGCTGCCAGTTTCCTGAGCGACTATCCGGGCGATTGGCTCCCGGCTCTCCTCAGCGCCAACCCTCTGGCACCGCTCAAGTCACTTGTGCCTGGCGGTCGAGCAAACCGAGCATTCCGTCGAAACATGATCATCTTGGCCTGTCTCGATGCGGTCATTCTATCAGCAGCCATGGGCTCAGGAACTGTCACCATTCTTTACACCGAGTACATGTTTAATTGGGGCAACTTTGAGGCATCTCGGTTTGTCTCACTTATAAGCTTCATCCGTGTCATTGTGCTACTCGGCATTTTCCCTCTGGTCAACTGGTTTTTCCGAATCCGGCCTCTGCAGCGCCAGCGCCGCGAGAGTGGAGTGGAAGCTGCGGAAAGAAACAGCGGTGCAGACAAGGTGGATGTTTGGATGCTACGAGTGGCCCTCACCGCCGAGGTCATCGGCATCATGGGCTACATCTTTGCGCGATCCCAGGCCGTTTTCGTCTTCAGCGGTGTCATCACAGCCATTGGTGGTCTGGGCGGCGCTGTTGTCCAGAGTACAATCACCAAACATGTGCCAGCCCAGAATGTGGGTGCCGTCCTCGGTGCTATTGGGTTGCTTCATGGGGCGGGTCGTGTGTTTGCGCCCATGATCTTCAACGGGCTGTATGCGGCGACGGTGGAGACCTTTCCGCAAGCATTCTTTGTGCTACTCGCTTCGCTCTTTGGTCTTGCCTTGATGGGCAGTCTTGTTGTTCGACGTGGCTGTACGTTTCCCCTCCCAACAAACCTGACAATCAGTATACTAACCCGCCATAGTATTCCTACAAGACGAAGACGACGAGCCGGTTTACTCCCCGTCCTCTGGTGCTACTTCTGAGCCGGAGCAAAGGGAAATCAATGAAGAAACCGTGACCGAGGCAGATGTGGCGAGCGAGGCTTTGCCCCGAGTTTAGTATCATATATCGGCTTGTTTACATGTATTATTGACATATCATCTAGAGCTACAGTGTACTGAACACACATGTAGATGGCATCATAGAGTCCTCAGAATTGAATTACAAGCTGGATTGACAGCTGGCGTCCGCGGCGCTTTACACGTCACGAAGATACCTGGGCAGCACTCGTCATATTGAACGTCTCCAACTGGATACTTTATGCTGACAATCTCCCCGTTGAATTCACTTGACTATGTAATCTGGTCGGCTGATGATGGGGGTTTCATATTTATGCCACATGGTATCCTGTCTGTTGTAGAAAGCGCGTCTTGTTCTAGCAACCAACTTTGATTTTTATACTATGTCGTCCTCTTCCCAGAAAGAAAAGCTCACCCTTTTGGGACTTGTCCCTAGAGGTACTTCGGATGCTATAGACCTTTTCCGCACTGTTGGGGATTGGGTCCCTTTTCTCAAAATCGAGCTAATGGCACGCCTTATTTGGCCTGGGGGCTGGTCTTTCTGTGCCTGAGGCGTCCCGAGCCTTTCCTCTCCTTGGTGCCTCTCGACGATGGCACTATGTTGGGGCGACGCGAATCTCATGGGGATAGCTAGTTGGTCGGGGGCCTCTTGCACCAGCTCTGCGCCCGGCTTTTCGACTTCTTCCAGCAACTCGACTGCGATACGGGCGCCGTTTCCCAGCTCGCGAGCGAGCATGGCAGCGCAGAGGCCGGCCATCTCCTCTCGTACCGACTGTGCATGAAACCATTCACACACGGGCTCTTTCAAGGAGCTCTCAAAGCCCTGTCCTTGGAGACGCAACTTCGTCATCTTTTGCATGAGCTCGTAGAAAATGGCATAGCACCGCAACCCGCAGCTCCAATCATCCTGTTGTTTTGTAATCCAAAAGTTTCTGAAAAGTTGCGAGTCGCTCGTGGCAAAGTCGCACGATTGGAGCAAACGCCAAATCCGGTTGTGCACGCCATAGTTCCTATACATGTCGCGCTCCGGATCCGCGACAGTGATGCAGTCGACACGGTCAAAGTGCAGACTCCTGGCGTCGGTCTTGCCCATCTGGAGTACCACGGCTACCCAGTGTGTTCCCGTGTTGATGGGCCAAAAGGTGAACTCGCGACTCTTGAAGCCGTCCAACAGGATAAAGAAGCGGGTCGAATCCAAGGGGGAGACTTCGCCTGCCTTGTCTTGAAGTCGGTGAAAGAGGCCCTCGCCTGCACTCGTGGTGAACAGGTTGATCATACCCTGCACTTCGAGGGGTTGTTGCCGGTAGCGGAACTCGATTGGAACGTCGACGGCGGATCCACACAGCCATTCTTGATCCCCATTCTGCAGGTTTTCGAGGCCGAGAAAAGCGTCATGCGTGGTCATGTTCGATATGGTGATTTGGGCGCCATTGATATCGCGATGCCGTCGCCTCTTGGTTTCGCCGTGGCAGAGGATCGTTGCGGTGCCGGGGACAATGAGCGGTGTTGTCTCGGCTGGATCTGGGTCTTGTCCGGACATGCTTATTGGTTTCCCATTAAACAATTTGGTGATCTGTATGACATATTGAAAAGAGTCGGAATCAACAAACAAAAGGGAGAGGAGGGAAGATGTTCAAAATCTCACTGGTTGAGAACATCAAACGCTGTTTGAGGAACAATGGTATGGACTTGCTCGGTTGGCGGTGCGGCAGGAACAAAGCATTGCTACTACTAGCTCATCAAAGAGATATGTCGCCCTTTCCTCTTCGACAAGAGATTTCAAAAAGACGACATGCAAGTATTAAACTCAAGCTTTAGCGGATGGTTACCTAATTCAGTTGTTGTTATTCTCGAATGCCCTCTCCCAGGTCACTACTAAATACTGGCATGATTGTTCCCACGGTTGTATTTGCTCTTTATTGCAGAATTAAATTATTACACTAATAAGAATTTGAAAGCTATTAGAACATGTGATCATTTAAATATTTATTATTATAAAAACCTGTCTTTATAAGTCGTCATACGTTGTGTATTCCGAAAAGAGAAAGTTGAGCGCAAAGGGAGAAAGTACTCATTCTGTGGAATCTTCAATTCATGGTACAAATACACACTTTACTTTGCACAACACAAGCAAGTATGATGTTTTCATTACTGTTCTTTCTCCTAGTCATTTATCAAGTTGCATCCCATTGATACTATGAATGCAGTACAATTGTCATGGAGCTTGTAGGATGCCAACATTGAAACATTCAATATTATGTAAGGTTAGGTACAGAGTACACAGGTACCAGCCGCTCCACACTTACACACTCTATACAATAGTGGGGTTTCATTCCACTTTACACGACGCGACGCGTCCCACTCTGTTATTCCTGACCCTAACCAGAACCTTGGTGAAGAGCACATACATGAAAGTACATACAGCTTTCCGTACAACCCGCTCAATGCTGAATACTTTTAATTAAGAGTATTGGTGACTCTCCAAGACCAAGAAAATACGCCATGATTACGGCCTCGTCGCCCGTCGTCTATCCCCCCAGCTCTTCGCCGCCGCCAGCGAAACGACCGAACCCGGGGCGCGATCCCAAGTCGCGAACGCGCGGGAAAGCTGGGTTTCTAATCGACGATGACTCCGACGAAGAGGAAGAACCCGCTGCAAAGCGTCGCATGCTCAGCAGTCCTGGCAATAATGCCACGGCCGATTCGACACAGCCATCGTCTCCTCCAGCGCCTTTAGAGACTGAGACTAGCGCGCTGGACAAACAGCAGACACACGCACAGAATGCGACAGAGACCTGCGACAGTGAGGCCCCTGGTTTATACGGAGATGTCTCGCTCGAGCAATTGTTGCGATCAAATCACCTTGCGTCATCACAACCGGACATAATTTCGAGACAATCGCATCCGGGATTCAAGATCAGAAGTTGCTCCGGCAAAACTGTTGATGTGAAGATACGGAAAGCCTCCTCCGCTCCTTCGTATGAAAGCATGGTCGCCTCCCGCTCCAAGACCAAAGAGGGCCGAGCAAAACGCGCATACTATGGCATCGATGTCCACGAGCTGGTCGCCGCTGCCAAGCAGGAAATCGAAGCAACCAAGACAATCCAAGAGAACGCGACGCCAGATGATCCCATGCCGTCTATCGAGGCACCGACAACAAAGAGCTCAAAAAAGACATTACTATGGACGGAGAAGTATCGGGCTAAAAAGTTCATCGATCTTTGTGGTGACGACGGAACCAACAGGCACGTGCTACGCTGGCTAAAGCGTTGGGATCCCCTTGTTTTCCCAGGAGCTGCCCGGTCACGACCTTCAGGAAGGAGAATCCAACAAGTCGAAGAAGAGAAGCCGCATCGCAAAATTCTTATGCTCACTGGCCCGCCCGGTCTGGGCAAGACCACATTGGCTCACGTTTGTGCAAAGCAGGCAGGGTACGAGGTTCTCGAGATCAATGCAAGTGACGACCGGAGTAAGGATGTTGTCAAGAATCAAATTCGGACAAGTTTGGGTACGGAGAGCGTCAAGACAGTCCAGCACAAGAAAATTGAGGCAGATGAACAGCCGAAGATTGCGCGTCCAGTCTGCGTTGTCGTTGATGAGGTTGACGGTGTTGTTTCTGGTTCTGGCGGCTCCGGAGACGGAGGTTTCATCAAGGCCCTCATGGATCTGATCAGCTTGGGGGAGAGAAATAGCTCTGGTCAGGCCGCACAAAACACTGGGCGCAAGCAGAAGAAGACCGACGACTTTCGACAGATGCGACCTCTCATCCTTATCTGCAACGACGTTTATCACCCCTCACTCCGTCCCTTACGCCAATCTAATCTTGCCGAGGTTATTCATGTTGGAAAGCCTAGCATAGACTCCGTGGTCAACCGTCTAAAGAGCGTGTTTGAGAAGGAAGGCATTCCTTGTGAAAAAGATGCGGCACGTAAACTCTGTGAAGCAGCTTGGGGCATGAGCAGTGGGATGGATGCGAAAAAGGGGGCACAGAGTAATGCGGAAGGTGATCTAAGAGGAATCATGGTGGTTGGAGAATGGGTTGCCGGCCGATTGAAATCCGCCTCACTGGAAGGACAGCTCCGCCTAACACGGCAATGGCTCGAACAGCATATTGTTCATGATTTAGCACACGGTGGAGGTGGAGCACGAGGATTGGGGCGAGGAAACACCAAGGATATCGTCACGCGAATCTTTCAAGAGGGCGCGGGCTTTCCAAAGGGCACGCTGACCATTGCCAAGTCGGCAGCACCACTTGGTGAACAACCACAGGCTCAGCTCAAGTTCTCTGAGCAAACCAAAAAGTATGCCATGGAAAGACTGAGGGAGATGGTTGAGACGAGTGGCGACGTTGACCGTGTCGTGACGGATATTTTCTCCGAGTACCCAAACCACGAACTCAACGATGACTTTTTCCTTACCAAGCCGAACGAGGCATACGAGTGGATGCACTTCCACGACGCGTGTTCTTCGAGGTTGTTTGGAAGCCAGGACTGGGAGTTGGCGCCGTACATCAGCCAGCCAGTGTTGGCTTGTCACCATCTCTTTGCGACACCGACGAGGCATTCCCAGTTGATGTATCAGAAACGTGGACAGGAGGAGGACGAAGCCCCTCCACTTCCATTCTCCGGGCCACGTGCAGACTTCTCGGCTCATGAGGCTGAGAAGAGCAACCGCGCCATGCTCCAAGAGATGCATGCTCACCTAGCGCCAACACTCATGCGCTCATTCCGCAGCGTTGAAGACATTGCCACTGATTTCATTCCGTATCTGGCGCGACTGGTCTCGCCAGATGTGAAGCCGGTTGTCGTCGGAGGTAGTGGCGATCAGAAGGGAACAGCCAGCGTCAGGAAAGAGGCTGAGAAGTTGATGGTCAAGCGTGCAGCAGATGCAATGCTGGATGTGGGCATTGCCCTCCAGCGTGGAAAAATCGAAGGCGACGCTTTCACACGGCCGGTTTGGGTATATCGAATGGAACCGTAAGTCTCGAAAGGCACAGGTGAAAGAGACTAGTATGACTGACAAGTTTTAGTGACCTTGATGCCTTGTCCACGTTTGAGACTTCGGCGGCGGTCCTTCACGGCACACAAGCACCGACTCGATATGCAGTCCGCCAAGTGGTCGATCAGGAAATGCACAAGGTATCAATTCTGCGGGAGAATACGGCAAGACAGGCTCGATACAAGGCTGGAAACCCTCATGAGGCAGAAGACTTTTCGTTTGAAAGCAAAGAGAACGCAAAGCCAAAAGGGCCTATTCTGCCTATAATACCTGTCAAGAAGGATTTCTTTGGCAGAGTCATCAAGTCGGATCCCAAGCCACTGCAGGAGACAGATGGTAACAGCAATAAGAAACCCAAGGCAAGCGACAAACTTGGACAGGGAGAGCAAAAGGTTTGGGTAACATTTCATGAAGGTATGAATAATGCCGTCAGAAAACCCATCTCCTTGGATGAGTTGTTACGAGGTCTGTAATGAGCATGAACAATGTTTTGGAGTCTGTTGGCGATGGGGCCACGATGTAGCATTTAGCATTGGAGTAACTGGTGAAGATTTGATATGCCCAAAATATATGACAGAATACCAAATATGAAGCATAAGTATCCAATTCGATAATTTTTCTATATTTTGTTTTTAATCGTGGTTGAATTGTGGTGATGAAATAAGGTATCCGCTGAAGCATTCGCAAGCCGCATTAAAACCATCACGTCATGCTTCAATCGAGAAAGTACTTGGGTATCCACCACGAAATGATCGCACTCGATACCTGTCATCTAGACAGCTCATCACAGCATAACCAACCGCCATGATAAGTAAAAGAGCCGGCCAACTCATTGTCAGTCCTTTTAGTGCATTTACAAAAAGAAACATGAGCTCCAAGCCAGAAGGACCGATTCACTTTGGACCTTTTGAGGTCACCACTCAGGTAAGCACAAGCTTCATGAATGAAGTGTCAATAGCGTATCTCAATGGGCATTGAGCGACGAGAGTGGCCATTCAAGAAGTGACTTTTACGACTTGTTTCTCAGAAGATTCAAACTTACGAGGCTCAATAGGTCTTCATGACTACGCCACATTCATTTGCGCTGGTCAACATCAAGCCCCTGATTCCCGGCCACGTCCTCGTGGTACCGCACAAGCCCTACAAGCGGCTTACGGATCTGTCACCGCCCGAGCTGACGGACTTGTTTTCCACGGTACAAAGGGTGCAGAGAATGCTGGCGCGACACTACTTCACTTCACCTGCCTCAACCTCTGACGCGGATCAAAAGAAGCAGTCTCGACAGCAGCAGCCCGCCCCAGCAGGCACCCCCGAAGCCGGCTCCTTCAACATTGCCATCCAGGACGGCACCGAAGCCGGCCAGACGGTGCCGCATCTCCACGTGCACGTGATACCGCGGATCCGGGGCGCCACGGCCAAGCAGGGCGACGGCCCCGGAGACGCCATCTACGAGCTCATGGCCGCCGAGGCGGGCAACGTCGGCGGCGGCTTCTGGGACCGCTGGGCCGCCGAGGTCGGGAGGCCCGTCCCCGGGGGCAGGTTTGATCGCATCGAGGATGCCGAGCGCCAGGCTCGGTCTCTGGCTGAGATGGAGGACGAGGCCGAGGTGTTTAGGCGTGTCTTGGCCGAGCTGGAGGGGTGATCTTGTTGATGGGCGAGAACGATAATGGGGGAGTAGTGCAGAGAAAGATTCATGCAAAAGACGGTTCCGGGACGGAGAGAACTGGATCTGGTCTTGCCATTTCAACCTTTCACGTCTTGTGCCCATATATAAAGAAATTAGACCTTGCAGTTAAGAAAATATGGCTTTGAACAATGAGACGCAAAGCTTTCTCGCACGCACATATAACGTCATTCTACCTGCCACCCCCCTAATGGCACTGCCAATCGAGCATTTGGCCCAAATATGATGAGATAGCTTGTTGAAAGGAATGAATTGATTATTTAACCTATACTAGGAGACTGAGGCCCTGCCTCAGCTGCCTCGGAACTTCCTTGGGTGGCCGCACGTCGAGCTTTGGCGCCAGCCCTGAGTTGATCCCATTTCTCCCTATATCGATCAAGATATGCCCGTAATTTCGTGTTGTCCTTTTGTAGATCTTCCATTTGCTTGCTGAGCAAGACCATCTGATCCTCAAGTTCCATATTTCTCTTTCTGAGCACCTCATCGCTGCCAACTCCAGGTTTGACGGTTGAGGAAGTATTTGGTGAAGCAGGGCGCATAAGTCGCATGCTCTCTGCCAGTCGCATTCCCGAGTTCTGTGACATGGACTCAAAAGCATGTAACCTCTTGCTCAACTTATCCAATGCGTCCTTTAGGCTCGCGTTCTCGAGGCTCAGCTCTTCCACCACGTTACTCACATCCTTGCCTGCACGACTCTTTCCAGCTTTTCGCCTGAAACCAGGTGATGGAGGGCCTTGAGATTCTTTTGCGTCCACAAAATCATCCTCGTCCTCCTCTGCAACATTGCTTAATTCACCGTGTACGGACGCTTCCAAGCGACGCTTTTCCTTGTCAGCATAAGATAAAATGCTTGCGTACGAGGCCGTATGGCCGCTGGTGGGGACAACATAAAAGGAATCCGTAGCAAATCGACCATCGCGGTTCAATGCATTCATGGCAGCTTTTGAGATAATCCTATTGAGATCAGGATCCACTGAAACGGTCGCAGATGCCTTGTGCCTAAGTCGCTTTTGTACTTGTGGTTCCGGTGCTTGGGCTGGCGCGGGAGCAAGGTTGTCCTCGGCCCGATCCTCACTGATGAGAGGCAGCCCGGCAAAGGCAAGTGGTGCGGATATTCTGTTGATGATACTACCAAATGCACTGTAAAAGCTTGAGAACCCGGCATCCTGCGACGTGGATGGACTGCCGCGGGGTTTAGAGAGAACACGGTCATTGTCGCTGGAGCGCCTCTCCAAGCTCCCTTGCCTGCTGATTCTTCCAGGGGATGAAGGGCCAGGCTTATCGGCATGTTCAATCATACTCTGCATCTTTGACTTGGACCCAGATCCAGACTTTTGTAGTGTATGCGCAAGATTGCCAGGCACTTCAGTGTTTGAAACGCTCGGGTTGAGAGGCTGCGAGCGGTATTTGGATCGGGGAATACCGCGAGCAGAGGCTAGGTTGCTAGCAATCGAAGCACCGAGATCACGGGCAGGATATCTCTGCTGTTTCGGTAGTGATGGCATTGGTTGAGCAATCTTCTCGATTGCTGTAGCGTGACTTGATTCATCTCCCGGATAAGCGTTGTTGGGCGGTCTAGATACGGCAGACTCGCCCTTTTCATCAGTAGACTGGGGCGCACCATCTACGGTTTGTTGTAGCTTCGCTTCCTCCAAGGGTGCCCTTAGAAGTTCCGAAAGTCGTTGGTGATGTTGTTCAAGCAGCTTCAAAGTTCTCAGCGCCTCAACGCTTGTAGTCGTCTTGGCGGCATTCGCGAATTCGCCAGCAGCTCTAGTATGTTCGTTGATTGCGACTGTGGAGTTGGAAGCATGCGTAGCCTCCGAGGCAGCTCGCGCATGGTCGTGAGCCTTTGACCCGAACATGTCAGCATTGGAAAGGAGAAGAAGCGAGGCGACGTACCTTGATCAAGGGTGAGGCTTCCATTGCGCCGGGTGTACAAGTGATGATCGAACTTGTTTTCGAGGGGGGATCAGAGCACGCGCATCGTACGAAAGAAAGAAGAAGTCGGAAATATCGCGGCTTGGAGATGATATCTACGAAGCTTGGCTGGGAAATGACTGAGGCGTCGTCGTTTGCGACGGTGTGTCTAGGTAACGACGCCTATCACTGCACTGACTTGACTGGCAATCTGAAATGATAAGAAGTGCAGGCAGATCGGAGCAGGCATAGATGTCCAATCCGATTGCTCATATCAAGTGTGGAGGGGTAATAACTGGCATGGTTCCCCCGGGTTTGCATGCGCTAAAACAACCTGGCAAACCCGTGCTGAGTGTACTACATTATGGTGCAAAGCCCTGCCATGGAACCCAGGCAAGCACCTGGGAAGCTTGGAGCTGGGCTCAGTTCGGAATGGTGCAGTCAGTGTAAACGCGGGGAGGGGGTGGGAGGAAGCCGACAAGCTTGATAAGGCGAGTTGGCATTGAACAACCCAGCACCTTAGCTCTGGGACGGTGCTATACTACTAGATCGATTGCCCTGATTTTGACCTAGACGGAAAAAAAGGTCCATCCATCTATTCGTATGTAAAAGAGATAATAGTGTAGAAGAAAAAGTAGGTACGTATTACCGACACTCAGAAAAACATGTAGGTTAGTTATGTCATACTTGCGCGTTCGACGACTACTGACAAGTCTGGGTAAGACGGAAACTTGCAAGTACCCGCCAGGTCCGCAGACTCTGGCCAGAGAGGGTTTAGCCAGGTGCTTCGGCTATGTAATGTACTGTTCACCTCATGTACGCCCGGATCTTGGGTGGTTGTTACCTCGAGTTTCAATGTATCCAAGACGGAATAGCAACTACGGATTTTGCAGGACATCGACCTCGTTTGAACTCCTCCTGGTGCTTGATCGCTGATGCCTCGTTTCACGGCACATGCAGTACTTGGCTACCAATAGTCTGTCTCGGTTGTGCAAGGAGCTGGCGCGAAATCTGGCAAACGGACAAATAGACGACATGATGCCATGAGAGTTGCGGCAAAGCTGTTTAACTAATTCTTTTACAAACTGATCCTACCTACACATGATTCTTGTTTGCTAATACTCCGTATTTCCCACGTTCATCATCGAGTCTCGACCACCGGATCCATAATAGAATACTGGGGACTTCCCAGGAGTCACTTTCTAGTATCAATCCTTGCCGGCAGCCCGGACCAAAAAGATTAAGTCCAATACGGATGCTCTCCGGACGTGCAAAATTACATTACCTACCTCCCGTCCTGGCGTGTTTCCTGTCAAGAAATCATGACACACTAATCTGGCCTTTTTTGAGAGAACTGTTTGTTACACGGCTGCGATAGCTCTTCTTTAGCACGCAAAGTCAACGCGCATCTGTGTACAGTATACCACTACTATTGGAATTCAGCATCAAACATTTCCCAGCGGATGGGAGCTCACGTCAATTCCTACTGCACGTCTGCATTGTTGAGACATACATATCGATAGCCTCAAAAAACCCCTTTATGCGCAGTGCGTCATGGACAACGACGCCAACGGACGCAGTGTCAAAGTCACCAAGCTTCTGCCCAAAGGCCTTGCAGCTACGCGACGATGGAGGAAGCAGCCGTCAAAAGAGAGTTTTGGATCAGCAGCAAGCGGCGAGGATGGACCTCGTGGACGAAGCCCTCACAGTCGGGGTGCATTCCACGCCGACAATAGCTCCTCGGAGCACACGTCGCAAGCGCAATCGCAAGCCAGCCACTACCCAGATGATTACCGAGACGAAGAGGAAGATGGAGATGTTACCCCTGTACTAGATGATTGGGATCCTGATTTGTGAGTTACTTCATTTCACAGTAGAAAAAAGTTATTTAAAAACATACCCTCTATTCATTCCCCCCTTATTATTTTCCCGTTTATCAATTATTACTCTTCTGCCTTACCTTTGGGGACAGCTCCTGTAGGATTTGAATTCAAGCGGATTCAGGCGGATGCATGTTTGAAAGAACTGCCAAGATCGGCATGTATCACGGGCAAGCTATCTGGGTCAAAATGTGCCAAAGTAAGCCCAGCCATGCCACATTGCTTTGTTTCTTCTCACTGCAACCTGACATACCTGAGGTACCTGACCCAGGCCAGTGCCGGGGAGGAGGTCATAGGTATTTCACAAAGTGGTCGGCGGGGGACTGGTGGAAGCGAGCTCTGCAACCAAGCCGTGGGGAAACAATGCGACTCTCAATCTGCCAATGCGATTTCGAACAAAGTAGACACCTGGCCGAGCCTATTTCAAGTCATTTCTTGCATCGTCTCCATGCTTCGATGCAAGATCCCCATGAAGAATCCACAATCGGGTTTATTCATATCATAC
Source organism: Pestalotiopsis fici W106-1 (assembly GCF_000516985.1). Taxonomy (NCBI): domain Eukaryota; kingdom Fungi; phylum Ascomycota; class Sordariomycetes; order Amphisphaeriales; family Sporocadaceae; genus Pestalotiopsis; species Pestalotiopsis fici. The sequence continues at coordinate 1,780,051 of NW_006917093.1, read as the reverse complement.
TGCATACGAAAAAGAGCCTCTGAGCCTCCAAGCCTCCCTATCGTAAGCGTTCACGATCCCTCTAGTGGATCGTGTCCGCTTTGCGACTACAATTTTAGCAGCACTTACTAGTCGACGCATTTCAAGTCTGGTCCAGCTCCCAGCACGCACATCATCATCATCATTTCATCGTTCAGCCCCCCAACCCCTATACTACGACCTACTTACTAGGTAGTTCCTTGGCCTAGGTAGCAGTAGCTGCAGAGCTGCCCCTAGCTTGGCAGTCTTGAACGTCTCCAGGTTGCTACGTACTCAAACGACCAAAATCCCCCTCCCCTCACAGACCCTTTGTTCTGGACTGTTCCAACCTCTCGTCTTTCTTTGATCACAATTATACGCGAAATCGTTGGCCTCTTCTCGAAACCAACAACAATCTTTGATTCCAGACGACGAGATCGGCGCAGCTGCTGCACTGCTCGCCTATACCATGTCATATATGTTATCCCCTGCCAGTTACATTACACAGGCACAGAAACATAGCCAGCCTGCAGTCTAATAACTTTACTGTTACCCGCTCGTCCCAAATTAGCATATAATCTGACACGGCGGGACATTTGCAGATCGCCAATCCGGCCCACCGGTCCTTCTACACACCCGTCACAAATAGGGCACCTCACAACTTCATCACCCATCATCCAAGCCGAACACGCACCCAGGGTGCACAACATCGACGAGCTGGCGAACACCGACAACGACAGTCTCTCCAGGTCGGCGACCTACTCCGTGTCCGTCTCTTCGAGCAACCTCGACGAGCCTGTAAATCGCCCAGTCTCTGCGCCAAAGGCTGGTCTGCAGCCGCCGCTAGGTGTTGCGTCTCGACGGTCCAAATCGCCCGCCGGCAGATTCAAGGACGTTTTCAAGAGCAAGAAGAACACGAGCGCAACTCCGAGCCTGAGCAGTCAAACTTCGTTCGGTATAGATCAGGCAGACTTCGTTTCCGAGAACGCATCATCCAGGCCCGCCACTAGTTCCGGGGCCGAGTTCAATGACGCCAAGGTTGCTTCCCCTGAAAGACGACGTTTGAGGACGGCCGCCACCATCGATACCACGAAACGACCACAGACACCTCCTTCAGATCAGGGAGCGCCTGCAATAGTAAACACGCCCCCGACCCCACCACCTGCTGCCCGTAATCATTCACGCGGAGCATCAGATTCGGGTCCCTTCCCGGTACCCAGTGTCACCGTCTCGCCTTCGGGCAGTTCTCTGCGACGAGCACGATCCGGTTCGGCGACCAGTCTCGGACCAAGCAAGTTGGCAAACATCACACTTCCACCCTTGACGCCAACCCCTGAGAACGGCCTTCCGCCAACTCCTGGAGGATCGGGCTTTTTCTCGTCTATGTTTTCAGCGGCACAGAACGCTACAAATACTCTGAGCAACACAGTCACCACCAGTATTGGTCTCAACAACAAGCCCAAGACCCCTATTCCCGCCGAGTCTCAAGAGGGCGACGGGGACACTACCGAAGTAGAAACAGGAACGGGCCAGTCTAGGGAAGCAAATATGGGCGAGCCTGCAGTCAAGACTCTCGGCCAGGGCGACCTGAGCCTCAGCCATTTGGGCATACAAGACAATGGCAGCGCAGCTCCCACGCCCCAACTGTCCAAATTCCCGGACCACCTCCAAGACACGAGGACGCGCTCGGAATCTGCTCCATCAGCCCCAGATGCATCTCAGAACTCGCAGCCCGCCTTGGCAGTTGACGACTCTGGATACAGACCACGATCTCTATACGAATCCACCGGCGACCGCTCCCCAACAGCCAGTCTGTACGAAGAAAAGACTGGTGGGCTTACTCGAAGTGGTAGCATTCGCAGCGCTATTGGACGCCGGAGAAAGCGAGGCAGTACTGGAGGCACAGCCGGGACAACTGGCACCACCATTGGAGCAGCCATTGCAGCTGCTAATGCCAGCGTCGCTCACCCCAATGCGGCCGGAAGTGTACCAAAATTGACAGGATTTGCGGTGGCTAGCAAAAAACGCAACCGCGATTTCCACACCCTATTTAAAAGTGTACCAGATGACGATTATTTGATCGAGGACTACAGCTGCGCTCTGCAGAGGGAAATTCTGGCCCATGGCAGACTGTATGTTTCTGAAGGCCATTTGTGTTTCAGCAGCAACATTCTTGGTTGGACCACGACCCTGGTTATGAGCTTTGACGAGATAGTAGCTGTGGAAAAGAGAAGCACTGCTCTGGTCTTCAAGAATGGTCTCATGATCTCGACGCTGCACGCCAAACATGTCTTTGCTAGCTTTACTAGCCGAGACTCGACATACGATTTGATAGTCAACATTTGGAAACTTGGACACCCGACCTTGCGCAGCTCCCTCAATGGTGTCGTACTTGAGGAAACTGGCGGTGATAAGACGGAAAAGGTCACCGACGCAGACGTACCTCTGGACCATAGCGGTTCTGGTTCTGATATCGGCGAGGAGGACGCTAGTGAAGACGGGTCCGACGACGTCTACGATGAGGACGAGGAAGGCGATGATGCCATCGAGGCTGATACTGCAGCAGAAGCCAGCATGGTCGATGCAGAGGCCGATAGAGCAGCCACTCGTAAAGCATCCGGCGCACAAGCTATCAATGGTACAGCCGAGAAACCAGCAGCCGGCGCGCCAGTGCCAGCTGGTGCAACCGACTTCCCTGGTCCGGCCACCCACGCGCCGACGGAGTGTGGCGATGCCGCAACACATTACGAAAGGCCATTGGCAGATGAAGTGATAGCTGCGCCTCTGGGCAAGGTTTATAATCTGGTCTTTGGGCCTGCCTCGGCCAACTTCATGGGCAAGTGGCTCACTAACGAGCAGAAGTGCTTGGACCTCCAGATGGACGACAAGGTTGGTCTGACACAGGACAACAAGTCTAGAGGCTACACCTACATCAAACCTTTGAATGCTTCGATAGGACCACGTCAGACAAAGTGTGTGGTGACGGAAAGCATCGAGGGTATCGACCTCGAAAAGGCTGTGAATGTCTTGGTGGTGACACAAACTCCTGACGTACCCAGTGGTAACGTCTTCAGTGTCAAGACAAAGTACTGTCTTTCGTGGGCTGAGAACAACGCGACACGTGTGCAAGTCAACTGTACCATTGAGTGGACCGGTAAGAGTTGGATCAAAGGTATGGATTCCCCGTTCCCAAGGACTTGTTCTTTCCACCTTACTAACATCGCTCAGGTCCTATTGAAAAGGGTGCCAACGACGGCCAAATTCAGTACTGCAAGGATCTATTTGGTAGCCTGAGGGCAGCCATCTCATCGCGACCAGCTGCTGCCGGTGGTGCAGGTGTCAAAGGCAACAAGAAGAAGAAGGGCAAGAAGCTGCACAAGACATCACGGGAGTCGCTCAATACAGCGGCACAGCCAGCCGCAAAGAAGATGCAAGATTGGGGTGCTTTGGAGCCACTGCATGGAATACTCGGCCCGGTGGTGGACATAGTCAAGCCCATCTTGACTGGCAATGTCGTCTACGGTTTACTAGTCGGGCTTTTGGTGGCCTCGTGGTTTGGCTTTGGCTTGAACCCGCGCAGCAATGGCGGCGGATATGGATCTGGTCTCGGCTTCCCCAGTCACTCGGACCGTTTGATTGCGTACGAGGAAATCTGGCGTAGGGAGGAGAGCGACCTATGGGACTGGCTCGAAGAACGAGTGGGCCTTCACCGGATGCATGAGGGCGCTATGCCAGTCCGAAAACATGTTGCTGAACCGCGTGTTGTAGAGGATAGGCTTCGGGAAGACAAAATGACAGGACGCGAAGTCGAGGAAGCAATCAGGGTCACGGAAGAGAAGCTGCAATTATTGAGAGAGGTGCACAACCGGAAACACCCAAAGCCGTCTGGTCAGGACAGAGTCTTCACAAGACCCACGACACAACCTGAGACGGACAGGTGATTGACAGAGGATATACAGCACGCGTAAGGCAATGCGCATATCTGGAGGGAGGAGGCAAAGTGTATACAATTGGAGTTTTAAGCGAGTCACAGTCAATCGCCATTGCGATGTCTTACCAGGCGCATGCATGCGCAGAGCACTTTTGTTTTGTACTTTTAACCTGTATATAAATAACCATTAATTGTTTTCAGGATACCGCACATAGATTGATGGTTGAGCTAAACGATCCATCATTGATTGCACTTTGTATCGTTCTGGTTGATCTCGTTTCCCAACTATCTAGCACATGACTCTCTCACATTGGCAGCACGAGAGACCGTCATGACGATACTGTACGCGGCAACAGCTGAGCACCATCAATGTACATGATCGTTTGAATATTCCGATCAAACAATCTATAGGTCCGTGCCATTGTTTTTCATTACTACATTTGACCATGTTAGCATTCCATCCATCCCATCTTCGTTGTGGCTGAGATGATTTCAACCTATCAGAAGCACCCTAACGCTCGGAAGGAGCCGATCTCCTAAAGGGTGCGCAAACCCCGATTGTGTCAAACAGCTGAGCCTCAATCAAGACATGACGGGAGTGCTTTCAAACGCGAATGGCATCATGATCTGTACCTCGTCCAGAATGAACAGATCATCTCTCTGATGCCAATCATTACATCTGGATATGAACAAGACAGAAATCTTGCAAGTTCACTCGGTCAGTTACGCAGTCAGCCCATGACCAACAACCTCGGACGTGAAAGGTCCTGCTTGCGTCGGCGCTCCAGCATATACCGTGCCTATTAAGGAAGCTATGACAAGATAGCATCCAAGAGCCACTGGGGAGCCCGCACATCTATCTGCACACACAGTTTTTGGTGGTGGCCGTTGGGTGTCTTGCTTGTATCAATCTACCGGGCACGTGTTTATCATTAAACAGGTTCCGGGAAACCCCAAAATGACCCAAAGTGGTAAAAACCCGGGCCCTGGTTTGGGCGATACTTGCAAGGACGGACAACACCCCCCACCATTCCGTACACTGCATACTATTCCACATCCACACACCACCATGACCCGCCCCCCTGGTCCGTATTCAGAGAGTCTGGCCGGTATCTGCAAAAGACAAAGGGCTGATGCCGAAACATGATTGGACTGCCAACTATTACTCCGCGTGGCAGGTCTTAAGCTGCCTTGCATGCATGAAGCTCACAGACTTGCCAGTACCTGATTTACATTGTTCTCTCTTTTCGGAGGTAATGTAGGTGTAGGTATGCGGTAGGTAGGTAGGCATGTAGGTAGGTGTGAGGTGTGGCCACCTACCCGCCAACCTCGCAGTGATAACATATTTGACCGTTCTTGTAAGTAAAAGTACACGTTTTTTTGTCCCGAGGCCGCACTCCGCCACAGCAGGAGTGCACTTAAGTGCGGACATAATGGAATCGCTCGGCAGTCGGTCGGCGCGATATTACATTAGATGCCACACACCCCGTCAGGTATAGTAAGGGTGGACTGGGGACCTAGGTTCTATTTCTTTTCCCGTCTTTCTACAAACTCCTTCGGATGAAAAGAAAAAGGTGCTTGCCATATTAGTCGGGGAAACACCAAAAATCGCCTGTAAAACACTACATACACCGTCTCTGGCCATGCTCACCTTGCCATCATACTGGACCTTGTCGTCGTAACCTAAGCCACCGCCCATTGCGGCCAAGGGAAGAGAAAAAGACGACTGCAAATACGGAAAGCAAAAGACAATGTGGCAGCTGCCGGCTGAGGCCACGGGAGTAGCGGCCGCAGTGCTGTTTTACTCGGTCATATGTTGGACATGTAACGTCTTGATGCTGTGGCTCGCGTGGACGCATAATGAGCGGTTGAGCTGTAAGTGCTCTTGTCTATGAACATTTCAACGAACCTAGAAACAAGAATTGACATTGATGGCTTCTAGATGTGGCGTGCATTTCATACTTTCCGTTATTGTCGACCACATTCAGTATCGTTCAACAACTGCACGACTACATGTAAGAGATTCCCTGGAGCATGTCGATAGACATAGCGACTAACTCGACACCAGTTGGTGGCAAGATGTAGCCGTTGCTACTTGGGAGAACAGAGTAGCCAACGTGGGAAATCCCGTATTGGTTATTTCCAATGGAGCATCCGGTATTGATCTGGTGTTCTTCTACATACGTACGTCAGACATGTCCTAGTGTTCATCAACTCTACTCTACTAACATCAAAATCAGAGTACACATGCTACAATATCGAGGCGACATTTGTCCTATTCTGGGCCTTTTCGCTGCTGGCCTCGGTCTATGGCTGGTCTTTCAAGCCTCGCTGGCGCAAGACCTTTGCGCGCATCAACATCGCCGGCAAGATCGTGTCTATTGTTCTGCCACTCATTACAATTTGTCTTCTCCAAGTCCGAGCTATTCAAGAGTCCTATGTTGCCTTCCTCATCATTGCGGATTTTGAATGTAAGTTTCTAGACCACGAATCTATTCCATTTGAGCTATCAAGTCTGATCGGTGACATGAACAGTCATTGTGAGCTGTGCAGGAGGAGCAATCTTCCTCCTCATGATCCTCGTGAGATACGTGCAGTCGCGGAGCAACTTTGGGACATGGACCATTGGCTACGGAAGAGATCTCGAGACCTCGGATACAGACACCAGACGAAGCTACAACCCGCACGCATCCTCCACAGCCAACCATAACAAGCGGAGGCGAGGCGCGCGCGGCATCTACGACAAGTGGCTCATTATCCGCTTCACCATTGCCTTTGTGGCACTGGCCATTTTCGAGTGCAGCATCGCCACGTTCCAGGTGACGGGGCAGCAGAACAATACCGTCGACTTTTTATCAGACGCGCCCAATGCCACGGCCGAAAAGGCGATCCGCGTCGCTGTGCAGGACCTGCCGGGCGTCACGGCCTCGCTGATTCCCTTTATCGTCTTTGGCACGACGCGGCCATTTCGCGAAAAGATGTACAGGACCTTTGTGCCGAGGTGGTGGCAGCGAAGAAGAGAAGAACGGAGGAGGAGGAGGAGAGACCACCACCCCGTCGACTCGTACACGGCGCGGTCGTCCATGATGACGCAGCGGATCCGGGTATCCAAAGGCGTCGACATATCCTATAGCCTCAACGAGCTGACGCCGACGCGGAGCTCGAGCCACTACGAGAGGTCGTCGGACGACGAAAAGGGCTTGATGCTGTCATCGTCGCCCCTCTCGTCGTCGCCCATCACGGCGCTTTCGCCGCCACCGCTTTCGCCGCCCGCTGCCGTGGCCTCTAGGGTGCCCGCCAAGGGTCCTTGGGAAGACCGCTGGGAGCACGAGGCCAGCCTGCACGGGGTGCGCTGGGAGATTTCTGCCGGCGGCCACAATCACCGGGGGACGCAGCAGAGCAGACGCTAATAATCAACTCACGAAAGTCTTTTTGCATATACACACTATTCACATATACTACTAGCAGCATTCAGGACCGGCGTTTACGTGGGAATGTACTGGGAATTTACTTGGTGTCCACGAGGCCAGCCAGCCGCCCTTTCGAAGAGAAGAAAATATCTTGCACTTTGGATTCAAACAAACCAGAACGGGGATTTCGTCCACTGGCAAAGCCATGAGCGTTTTGGAAATCTGAACCGTCTCTTCTCATTGGAAAATCATGTGTTAAGATCAGGGCAAAACTGCATATAGGCAGACCACCACCGGAGCAGGTGTCGTTGTAAAGGCGGGGCGCATCGGATAGGTATACCCCAAATAAACACTACTGTCGTTATTGTCATTCCTAATTCGGCAGTCCGCTATTTTGTGCATCTCCATCAAGTTCCCATGTCCGGATGCTGCTCCCCTCCCCTACTCTCGACTGTACGTACATACGCGTCACTTTTCGCGCAGCGGGCAAGTAATGTGTCTATTGTGTCGTCGACCATTTCTGGCTTGAATCAATGACGCCCCGATTCTGCACGTTTTGAATCGCGGCTGTGGCGAGGCGTGACCAGATGTTGCAGAGCCATGCCCTCTGGCGAACAGACATTTTGGAATGTCTGAAAGAAGCTGCTCAGAACAATGTAACCTTACCAGATACCAAGTATTCTTCTTTTCTTAAACGCTGTGTCTGAATAGCCATGAACACAATACCACAAGCCTTGTTCACCATTGCTTGAAACGCAACAACACTGCCCCATTCTCCCCTTCCATAGATTTTGGTCTTCTTGACACGGCTTGGCATTGTTCAAAACCATCTGATCTTCGCAGGGCCACGCACTTCGCAACTGGGGAATGGGCCGAGATGTGGTATATACCCCCGGTGACCCACCTGCCCGATCCAGACTATTCCCCCCTTGGTGGTTTCGGTGCAGCCACCCACGAAACGACACCCTCTGGCCGAAGAACAAGAGCTTCTAGATGGTAGTGATGTTATACGTTCCTTTTCTACTATATCCCACCCATTGCCGATCGGATACAGGGGATACATAGGTACAGGGAAATAGGGAGACCGAGACCGCGGCTAGGATGAGAGACGAGTGTTGGAGGGATGCGAATCTAATCTGGCATTGACTGCACAGACAATTACTCATTCGATTCGCGGCTGCACGGTCGGACTTGAGGCTTCTTTCACGAAAATTAGTGAAAATTTCAAGCAGGTGAGATTAGAGCCCTACCGAGGTCTACCGTCCTGGTTTTATTCTATTTGATTTTATCTTATTCTTTGTCGGCAGTCACAGGACTCATGGATCTAGGATGTAGGCAAGCCCCGAGTATTTTGATGAGGCAAAAGGATCGATTGCCCATGTATAAACTCCGATGAGAGAAATCAGGGTCCCAATTCAAGAATCGATCTTCTCAATTAAGACAGGGTCCATCATAGCCAAGCTGATTGACATCGTATTCCCTCGGTAATTCCCCCCTGACCAAGTCTTATGGTTGAGTGTAATAAGAGTCCATTCGGAGAATAAACGATCGCACGCAATCAACTTTAAGAATCCATGGACAGAAGCCTGTTTAATGAGCCACTACTTGTTGTCGTTATGTGACTTTGCAATGGGAGAACTTGGACTTACATCACTTCAGGTATCACATTTGGGCTGGTGCACACCATGTCTATCTAGCATACCAGTGGGCGCCACGGAGCCTCGATACTATACACGTGCAGATAAATTATAGTGTCAAGCTGTGACGCAAGCATGGCCGCAGAATAATCCGGAGATCATGTCATTACCTTTTACATACCTAGTAGTCACTCCTTTGCCCCGGGATAAAGAAAAGAAAAGAAAAAGCAACAGACCAGACAATTCCATTAGCCATTTCATCAGGACCACTCCGATACGTAGACAAGATCCAAACTACCCCAAGTAGACACCTCCACAAGTAGACCCAAGGTAGCATCGCGGCGCAAATCCCCCACACATACTATGTATCTACGATTACAATATTGCAACTACATTACGTGCAGATAGATAATGCAGCAAAGACGACTGCCCTTGCTTGGCATATGCTGGCCCTTCTTTAGTCCCGCCCCAAGACGGGCAGCTCATGGGCCCTTGATGAAGATCGCTCGTTGTCTTGCGCCCGCGTGTTTTGATATGGGAGGAGAAGACATTACTTTGTTGGAGGATATATCTTTTTGCTTAGGATAACTCGTAATTGATTTTGTACAAGCTTCAAGACAAATCTTACGGCCACATTCCATGCTCACGGAGACAACCGATTCAATAAAATGAAAAGGAAAAAAAAAAAAAAAAGTAATCATGTTTTCCAAGTATTTTTTTATTGTCTATTGGTTCTTTGAGTTTTTCAAGATTGCCAAAATACACTTGATAAATGTACAATCTATTGACGTCAGTCTTTCCCGTCATTTAATGTACAAAGTTGAGATTTTCCCTGTCCAGACTCGCTTTACAAATGCCGTTGTTCTACTCCCCGAGAATCCTTTTTGTCGTGAAAAATAAAAAGTGCAAGTGTGCCGGTACGCCTAACATGATTGAGCCCGGTGCCGTACCTGTTAGGAAGGGGACATGCTCCAAATGATACAACAGCCAAGTGACAGTAAATCAAGCCTGCCCATAATTTACAGGTATTGCGGGGCCCCCCTATGTTGTGTTATACATTGTAGTTCGTGCTGAGCCGTCTTGAAGAACTTGGCTTCGTCATGCCGAAATTCTCAACGTGAGTCGTGAGATCGTGCGCATAGCAGTTAGAAGGAAGATCGGCTAAAGGACTGACGGTCATTGGATTCCCGCGAGGCGAACTTGTCCTCGAAAGAGTTGCCACGGCGGTTGCCACCACGGTTGCCGCCACGGTTGCCGCCACGGTTGCCGCCACGGTTGCCCCCTCTGGAATCAGAACCTCCCCTGTCACCGAAGCCTCCTCTACCACCGGAGCCTCCTCTACCACCAAAGCGGTCATCGCGGCCGTAAGACTGCTCGGTGTCGTGACCAATTCTGACGCCGGGGATTCTGGCGAGACCCCGCTTGCTGGCACTCTGGGGGGTGATGGCAGGGACTTGTTCTCTCTTCAAGCCGTATTCGCTCCACCTGTTGAGAAGCTCAACGGCATCCGCGACATCAAGTTTCCTGCCAAACTTCTGACCGAGCAAAGAATGGTAAGCCTGAGCGAACTCACCGGAGCGAGTTTTGCTATAGCCCTTCTCAACGTCATTGAAATACCTGGCCGTCTCCTCAGGGATTTGGCCTGTGGCAAGATCGACGGCGGGAGTGACCAGAGAGCGATTGGGCTTGATGGGCAAGCCAGGCAGGCGGGCACGCGCCTCAGCGATCTCGGGCTCGGCCAGTAGCAGCCAGCCTTCACCAGAAGCACCAGCACGGCCGGTACGTCCAACACGGTGGATATACTGGTCACGGTCCGGGGGAAGACCAACTTGAATGACGTGTGTGACACCGGGGAAATCCATACCTCTAGCTGTCACGTCTGATGAGAACAGGATACCAGTCTTGGAGCGACGGAACGCATCAGCATGTCTGGTACGCTGGGGTTGGTTAAGCTTGGAGTGAATATCCCAGATTGGCACGCCACTAAAACCGCCAAGCTTGGTGTTGGAAAAGGTGCTGTACGCGAATTCAACAACGGCCGTGTTGGAGAAGAAAACCATTGCCTTGAAAGGAGCGACTGACGGGTCGTTCTCGGCAGCCTCGCGAGCCTTTTCTGCAATTTCCATGATGGCAGGGAACCAATTCTCATATCCTTTGCAGGGGACAATGTACTGAGGAACTCTCTCGTGGGTTGGTGCATCGTCGGCTGAAATGGTCTGGACAAACTCAAAGTTATTTGTCTTGACCAAGCTCTTGGCCAAGTGGACGACATTACGAGGGATGGTGGCCGAGTAGAGGAGAGTCTGGCGATCCACCTTGGAGACGGGCGGAAGCAGGTCGAGAATGTTGCGGATGGCATCGGAGAATCCGACATCGAGCATGCGGTCGGCTTCGTCAAGAACAAAGGCCTTCAAGTTCGGGGCAGCCACTCCAGAATACTCATCAGACAGAAGATCCTCCAAGCGACCAGGAGTCGCGACGAGGATGTGGCAACCCTCGCGCTGCATCTTCATCAGAGACTCCCGCTTTCTAGTACCACCAACGGCTGTCTGCACAACGATGCCGGTATTTCTGACCAGCTTCTTGGCCTCGACACCGATTTGCTCAGCCAGCTCACGTGTAGGTGACATGATGATGGCCTTCACATCATCGGATGAGGCACGTCGGCTAGACCTCCGGTCGGCGAGCTCGGGGATTTCTGCCAAAAGACGCTGGAGTGTGGGAACCAAGAAGGCAAGAGTCTTTCCAGTACCAGTCTTGGCTTGCGCAACCCTATAGCAGAGATGATTAGTAGATGGCCGGGAAAGGCAGGGACGACGGGCATTGATGCTTACAGATCAGTACCGCGCAGTGCCGGGTTGATGGTAAGGGACTGCACGTCAGTCATGTCCTCGTATCTCATTCCATCGGTGATGGCGCTGACGAGGGCAGGGTGAACACCCAGCTGCGACAGATCGGCAAACTTTGTGATTAGTTGCGAACCGGCTTTGGCGTCGGGGTTGGCATCTTGTTGCCTTGCGGCGGCGGCCTCGGAGGAGTAGAGTCTCGTTGCGATGGAGCGTAGGCAGACTGATCGAAGAGGAGTGCGGGAGGCGCTGAGCTGTTGTCCGGAAGACTGCAGAGACTGGAGGCGCAAAGGTCTTACGCAGGAAAATGTTGATAGTTGGCGACACACGACATTGCCCAGACGGGCGTGTCGCGGGAGGGAAGCCTTGAACATGGCTGGAATTAAAACACAATAATATAGAGAAAAGACAGAGTTATACAGACTGCTCTCAGAAATTAATTAGAAGAGGGAGGGGATGAGTTGAGAGGTATTGCAGTCTCTCTGTGCTGTTGATGTAGAAACGCACGCTGTGATGTTGCGAATGGGGAGATTTTTTTTATTTTTTTTCTCTCCCTCTGCTTGAAGCCAATCCTTATCGCGTCGCCCATCAATCTCCAATTTTTCTTAGCTCTTTGCATCCATGGAAAAATTCCTGGGCACGGGCCTCAGACGGATACCCCCTGGAGAATTTCTTTTGCCTGCCATTTCAGCCAATCACATCCACTATTAGATCGCACTAGAAGGCATTTCCCAAATCGATTGGCTCGCCACTGACTAGAACGTCCCAGAATAGGCGGGAAGTGGTTACATTACTATTATTTGAAAGATATATATCACCTAGGTATTCAGCCTCTTTATAGTCTTGCTGGTGTCACTTTTTGTTACGGGTGCACCCGATTTTCGGCACCGGATATATAATTGATCCGGTGCCTAAGTAGGTTACGATAAAATCTGCGCATAGGAAATAGCTTCCTTTTATTTAAGCTAATTTATAAATTATATTTAGCTATAATTGCGTAATTATACGTATTTAGTAAGCCCATTATATATAAATTAGCTTCGTTTTTGCAATTTTATATAAATTAGTAGGGTGCTTATAAAGTTTTTAGTATTATCTCCTACTTTTAATAGCGTAATATCCGAAAATCTTAATAAATACGAAGTCGCTCCAAAATTTCCCTTTTTCGATAACCCTTCGCTTTTCCCCCTAATATACGATATTATAAAAGGTTCCAACCCCGAAAATACGGCTTAAGCCTCCTATAATAGCACCTTTAATTACTATAAAGCCGCTAAATAGCCCTTTTAGGACGGAAAAACAGAATCCCTTAAGCTTTTCCTTATTATAGCAAAAATAAAAATAATAAAAAACCGTTACCTATTAAGCAACGAATAGCTTATTTACCTTAATTTTATAATAGCCCTCCTAAAAAATAAGCGCTTTCGCGTAGCGTAATAATTTACTAATATTAATCCTAAATAGCTTAAATAAAAAACGTTCCTTAAAAAAATCGAAAACCAATTTATCGATAAAAAAGCCAAATAAATCGCGGGTAATCGCCTAATTCGGATAAAATAAAGGGAAAATTAAAAATTTTCCGACTTCTTAAACGATTTTAAATATTAACTCGATTTTAATAAAAAACTAAATTAGGTAAACGCAATTAAAATTATTATTTTTAATTCCGCTATTAACTAAAGCCTAAAAGACCGCTTAATTATTTTCGACTTACCTAACGATAATTACGACTAATAGTTAAATATAATTAAAAAAATAGCTAATCGCTTAGATATTTTATAAAAAAATAAACGTAAAAAAGCTAAAAATATAAAAACTTAATTTTTAAAAAAAGCCGGAGCTACCTCGTTTTATTTTACCTTTTTTCGGGAAATCTTACGGAATCGAATAAACGCTAAAAAAAATACTATTATAAAAGGAATTAATAAATTCGATTTATAATAATTTATTGCTACCGTTATTAATATTATAAACGTAATATAAATAGGCAAAAAGGCGTTAGGGAATAAATAAAAACCCTAAGCTTTTTAGCGTAGCGAACAAAAAATTCAGTTTTTCCGAAAAAAAAGACTATATTTTAAATATAAATAATCTAAATATTTTTACTAAAAATATATTATTTACGGCCTTTTTATTAACCCTAACCCCCGAATTAGCCACGCCGAGGTTATCTCGGACCTCGAGGAAAATAAAAAACCGTCGGAAAATGCTTAAACTCTAAAAAAAATCGCCTTTAAAGCTTAAAAAAAAAACCTATAATTATTATTCCAAATATCCCAAATAATATATATACCACCCCTTTTTTAATAAATATACTCGTTAATAATTTATTTTATTATAACGCGTTTATCGATAATAAGTGCCTTTATTACTTTACCTTTAATAAATCTTTTATAATTAAAAAAAAATTTAAACGCATTTAAATCCGGAATAAAAAACTCCGGTTCGCCAAAAACGATAAAAAACGTCGATATATTCGAAAAATCGCTATTTGCTAAATAAATATTAACGGACAAAAAAAAAAATAATAAAATACGTCGTCCCTAACCTAGCCTATAATATTATATTAGGAAAACCCTGGATAAAAAGCAATAACGTAATATACCTATCTAAAAAAAAAGCACTTAGATTTAATACTAAAAGGCACGGTCTTTTTATCCGTAAAAAAGGCTAATATAAAAATAAGGCACCTAAACCAATAAAAAATAAAACACAATATATAAAAAATGCATAAATAATTATAAATATTATTTACGTAACAAAGGTGCGTAAAGCGTATAAAAACTTTAAAAAAATAATTAAAACTACCTAGATTTTTATCGTTATAATAGTAAATATTAATCAAGCGCTAAAAATCAAAAAAAAACAACCTTTTCCGAAATAATTAATACGTTACCTCCTTAGCTTAAATACCACGCTCCTTTATTTATAAATAACGAGCAAACGGAGCTCCTACCTTATCGACCCGGAGCAAATTATACGATTACCCTATTTAAAAATAAATAAAGCAAAACTCGGAAAATTTTATAAAGCCCTTTATACGGTATATTTAAAAATAAACTACTTATCCTTAAAAAAATACTTATTAATTATTTAAATAAAAATTAAATTAAAGTTAGCAGTTTTCCCGAAAAAACCTTTATATTTTTTATAAAAAAACCCGGAAAAGGTTTTCGTTTTTACGTAAATTACTAAGCCTTAAACGCTATTATAAAAAAGGACCATTATCTTTTTCCTTTTATTAAAAAAACCTTACGCTCCCTTTTAAAAGCTAAATAGTTTACTAAGGTTAATATTAGGGCCGCCTTTTATAAAATAAAAATTAAAAAAATAAATAAATAAAAAACCGCTTTTCGCACTCGCTTTAGCTTATTCGAATAGCTAATAATACCTTTCGGATTAACGGGAGCCCTAGCTACCTTCCAAAAATTTATTAATATTACGTTACGAAAATACCTAAACGACTTTTATTTTGCTTATTTAAACGACGTTTTAATTTATTTTAACGGCGATTACGCAAATTATATATTAAAAATAAACAAAATCTTTATTAAATTAAATAAAGCTAGGCTCCGCCTCGATTTTAAAAAATGCGAATTCGTTATTATTTAAACCAAATATTTAAAATTTATTATTTATACCGAAAAAAAAATCAAAGTTAACCCTAAAAAAATAAAGGCTATTAAAAAATAAAAGGTTCCTATTAGCGTAAAAGGAGTTCGTAATTTTATAAGTTTCGCGAATTTTTATAAAAAGTTTATCCTTTAATTTAGCGACGTTATAAAACCTTTATTAGCCCTGCTTAAAAAATCAATACCCTAAAAATAAAAATTAGCTAAAAAATATAGCTTCGAAACCTTTAAAAAGCTTTTTATTATTATACCTATCCTAACGATATAAAATAAAAAGCGTAAAACGATAATTAAATACGACTATTTTAGCTAAGCCTTAAAAAAAACCCTTTTATAAATCGATAATAAAGGAAAATTACGTTTTATAACCTTCCTTTTTAAACGACTAAACCTAGCCGAAATTAATTACGAAATTTATAATAAAAAGCTGCTCGCGATCGTCCGCTGCCTAAAAAAAATAAAAAAGAAAACTAAAAAGCTTAGTTAAACTTTTTAAAATCTTTACGGACTATAAAAACTTATAATATTTTATTATTAAAAGGAATTTAATTAAAAGGCAAACTCGATAATCTTTAATCCTATCCGAATTTAGTTTTTAATTATAATTCCGCATAAAAAGGAAAAATAATAAACCTAATATTTTTAGCCGTTTAAAACAAAACCTCCTTAAAAGGGTCGATAACCCGAAATTGGAATTTCGCCGCTTATAGCTCGTTAAAAATAAATAGCTCCTATTTATTATTATATTTTCCGAAAATACTAAATATATCTAAGCATTAATTTATATAATGCCTTTATATTTTAAACCTATAAAACGAAAATTATTAGGCGTAAAACGAAATTATTAAATCCTTAAAAATAAGGATTTATTTCCTAAAGCTAAATTATAATTACTTTAAAATAAAGCTATAATATAGGATATTAACTTTATTAATTTATATTTCGTAATATAATTAAAAACACGCACGTTTCCGCCTAGGTTATCCAAAAAAAAATATAATATTAAGATATTAATCGCGGAATATAAACTAAACCTTAAAAGCGTTTTCCTATTCCGAAAAAAACTGCTTATCCTAAATTAGGAACCTTTTTAAACTATATTTATATAAAAAATCCACGATTTATTTATTACCGGCCACCTAAAAAAGGATAATACCTTTACGATAATATTAAAATATTTTTACTAGCCGAAAATATTTAAAGCAATACAGAAATTTTATACTAATTGCGATATTTATAGGCGCTTTAAGATTTAGCGCGAGAAAAAAAGCGGCTTCCTAGCCTTTTTCTTTATACCAAACCGGTTTTATTCGGAACTTTTTATCGATTTTATAACGGAGCTTTTTGCGAAAAAAAAAAAAACCTTCGTTTTATAATAATAATCGTAGATCGCCTAGCAAAAATAATTATAACAAAAAATATAAATATTATAAAAGCGCCTAATTACGCCCGGCGTTTTATTAACTATTATTAAAGGTTTTACGGTTTTTTTCGAATTATTATTTTTAATAAAAAATCGAATTAAATAAACGATTTTTAAGCCTATTTATGCAAAATCGTAAATATTAAAAAAAAGTTATTTATAGCCTTTTACCTAAAAACTAACGGTTCGACTAAGCGTATAAATCAAAAAATTTAATTATATTTTAAAGCCTTTATTTTATACGTTTAATATAATTAGCCCGAATTTCTCCCTTTTATTATATTTGCTATTAATAACCGTAATACCTCGATCGGCGCTAATCCCTTTTTTTTAACCTATAAATATTACGCCAAACCTATAAAGCAAATATTCCCGTTATAAAAACTTTTATAAAAAATAAATAAAAAGCAAGCTAAAAAATTCGTAAACCGATAAAAAAAAGGCTAAAACCTAGCTTAAGCTATAATAATAGCTATATAATAAAAAATAAAAAATATAGCGAATAAAAATAAAAAGCTATAAAAACGATTTAAAATTAAAAATTTAATATAATTTAAGCTTAAAAACCTAAAAATATTATAAATATCTAAAAAGCTATTCTAAATTAATGCGAAATATAAAATTAATAAGGTTATTAGCCTATAAATAATTAAGCTAAACGTACTTAGCAAAATCTAATTACGATTTTACGTAAATTTATTACGGAAAGCAAACAAAAATCCCCTACCGTTACAAAAAAGCGAAAACCAATAGCCGCTCCTAATATTCGATAAAGAACTTTTACAAAAAAAATAAATCGTTAAAAAGATTTTCTATATAAAGCAATACCCCGTAAAACGAAAATTCGAACGGAAACTGCTAATAAAATAGCAAAGTTACGCAAAACCTATTTAGCAAGCCCGAACCGTATTCGATAATATATAAGCCTTAAATAATTTTAAAACCCGATTTAGCGTAAATAACGGAATAAATAAAAAAAAAAGGGCTAAAATAAGGCCTTTAGCAAAAAAAAAACAAAAAGCTATTACTAAAGCAGCTAAAAGCAGGCAATTAGCAAAGGCTCGAAAAAAAAGGCTAACCAAAAAAAAAAGCTTAAAAATCTAATTAGCAAAATGCTTTCGCTTCCCGTCGGAGTTTAGGATTAAATCCTTAATTTATTTATATTTTCCCGTTTTTATTCGAAAAAAATATTAAAAATTTCCTTATTTACTCGAAAAAAATACCGGCTGCACGAAGTGGCCGGTTACGCGCCTTTCGATATTAAGTTAATTAACCAGGCATTTCCCGATAAAGGCCTTAATATCCTAAATATACCCGGATAGCGTTCTTTTTTTTATATTAAAAAAATAACGGCTTATTAATAATTATTAGAAACCCTACGTTTCAAATCTTTTATTCGTAATAAAAAACGCATTATAACTAGGAAAATCTCGGGTTCTATAATAAGAATTACGGAAGGGAAGCGTTGCGTAAAGCAATTAGGGCATAAGCGGCTGTTATAGCTTAGTGGTTAAAAAAGGAGTTTTTAGAAATCTAAGGTTCAATTCCCCGAAAGGCCCGGAGGGGGGGTAATATTACGGGTGCACCCGATTTTCGGCACCGGATATATAATTAATCCGGTGCCTAAATAGGTTACAATAAAATCTGCGCATAGGAAATAGCTTCCTTTTATTTAAGCTAATTTATAAACTATATCTGGCTATAACTGCGTGACTGCACGCACTTAGTGAGCCCATCACACTTTTCATGATCATCTGGTGCAAAATAGGGCCCAGATTTAATCAAGAAAACAAACCGCAGACAGATGAATAACTGTGGACTATGCCGCCGAGACGAACTCATCATGTGAGTCTTTCAAAGTCATATGTCATGGCCAGCGCTTGATTAGAACCCCCAGTAGATGTGGACGTAGGTTATTGCAAGAACAAGCTTGCATAGAGCAGAGCGATTATGTACGCACACGTCGAGGACCAACGGTTCATCGTTAACATCTCAAGGCACATAACTCAAAAGAGAAACCTCACTACCTGTCATTATGCGAGCTTATCGCGATTGTGCCATCAGGTCTCGCTTATCAGTGGGCATCTGACCGAGTATACTACGCAACAAGCAAGTCCCATGCAACAAGATTGAGCTATGATCAAGGCAGCCAAGTTCTCAACAAATGCCATCAGTTTAACAATCAACGTGTTACTCGGATGATACGTAGTCAACATGGCTACAAATTGCATTCGTTGGGTTCAGGTTCTACCTTTATTCATGAATTTTGCTTGCCATTCTCATATAGTTGAGCCTCTTGCGCCATCGATCGATAATGTAAGGGGAACGGACACTCTAGGTTTCAAGTCTGCATAGTCCATGTCGGGTTCTGGCCCAGCCCTTTGCCGTCTCGGGAACTATCGCAAACGTCTTTTGCAACCGATGAGTTCCTCGATGCGACTACTAAACAAAACTAATGTATGTAAGCAAGTTTGGGGCCTGACCTTGTAGACACCCGCACCTTGATTCCGCCGCGCATGTGCAAAAACAGGAATTCTTGTCTCGGTCGATTAGCCATATAGTATGTGCCCGGCATGCTTGGTCAAAGATCCCTCCCACCTGCGAGCCCTTTCTTTTTCGTCTGTTCGTCTGCATGATCATGGATTCCAGGGTATGATAACATCCTGCAGCCACTCAGTAGGGATGCTGCCATCTTTCTTCCGGCCAAGGCTGTCAGATTTGTCTGCCAGACTTCGCTCTTTTGCATCTTCTCACCAGTCTCAGTCCTCTACGACCGACGGCGCATTCTATTATTCATCGCACCACGGCCAAATCACGACCATCCTGAACAACGACGACGACGAGCAAATAATTACAAATTCAACAAAATTATTGCTATCTCAAGACTATAGCACACCACCCGATATATCATCATCCCCGGGGGGAGCCAAAGCAAGCGGCGAGGTCGCTCCCGGAGGCACCATGACCACGCCGGAAGCCAAAGTCGACGACATACGATACGAACAACTCGTGCGCCATCTCCTACGCTCCGTCAAGGACATGGAAAACAACACCAACAGACGCCAGCTGGATATCCGGAGACTACTGGAAGGACCATTATCATCACCACAGCAGCCCCCCCACGCACGTGAAGTCGCAATCCAAGCGCAACAACAGCAACGTCTACCACACAACTTCGGCGGGCAATCGCACGACGCCGTTAACCAAAGATGGTCCCCTTCTGGTATCAAATGGAGATATGCTCGCCAAGGTACGTTGCCCTTACAAAGAGGAACAGTATTAGAAACTTATCGGTCCGAGCGATAAAAAAAAAAAGTGTGTCGCGGGTGATCATAAGTGCCTTTTTTGGCATGTGATAGCGCGGGACCAACTCGACTAACACGAGAACCAAAAAAATATACAGGCGCACAACTTGCCACCGACGCCGCCAACGAGCTGCACGATAGTGATTTTGAGCGCAGCGCCTACATTGACGCCGTCGCCTACTACCTGCGGGCGTGTCCGGACCAGCTCGACCACGGGGAGACGGCAAAGATCCTGTCGGCGGCGCCGTGGCTCGCGCAACACCCGCGCCCCCAGCCGCAGATTGCCGGCATCGCCCGGCCTACGGACCGCGGCCGCACCTTCTTGTCCGACGCGGTCCAGTACGCCGTGATTGGCCTCATACTATTGGGCCACATGCTGTGGTGTCTTTTCCTGTCGGCCATTCGCATCGGCGCACACCTCGAGCGCGAGTACCAGCTCTCCCACTGGGTAGCGACCAATGGTTTCGACCTGGTCAACTCGGTTGGGCGACACAGCGTCGCCTGGACCGCCAAGATCAATGCAATGAATGAAGGCAGGATCGGCCAGGTCGTCTCCTGGACCATGGACAGCGTCACTGGCGGCATCCAGGAGGGCTACGGCAAGGGCATGGACCGTATTCGGCGACAGCAGCAGACCATTACAAGAGAGGCGCACCCCCAGGGTGATACTGCCAATGTGACGGCTGCTCCTCCTCCTGATGAGGGTGGCGGCATTGTTGGTTTTCGCTGGAGGAAACCCTACGACCGCTGAGCCTTGGCATCATTGCATTGCCTATCTTGCAAATGCATACTTATGCACTCCCACGGTCCATCGGTAGTATTGCCGAACAATGATGATATGAACCATATATGGGTCTTGCATAGGGTGGGTTTTGGGAACGTTCAATATTGTTCTTTGGAGTACATTTGGGATCAGGAGTTAGGATATACCAGTGCCATTTGATTTGAGTTTATAGAACGTAGATCTACAATAGACTTGAGACATAGATTGTTTGCTTTAGCAAGGCGACATATCAGTTCACCAAAACATCTATCCGTTTTGCTAGCCGTGATCAAGGTTGTTCAGCTAAATTTGTACTGCCTCAATATTTGGCTTCCACCTGGGTATGTGACCTCTTACGTCCTAGTCGCAGGTTCGTTGCCATCACTGCAAATGTTGGCATCGTGTCTGAAGTCTGTGGGTATTCTATCACACAAGTGTGCCTGTATTGGGGAACCACAATATCGCTGCTATTTGCCTATATCGACGGGCCAAGCATCCAAGATGCAAGATATTGACGCAACAGTGGTTTTTCGAGTGGGCAGCATCGAGACTGCATAACGTATGCCGCTGATTCCTCTGTGCAATATTGCTCACGCCATGTCCCAAAGACGACGATAGTGACAGGTGACGGGTACGGGTGTTTCGGCCTTTTTCTTTCTCACGCGCTCTGGCCAGCTTCTTTTTCTGCCCGAATTTTCTCTTCCATCTTCTTCCTGGCCGCGAGGATCATCTCGTCTCGCCGCCGTTGCAGTGCAGACTGACGTTCATCGCGGTTCGAGCTCCATCCCTTTTTGCCGTCTGCAGCATCATCTGCGCTTCCTTCTACTTTATTCTGCAGATTGTATCGGGTGATCAAGTCTGGTTCTGCTGGCTTTGATGGCGCCTTTGCAATCGGGGCATGTGCCGGCGGCGTCGGCGAGCTAGGCGGAGGTGGTGGTTGAAACGTCACTGGGGGCTAAAAGAACAAAAGACGTGTCAGTCTGTGAGCTCTGCTGGTTTCAAGAACGTAGACCGAGAGACTAGATATGGGAGTATGATGGATAGAGTCAATCTCACCGTTTCGATTCTGCCACTCAGGATCCTCTCGGACGTGGCCTGTACGCTGCCCCCGGTGCGCTGCAGATCCCACAGTATCGCCCGCCGGTCAACCTGCGGGAACATTTGTTGTATCCTTTCGACGGCAGCCTCTCTGGCCCTCGCAGCGTTGGCGGCATCGCGTGGGGATTGTCTGTGTGCCGTTTGCGTCGCCGTCGATCCGGAGAAGAAGAAATACCTAATCGCCAGGCCGGAAATGACGACGACAAAGATGAGCGAGGAGAGCGAGATCTGCTCGTCCGCCATGGCTGTCTGGTGGCCAATGTATGGATTTAATGATTTCAAGCTTCAATCTGTGGGATGAAGAAGCAATCTACGGGAAGACGCTGGCGTTGTGGTGAACGTGAGGTAGTACGGGGAAGGGGGCGTTTAAGATTAGACAGATGAGATAGTAAAAGTAGCCAGCGATTGTGACGACGATGGTTAAGTTACAGCGGCTGCTGACCCGGCACTACTAGTTGAGCTGTCGCGTGGGTGGGAAGGGACATCGATGGA
Source organism: Pestalotiopsis fici W106-1 (assembly GCF_000516985.1). Lineage (NCBI taxonomy): Eukaryota > Fungi > Ascomycota > Sordariomycetes > Amphisphaeriales > Sporocadaceae > Pestalotiopsis > Pestalotiopsis fici. The sequence continues at coordinate 1,757,517 of NW_006917093.1, read as the reverse complement.
GCTTGGCGAGCCGGGATCCGACTGTTGGTGGCTCAGACAAGTACCAACGGTAACCTCTTTAGTATACGCCTGCCCCGTAGGCACTCACCCGTAGGTAGCCTTGACGATCAATGCTCTATCAAATGCTCCTTGCTACGATAGAGTTTGTAGATAGACGTAAACATGGTTATAGAAGTAATCAATCAATCATTCCTCTGTACTCGTGTCACCGAGATTCTGACTACAGAGTGGAGTTGGGTAGTCAGGACTTGTTGTCAAACGTGAGCTGCAAAGCCTTGGAACGCCTTCGACACGTTGCAATACATGAGTCAATGTTTGATATTCCCCCAGTTATGGCTACAATATGCCTGCGTGTGTACCTGGGTGCTTTGTGGTCAAGATGTCAAGATTCTTGGAGTGTGTACAGCAACATCTCGGCCAGCCAGCCGGGTGCCTAGCATGCTTCCTATCGAGACATCAAGATGTGCTAAACCGCTGTGAAGCCATTTCGAGTGGATGATGGTGGAAACGAGTCAGATATTCGCAAGCAGGCCGGCAATGGATTCCAACACGACATCAGGACATGGAGTACATGGTCAAGTCTTCTTCACATCCCCAGACAAGCTGAAAGATTGCAATGAAGGCGAGGAGTTCGCGTCAGCCTGATGGTAGTGAAGATATCAGGGACGCTGTGGAAGTGGTCATAGGATATACCCAGCGGACCACCACCCGTTCGCACAAAAATGGAGTTAATCTTGTAGAGGCCAATGGACCTCGTTCAGAGATTAAACTGAACAGAACAGATACTACATTTGATCAAAGCCAAGTATTCGGCAGAGAGCTAAGGAAGGAAGGGAAAAAAGGTTGAAAACTGGCGGAGGAGGGCGACGCATTTATAGACATCGGCAGGCTGATTACTGCCGCTCTTTACCACCCGCGGGGGTGGGTCTTGGCGGCTGCTGCCTGTGCTGTGAAGGCGCCCCGCGGCACAGAGGCTGCCAGGGCTGCTTGGCCGCTGCCAGGCTGCCCCGCCTGATTCAGAGTGACATGGGCTGGCCACGACTGGTCTGTGCTTTGTGCCTTGGTCGATGCTGATTGGCAGGCGCATTATTTGGTAAATAAACGCGGTGTATTAAGCAAAAGCGTTGCTGGGCTTTCGACATCGGGCAGGAGTAGAGGAAGCCATCAACACCCAAATGTACTAACAACACAGGAATCAGCCGACAGAGGACCTCAAACAGACAACATGAGGGTGATAGAGCTGATCATAGACGGCTTCAAGTCGTACGCTGTACGCACAGTAGTATCAGGATGGTGAGGCAACCCCTCTTGCGACCCTATCGTCAACACAGATTGCATGTAGCTGACCCAACCTTCTTCTCCAAGGGACGAGAGTTTCAACTCAATTACCGGCCTGAACGGTTCCGGAAAGTCCAATATTCTTGATGCCATCTGTTTTGTTCTCGGTATCACAAATATGACAACAGTGCGAGCGCAAAACCTACAGGTAAACCATATCCTCGCAACGAACCGCCTGTCGCGCCGACAGCTAACGTCTCTGCAAAGGACTTGATCTACAAGCGCGGTCAAGCCGGTGTGACAAAAGCAAGCGTTACAATCGTTTTCGACAACAGGGACAAGAACAAGTCGCCAATCGGTTTCGAGGAATATGCGACCATCAGCGTGACGAGACAGATTGTACTTGGAGGCACAACAAAATATCTTATCAATGGACACCGAGCGCAACAGCAGACTGTGCAAAACCTCTTCCAGTCTGTCCAACTCAACATCAACAACCCAAACTTCTTGATCATGCAGGGTCGGATTACCAAGGTCTTGAACATGAAGGCGGTCGAAATTCTCGCCATGATCGAGGAAGCAGCCGGCACACGAATGTTCGAGGATAGGAGAGACAAGGCGCTCAAAACCATGGCAAAAAAGGAAATGAAGTTACAAGAAATCACAGAGCTGTTGCGCGATGAGATTGAGCCCAAGTTGGAAAAATTACGAACAGAAAAGCGAGCATTCTTGGATTTCCAACAAACGCAAAATGATCTCGAGCGCCTCACGAGGGTGGTTGTGGCCCACGACTATATCAGATACCAAGAAAAGCTAGCACAGTCCGGCACAGATCTTGGAAACAAGAAACAACGTCAAAAAGACCTCGAGGAGTCCACAACTCGGCTGAAGAACGAAATCTCGAATCTCCAGGAGGAAGTAGACAGAGTCAAGGCTCAAAAGGACAAGGAGGTCAAGAAGGGTGGCAAAGCCAGAGCACTCGAGGAAGAAGTCAAGAAACACTCCAATGAACTTGTTCGATTGGCGACCGTCATGGACTTGAAAAATTCGAGCAAGGCCGAGGAAGAAGAGCGCAAGGCCTCGGTCGAACGTAATGTGGCTGAGCTCGAAGCGTCGCTCAAAGAAAAGACCGAGGCTTATGAAAAGATCAAGGCGAAATATGACACAGCCAAGGAAGAAGATATCAGGCAGCATCAAGAAGCCGAGTCTAAAGAAGAGCTCCTGCAAACGCTGCAGACCGGTGTGGCATCCAAGGAAGGACAAGAAAGTGGTTACCAAGGTCAACTGTCAGACGCCCGGAACCGTGCAGCAACTGCTGCCACGACACAAGAACAAGCGAAACTAAAGATCAACCATCTCGAAAAGAGAATCAAGGAAGAAGAACCTCGTGCCAAGAAAGCAAAAGAGCAGAATGCATCATTGCTGCAGGACATTGAAGATCTTCAAGCTCAATCCCAAAAACTCGAGGCGCAACTTGCCAAGCTTGGTTTCGAGCCTGGTCAAGAAGAGGCCATGTACAAGGAAGAAACAGCATTGCAGCAGAGAATAAGGGGTTTGAGACAAGAAGCGGATGCACTCAAGCGCAAAGTGGCCAACATTGATTTCAACTATGCCGATCCTACTCCCAACTTTGATCGCTCCAAGGTCAAGGGTTTGGTAGCACAGCTCTTCAGTCTCGACAAGGAGCATACGAGAGCAGGAACTGCGCTAGAAATCTGCGCTGGTGGCCGCTTGTACAATGTTGTGGTAGACACCGAAGTCACTGGTACTCAACTGCTCCAGGGCGGTAAGCTGAGAAAGCGGGTAACCATTATTCCGCTCAACAAGATTTCGACGTTCAAGGCATCAGCACAGACCATTGCTACTGCTCAGAAGATTGCACCTGGCAAGGTCGACCTGGCTCTCTCTTTGGTAGGCTACGATGAAGAGGTGTCTGCAGCCATGGAATACGTCTTTGGCAACACTCTCGTCTGTCAAGATGCAGAGACTGCCAAGCGAGTGACCTTTGACCCGAATGTGAGGATGAGAAGCATTACTCTAGAGGGAGACTCCTACGACCCATCTGGCACGCTCTCTGGTGGTAGTGCTCCGACTTCCAGCGGTGTGCTCGTTACTCTACAGAAACTCAATGACATCAACAGGCAGCTCCGTGAAGCTCAATCATCATTGACGGAATTGCAAGGAAAGATGACCAAGGAGAAAGCCAAGCTCGATCAAGCACGCAAGATCAAGCAAGACCTTGATCTCAAGACTCACGAGATCAAGCTCGCGCAAGAGCAAATCAGCGGCAACTCGTCATCTTCCATCATTCAGGAGGTCGAGAACATGAAGGAACAAATCACCCAACTCAAGACGGACAGCGCTGAAGCCAAGAAGCGCCAAACCGAGGCCAGTGCAGATGTCAAGCGTATCGAGAAGGACATGAAGGATTTCGAAAACAACAAGGACTCCAAGCTGGTCGAGCTGCAAGCCTCTCTGGATAAGCTCCGAGCTACTTTGGCAAAGAACTCGAGCACTGTGAAGAGCTTGCAAAAGGAGCTTCAAGGTGCCCAGCTCGATTCTGAGCAGGTCTCTGGTGATCTTGCGGCCGCCAGGGAGCAGTTGCTGGAGGTTGAGCTCGCGATCAAGTCTCAACAAGAAGAGGTCGAGGAGCTTGTCAAGAAGCAGTCCACTCTGCAAGAGACCCATGATGAAGCTCAAGCACAATTGGATGAAGAACGGGCAAAGTTGACTCTCTTTGACGACGAGTTGCGCGCGCTCGAGGACGCCACTCGCTCAAAGAACTCTCGCGTTGCCGAGGAGAATCTTGAGCTGCAGAAGCTGGGTCACACTGTAGAAAAATTCCACAAGGAGCAGCAACAAGCCGGCCAGGAGCTTGAGCGCATGGAGCAAGCACACGAGTGGATCGCTGATGAGAAGGACAATTTCGGCCGTTCCGGAACGCCCTATGACTTTACGGGTCAAAACATCGGCGAATGCAAGGCAACCCTCAAAACCTTGACGGACCGTTTCCAAGGCATGAAGAAGAAGATCAACCCCAAAGTCATGAACATGATTGACTCTGTTGAGAAGAAGGAGGTTTCGTTGAAACACATGATGAGGACGGTCATTCGTGACAAGCGCAAGATTGAGGAAACCATCATTAGTCTGGACGACTACAAGAAGAAGGCCCTCTTGCAGACTTGGGAGAAGGTGAATGGTGATTTCGGTAACATTTTTGCCGAACTGCTTCCAGGAGGCAGTTTCGCCAAGCTCGACCCTCCAGAGGGCAAGACTATCAACGAGGGCCTCGAGGTCAAGGTGTGCTTGGGTAAAGTGTGGAAGCAAAGTCTTACAGAATTGTCTGGTGGTCAAAGGTATGTTCCCTTGTCGTTTGTCTCTTTAGAGATGAATCACGAACTAATGAGACAAATAGGTCACTGGTGGCGCTGTCCCTCATTATGGCCCTGCTACAATTCAAGCCGGCTCCCATGTATATTCTAGATGAGGTTGACGCTGCTTTGGATCTGTCGCATACACAAAATATTGGTCGCCTGATCAAGACTCGATTCAAGGGCTCACAGTTCATCGTCGTTTCGCTCAAGGACGGCATGTTCCAGAACGCCAACCGCATTTTCAGGACGAGATTCAGTGAAGGAACAAGTCACGTCCAGGCACTGACTGCAGCAGATTTCAAGTAAAGTGCTTGCTTGAAGTCAGTGGCAAGCATTGAAGTTACATAAATAGTGACGAAGAATTATGAGAAAATGACGGTGGATCACATGTGGCTTATAGAAGGGACTATACCTCGGTACCAACCATTATTGCGAGCAGCATTGGCAGATATCCATGTTTGGCTAGGTTGCGATTGGGATTGGACAGCATTTGTTGGCAGTTTCTCGTTATGAATTCCATTTACGAAACCTTTGGTTTCTACTTTATGGCAACACAGTGAACCACGTGATTCAGAATCTACAGCGAGGTGATATGCACAAGTGTTGCTTCATTATCTATATGTAACCACCCAGTTCTCTTTCAGACTTTAATCCTGATAAAAGTGGTCACCCCGTTTTTCCACCTGGACCTCCATCCCAACTCCGATCCAGCCCTCCCTATCCTCTTCATCCACGGCGTCCGCGAATAATGGACACGCCTGCACGCCCAGACACCCATTCTTGGGGGCGCCGGGGTCTACGTTGCGAAGGGCGCGGAGAGACTTGTCAGGCTGGCGGGGGTGACGGTCTCCCGTGTCCGGATCCACGTTGGGGAGCCTACACCGCGTCGTGCGGCACGATATATCGAGCTGCACAGAGCGGTAGAGGCCTGAACTGCCTGATTCTAGACGGATCTGTTGCCATGTGTCTTCGTCATAGACGGGTGCGCCGGATACTTTTGGGGTGAAATTTGGTTAAAACTCTCTCTGCCAAATCTGGTTTCATGTAGTTTATGAAAAGGACGATGAATACTTACCTATAATATTCGGACGGAATCGCATGACGCTCAGCTGTTTTAGATCCTGGTCCTTTGGAACTTCCTTGCTAAAGGCCTGGACGCTGGAGATGTTCTGAATATGAAGGGGGTACTGCGGAAAGTTGTTTAGCGTTGGAAAGGCTCCTCGATTGGTGGCCTCCTGGGTTGTGGGTGGTCCCTGGGTCCTGGAAAGGGGAGACGTAGAAACAGACGCGGAAACAGAGGAAGAGAGAGACGCTGCCGCGAGCCGGTCTCGCGGTGGTTCTCCTTGCAAATCAACAACAGCATGACTCACCCCATCCTGGAAAGCCGACACGGGCTGCCAGCCAAGGTCGTCCCGTTTGGGGGCGTTTCCGTGGTTGTTCTCGCGCAGATGCGCGGGGTCGATGCGGAAGAGGCCCAGCTTGTTGCTGACGCCGAGGTAGAGCCTCAGCTCCTCGGGCAGCTCAGAGGCCAGGTTGAGGGCCGTGACACGGTCGCCCCAGACCGTCACGTCCTCGTACGTGTAGCCGCGGGCCTTTGCCGCCTCGGCCGAGGGGAAGTCGACGGGCAGCAGCACCTCGATCTCGGGCTGGCCGCGCAGCAGGCCCTTGGTCAGCTTGGCCGAGAGCGTGTCCACGAGCCCGCGCCAGAAGCCGCGCGCTCGCCAGGGGAAGCGCAGGATCAGGAACGCCTCGCTCGTCTGGGCAATGCTCTGCTTGCGCAGCTTCATCTCGTCGGGGAGCCAGAGCTCGACCTCGACGGTGGCGAGGCGGGCGAACTGGCGCTGCGTGATGAAAGTCCACGTGTGCCGGGCCTTTTCCTTTTCCTCGTCGTCATCATGACCATCCACCTCGTCCACGGGGACGGGGAACTGCGACTTGAGCTGGGCAAAGGTAAAGAGACGGTCAAACTGCAGTCCCTGGGGCAGGACCCGCGCCTTGGTCACCTCGACGCCGCGGCACGACTTGATGGGGTAGACGACGAGGGCCTGGACGGTGGGCGTCCGCTGCTGGTTGCCGTCGGCGGCGGCTGAGTGGGCCGTTTCCGAGTACTGTGTCCGCAAGCCGCTCCTGGCCGGCGCAACGGCGGCGAGAGAGTGTGTCTGCAGCAGCGCGTCGCTCTTGCTGGGCCGGACGGGCGGCAGGATGATGACGACGGGCACCAGAAAAGCCAGGACTGTGGCGCAGAGCAGGAACACGGCGCTGGCGTCCAGTTCCAGGATCGCGGCCAGTGATAAGTCGTCCATTCTTGAATTATCCCAACTGCAACAACGACTACTGGACTTCTCTCTGCCTCTACGTGTTTGCGGAATCCCTCAGTTTATCCTTTCGCCTTTTGCTTGCCTTTGTTGCTGGATGTCCCGGGTCCTTTTGTCAGCCTCGAGGGTCCGATATCGCGGTTAGTGTAAGTTCCCTAAGGGTCCGTTCGCAAAGGGAAGTTTTCCAATGGATGAACTCTGGTAAGTCCTGGATCTTCAACTTTCGCAGTTTTCTTTAGCTTTTCTTAATTCTTGATGTTATATCTTTGGTCAACAAGGAGATATATAAATCGTGTTGTTTACTGAAGGATCTGGGGCTTTTTTCCCTTTTGCACGTATGAAACAATCAAGGCCAGTTCACGAAACACGACAGGAGGCGCGCAGCCTCAGCACCCTGAAAGGGCACGTGCACCAATGAGCTGACTCGACATTAAAAGCTGCCGACAGTGGACTTCTCTTCTTAGAAGAATCAACGGTGATTTATTATCACTAGTCATTGACATACATCTGGATACTGCACACTTGAGAATAGTTGCACTTTCTCGGATATTGGAGCTGCGCATCAATTGAGGTCCAAAGTGTTCACCGATTTTGTTTAAACGCTGGTATTAGAAGCAAGCACACCGGGGCGACCTCCGCCGGCCAATCATTTGCGCCCGCTCATTACGGTCCCTATGCATTCCAGGTCAGTACCTACATACCTACTATAGGTGGTAGGTATATTCTCAACATCAGACCACTAAAGTCATTATCATGCATCCTATTCTAACAAGTCGTTTAGATGTCCAGACTGCACAAATAGGGAGGGTGCAAAAGTCTTCTGGATCAGACAAATCTTTCCAAGAGCAGATGAAAAATCTTGCCATGAAAAATTCTGAACAGTCCAAAAATACTGAGACTCCCAAGCGACATCTTTTCCCCAAAAATGCCACCGCTGCATACTTGCGGAATGTCATTGGTCGACACAAAGGCGGCTCAATATAAGGTACGGCGAGCAGGCACAAATAGGCTAATCGAAGGTGAGGGGGGTTCAAGATTTTTTTCTTTTCTTTTACTTCTGCAAGTTATTTTTGAGTTTGCCCATTTCGACAAGAACGGTGACATCTTCCGTCCCTGCGTCTGCAATTTTGCAGAAAGCGGCAGCAGTGACAGCAGCAAGAAGAAAAAAAGCATCATCCTCGCTTCCAGCAAAGCCGCCAGGGTTGAATTGAATTGGCTTGGCTCCAATATCGGATGTCAATGCGTAATGTCAATCCAATTCCCATTGCAGCCATGATATCTCTATTCCATCACCAGCAAACCTACCTGTTGAGTAATCCAGGTATGGGATGCAATAATGTCATTCATCTGGCATGATTGGCTGACCCCGCGCAACAAAGGTGTCGTCGTCACTTTGTCATCCAAAGAGGCAATACTGATCAGCCTTAGGAGCAATTGCTGCTAATCTTGTCCACGGCTGTTTGACAAAGTGGTAGTGAATGAAACCCTCTGCGTCCTCGAAATGGAATATAGCCCAAGGCGCAATGTCGAGATGCCCAATTGGGGCAACTAGTCTTATTGGCTTACCATTGCGAATAAATATAGCTGCCAGACTTTTGAAGCATTCCCACATCCCAAAAATGTCCTAGTAGGTAGTGCCTAGCATCGCTATAATTGTCGCCGTACTCTCTTGTCAAATGCGGAAAAAAAAGATTATCGTGATCGAGAAACATGATTACGACACAAGAGATATCGCCCTGTGAAACCAACTGCAAAGTCGTAGAGAAAAAAAGAAAAAGAAAAGGAATGAATGCATCTACTACGCATGTCCCACCGCTCCCTATCGACCCCCCCTCGTATGTATGGAGTCTGATAGGTGGGGGGTTTTGAAACGTTACCTGATCGACGATATCAAACCTGTCTAGGCAGTGGACGTCATTCCATCGACGTTGACAAGGGCCACAAACCCATTGAATGCATTCTAGTACTTGGCTCTGATGGTCAACATAACCTGTTAGTATCGTAACTTGTCGAGAAGCATGTACTACCTACCGACCTACCATGTAAGGTGTAAGGGGTAAATCTGTAGAAAAGGCCTAGGTAAGGGGGGGTGATGTGACCTTCTGATGCAAGTGCCGAACAAACAAGATATTTCTGTCCCTCTTGTCGGAGCCCCGTCGGGTAGAGGGGGAAGAGAAAAAAAAAACATCCACGAGCGTCCTTTCGAGCTAATGTCAGGCACACGAAGGTCATGACCGTTTGACGGCGTCTTGGTTTGACACTACACCACCTAAGGCATTTCGGCATCGGGCATCTCGGGAGTCAGTTGCGGGCTCGCTTTAAAAACCGACCGAGTACGAAGCAGGCACTGTGTAATGAGTGGTAGGGACGGAATAACAAGAAACAAAATGAAAGATTGCACGCAGCAACCCGCTCGGCGTCTGTTGACGCCGGGCAAAATATGTAATACTAACCAACCTAGTCATTAGGCCAACGTTGAAAGGCACCACTGCTTCAGGTAGAGAGACAAGGTTTAGCAAAGCGTGGGCGCCGAAGCCTGGGTGGAGCTTGGGTAATCATTTGCCAACGTTGTACTGTTCTGTACTCTGCAGATAGGCATTGCCTACATACCCAGCTACTCGACCACGACAAAACTCATTGATTCCCCTTTGATAGTCAGTCTCCATGATTACTTTACATATGTAGATGGAACAAAACGGCCAAGCTTCCTAATTTCCCCCCTTCTGCGGGATTGCGCCCAGCTCTAATGGTCATCAAGTCTCTCGTAGATTGATTAGCGGAGGGGTTAGAATGGATTTCCGCCACAATCAGTCGTGAGTATAGTCGCATGTGGCTAGAGAACGCAGATGTAGTGGTCCTGATCGTACGGTTCCCCAGTTCCAGCTATTGCTAAGTTTGACAATTTCTGGAGACTGGCACTATGATAGTGCACAAGGTGCGAGCAGCAGGCAGCACGCTAGAGGTATCAACGCCACGGATTGATAATTCTGCTACCATGTTCGGTAATTGGCCTACCCTAGTTGATTGTATATCCGAACGATGTTACCTCGAGGGCCATATTTACTGGGCAAGCTCCGGGCTCTCGAAGGCGGCTGGAAGGAAGTTGTACTTGACGATACTAGGACTGGACCCTTGGCTCAATCATTAGTGAAATGAACTGGGATCAGCGACTTTGAGACCGTTGGGAGTTGGAACGGCCGAGGTCGAAGCAACCTGGCAAGTTGTGGACACAAGAATTGGCGCAGTCCCAGGCACAGAAAGGCGTATTAGCGCGCCATTTCTTCAGTCTCCAACTTGCCTGGCTGACATGAACCATCCCACCATGTCCACCGTGATGCGACTCTTGATTATTACTGTGATGCACTTGCGACCGTGAGCTAATGAGGTAGCTGCCGTCCAAGGTGGACAGGGAGGGGATCAGCCTTTCCTGGATCTCGGTATCTTTCGTTTCCTGGTTCTCTTTGGCTGTCTTGTTTGCGGATACCGATAGTGGGTTCGCTGTCACAGTTTTTGGCAGCCGGTCCAATCTAAACAAATTGGACGCCGCGTAAGAGCCGCTTCGCAACGCGCCAACGACGTGATCAGACGAAACCCGCTAAGACCGGCCGGGAAGCCCAAGGCGACCGGCGGCTGCTTTCAAGCTTTCAGGCCCTTTTCGGTGGTGGAGACAGATGGATGGTCGCAAGCTTAGGACTATGGTGTCGTGGCTTATATGCACTAGCTCGCCCCATGGGCAATTGCTAGCTGTGGGACAAGACGGAATTGAGAGGAAAATGTAGTCGAGGGAAAAGGAAAAAGAAAAAAATGACATGATCGTCTTCTTGGCTTCGTTTTGGAGAGCCGCTCCCAAAGTCTACATTCATTAGCTTGACTGGCGCAAAGTAGGACGAGGACGACGACGCGCCGTGCTGTTTCCGAGAGAGGAATTGCGCCGGGCCACCTCTCCGGCCGTGTAGCCGTAAAATCTATTTCGACGAATTTTTGCAGGCTGAAAAGGTTGGGCATCGTATCCACCTCTGATGGTAACGGCTCCAGCTACTCAATAACAACCCAGTTCTGTTCGTGTTGCGTAGCAATCCAATCTCCAAGGGCATATGCCATCATTTTGGCGGATTCGAGTTTCACGGGTGGCTGTTGTGTTTTTGACATGTGATCACCGAGCGCCAGGGATATTGGATATTGGGGATATGATCGTGATTTTTTTTTTCTGGTAAACCCCCATGGCAAGCCAATCAAGCGTGTGGCGGCGCAGCGCTGACACGCTTACTCAGAGGCGCCGCACTGATCAGTGCGCCTCTGCCGTGTCGCCCGGAGCCAGTGCGGCTTCTAGAATACCTAGCAAAAGGCCGGCAATCTCTTAGAAATTGAGCCGGAATTGAGCCAGTCCTGGATAAGACATTGGCAAATGGTGATACGCAGTCGTAACACCATTGATTCCAGTTTGAGGCCTTGCGTCCGATTACCATGAGCCTTCGTGGATAAATCATTTTCAGGGTGCAATTCCACTAGAAATTGCAAGTTTCCGTGCCCAACAAGTCTTGTTGCATATGCCTGGTAGGAAACGATATAATACGGATTGGAAATTTCTCACCGATGCCTGGGTCGGGGTTGGGCGGATACGCAATGCATCTCATTTCAGTCGGCCATGACAGCGTTGCATCATCCAGCCTCTTTTGAGCTTGGTGAGTAAAAATGTCTGTCTTTTTCCCAGAATTAATCTAGGTTAATTATTAGCTGACGTTGTCGAGGCGGCTGTCAAGGCGACAGGACATATAGCAGAACCTTGTCTTAAAGTTGACGTTTCCGCATCTTGCGAGCGCCCGTTGATGTTGCATTGTCTGGGAGATCCTCCAGCGCGGTCCGGTATTGCTTTGGCAGGGATTGCTATCAATTGCTGACCCCCGGCCTGTTGATATATTTGAGTTAATATAGAGTTCCGGTATGGGAAACTCGTCCGTTGTTCATCAAGCCTGATGCATAACGAATTTATCATGGATGGAGATTTCAGGTAGAGCAAGAGTATAAACCCGGGTTCCTTGTTCAGCTGGCCATTGTCGATTCGGAGGCTCGGGTCCTGAGTTCGTGACTGCTAGAATGAAATTAATAATCATTTTATTTGATTGAGAATGCGCAAATAAATCTCTTTGCTTTTCTTGGTTCCTGAGAACCCGTGGTACTGCTACCTTGTCGTAGATAGCAGAGTGAGGCTATCAACATCAAGTAAAGCCTATGAATCACCCACCGGCGTTTTCGCTTTCGGAATTGCAGCACAGACCATTACGGAATACCATAGATGGACAGACACAGACAAACAGGGGGGGAGGGGTTCAAACTGGTTGCCCACGCAGGCAGGGGGGTCGTCCATTTGGTGATCCGTCTCCTTGGGTGCCCGTTTCCAAGAATAAACTAGGTAGGGTGGCACATTGAGGGCTTGTCTGATTCTGAGGTTTCGTCCGATGTCCTTTGGAGCCCCGTTATAAGCTTTCGTGCGCTGTCGCGGGATCCTTGCTCTGGTATTTTTAAAAGTCCATCTGGGTTGTATTGTGTTTTGTTGCGAACTGTATGAGATTGGAGATTCGAGATGATGTGACGATGTAAGACGATCAAACCTCGGGAGTGAGCAGCGTTTCGTTCATGGAGGATGCGCATGTATGGATCGGATTGTCGTATGTACAGTACGTACCGGGGACTGAGCTACAGACCACATACAATCATTCAGCCATTCATTGAATTTGACCAATCCGTGCTGGGTCCATCAATCCCCCCCTCCTTGGACGGGGCATGTCAGCGATCTACGATTACCGCAGTTATGCTCCCCCGGAGCTCTGGAGTGGATCGCTTTCCCTGCTGCTCGTGTCTCACGAATGATTTTCGCGCCTCTCACAACGGCCAATTCAGGCTCCATCGCCCATGCCTAGCAATTTCCGCTAGTTATTGCTGACCACACTGCGCCGAGCGTCTCCGTAATGCATATCACAGTTGTAGTAGGTATGCTGGCGCCGCCACATGAGGCTAATGTACTGCGTCTGTAGGGAGCAGCATGAGCTGAGAGAGCAAGTGGGGATCCTAGGATGGTACGTGGTGAGGGGAGAAAGGCGCAAGTGCTGATGAAACTTTCCCTGTTTCTGTGTTGCGAAATGAAGTGGGATGGGCGGCGGCCGTTGGGCCCATGCTGGGACAGGCAGGCGGACAAGACAAGCTCCCCTTCCTCCTGTTGAAAGGGCGTGTGGGCGGCGGCGCGCATGTGTGCGGAACAGTCGGGTTCACCAACTGCGGCTGAAGAGAAATTAACAGACAGTCCTGGGAATTGACCGGCGTGTGTCCATGGGCGCAATTCACGCAGTAGCTCCCGAGCAACGTTTCTGGGATGCTCATAGTTGGTTCGGTCTGTGCTCCGTTGGCGCGGGAGGAATAGGCATAGCCCGGGAAATTGCGATGATATAGTCAAAGAGAACGGTCCGAACGCTAGACTTGGAGCCGCAAGCAACTCCGACAAAGCGGGTTCTTTGGGATGGGATAGGATGCTGAGTCCAAATACGTCGAAACCTTACTTTTTTGCAATTGTATGCAAGGTACATACTGTGCAAGTGTCATGTCAACAGTTGGCCGTCATGTACGGACTTAGTTAGTTGTTACATATGTAGGCTCCAAGCAACATAAGCAAGGGTCTCCTGGACATTGATATTTCAATGTACTGGTATTTGCCAAAATAATGAGAGGGATGAAAATGCTGCCGCGGTGCTGAGCGCGTGATAGGTCAGAGAGTCAGAGAGGACCCAAGCCAAGCATGCACACGAGCGAATGAAAAGAGAGAGGGGGGGAAGAAACGAGAAGAGGGAGAGGGAGAGAAAGAGAATGAATGCACATGGCTGGTAACATTGAAGGAGGCAAGTGTGTGGCGTCAGACTGTACCTGCCTGGTCTACCTGAACTGACCTGACCTGACCTCACCGCACTTACCTACCTGCGAACATTGAACCACACTTACCTATATGAATGTAGGTACGTATATCATGTACGTACAGTTTACACGACGCCACATTGATGAATCAATCAATTATCAGATCAAGGTGTACATGTGTACCATGTATCATTGATGCCTGTGTGCCTGTTCCCGAGTATCCCCCGTCCCCTACTAGCTAGCACATGAGTCTTACGCATGCAATCTTTCTCGTAGCACCTCCTTCTATCCTCAGGTTTTCCAGTTTATGTATGGATGCTGAAATGCTTCGGTGCAGCAAGTCTAGACAGGGCCAGGGGTTGCGGTATCTCATTCTCGCAATTTATAGCAACCCTCCCTGACTTCATTGCAACATTGTCTGGCATGTAGAGGTGTGTGTGTATGTGTGTGTATGTATGTGCATGCATGCATTGTCGCCCGATCTCATGGTACCGTACATACCATAGCTAGGTAGCTGAGGTAGGTAGGTATGTAAATAGCTGAATCCAATTGGTACCATACATGCTGTGCCTGTAAATAATACCCATTCCCTACCTACCTAGGCGCCGCCGCCCTGTGCCCATCATCGATGAGAGACTGAGTGAGTGGGTGACTGAGTGACATTTTCGTTGTCCTGCATGAAGTTTAGTCAGATGGTTCTGGGCGCGCGTTCACTCGAAACCCTCTCTGCATCTGTAATGGGCCTTGTGCAGGTCTATTGGGGCCGGTGTGAAGAGAGGGGAACTGGCCAATATTTGTATGTATACTACCTTATCTTTCTGCCAGATATCAATTGATCCATGCCTCCAGTCTACCTGACATAACTCTCTACTGCCTTATCTTGGTTGGGTACGAAGTGTACCGTATGCTCATCTGTGTTACCTCGCTGGGTAGATAAATTAACAGGCAGGTACCTCAACAAAATTTATGTAGTATAACATTGTTCACTCTGCACGCAAAAGCAACTGCATGCGTTAGGCAGGTAAAGATGTCCATAATGTGGTTTTTTCTCTTTGTACAACAATATGATGCATTGATGCAATGTTTTTTCTTCCAATCCTTAAAATGGATTCTGACCCATTATTTTGTTCATACTGTTTGGTTTTGTGTTCACACACTCCTACCTACCTGCCTACCTCAACATGAGACGGTATGGCTCGACTTTTACAACTTGACAATCTGACACCGTGTAACAGCGTATGAGACATTTAACTATACCGCAAGCTGCAAAGATTTGCTGGTTTTCTTGGGATCCAGACCTGTCACGTCATTGGCCAGGAATGGTTAAGGTTAAATCATGGAGAGGGCCGAACAGATTTTTTTTTGTTCTACCTGGGAGGGCCACCAACAAGGGAAGCCGCAAGTCAAGGTTCCACGTGCAAATGTAAATGTCAACTGCGTAGTAATAGGCGTCCCTGTCAGCAAGCAAATGAGAGAAGGATTCAATCATTGTGACACACTCACTTATTAGTGATCATTATCATCATCATCGTCATCATCACCATTATCACCGTGTCCCACCTAGACTCATGGATCCTTCAGCTGTTTTTGTGGCTGCTCGCGCGCCCACGCAGTTGAGAAAATTAAGATACTGTGCCTTCTGGCTGCAGAAAATCCCCCCCATCCAATCTGCGCACTTTCGAAAAGTCAGCGGCGCCGTCGCCATCTACTACTGCTATGTACGTACTGCAGCACCCCTTCTTATTAGTGTACTAGTAGTGCACCATGCAGGGATATGTATTCTCGCAGCTTTCCCCCACCTCTGGAACGGCATGCAGCGATTAATAGTCCCTTCTCGGCTTTCCTGCCGGTGTGTGGGCTGGCCACATCGAAAGACAGCATGGTTGGTGGATTGACACTGCGGCTGCCCTGTTGCGGACGACGCCTTGCCTTGTCGAGGTCGTCCCTCCGAGCATGCGAGGAACGCGAAAAGAACTTGGACTCTGGAGTCTCGACATACACACACACACACACACACGCATGTGCATTCATCTATCCATCCATCCATCCATCCATCCATCCATCCATCCATCCATCCATACATACCCGTCATCATGTCATTCAATCATCAATCAATTCAAAGGCCCACGTTCTGGCCGTAGCCTCTTCCCAGAGTCTGCCTACACTGCGACTCACTTGCCTTACGCTACTACCCAAGAAAGACATCATGACTATCTAGGTACACTACGTGTAGGTAGTGCCCACTGCCCACTGTCCACTGGGGCCGATACTACAAAACCCACTTCACCTCGTGGGAATAAACCAATGAGTGGTACGTAGAGAGTATATACCTTTCATGTATGTATGAACCGCACTGACTGGCTTTTTCCCCCCTTGCACCCGATATCCGGTTCCTCTTGGCGCTCAGGGGCCCGGCATCCACTGGGTCATGGCCTGATTCTATACTATGTACATATGTCACTATATTACAAAGTTCGCCGGCGCGGACGGGATGCCCATTGTATGGGGACAGCTAATGTAGTCAGCCCCTGATCCTGATCCTCATCCCCGACCCTGCTTGATGTTTGTGCTAATGCTGTTGATGCTCCAGCGACGGCGACATCTCTACTGGCATTGGCACGATCGATCTACTACTATGGCGGCAGCGGTCGTCAGTCACGTCGCACAGTCCCACCATTATGGGACTAATACCCAGCAAGCCCGAGGTTTGGTAAGAAAAATCCCATCTAAAAAAAAGTGTGTCTCATAACCTGGTATTTCGATCATCTCTTTTTTCGTTTTTCTGTAATTGCTGCTACCTTTTTTTCCTTCTTCTCTCCCCTTGACGTGTCAATGCCTCCCTAATCTTCCAAGGGCTCCACGGCGCGTACTCGCAACCACAGCTATCTGGGCTTGCTGGGTAGGTATGGTAAGCTAGCAGGGCAATGTCAATTGATAGACGTTCAAGTTCTCCAGCCTGTTGGAGGCTTCTGCTGCAGCTAAGAAATTATCCCTGACCGTGTTAGCCAGAATCCTTCCTACTGAATGTCTCTGCCAAAGAAACATATTGCATTTACATCCTGCGGGGTTTGTTTCTTTTTCTTCTTTTTTCTTTTCGTTGTGTAAATGAGATGAGTAACTAAATGGGCTTTGGTGTGTGTCACCTCGCAACAGCCTTTCCTTTCCTGTCCTGTCCTGTACTGGCTTGTCTCTTTCATATCACCGCTGCTCATTCCAGACAAGGTACTGAGACTACATATCAAATCTATTCGTTTGGTCAAGGCGTTGAGCTACCTTGTCAAAAGTGCTACCTATATTCTCCTCATATCAATACCCTTTATTGCAAGCAGCCGTCTAACACAAACTGATCCACACGCCCACTGCTTCACACTCTCACTGGCCAGCCCCGGCAGACAGACAACCTCGGCGGCTGCGGCTTGTATGCACTGGGACTCAGATCATCTCGTGCTCAACATCTCCACTAGATCGACTCCCGACCGCCAATGCTGATCAAACGCTGTGGCAGCCAGCAGCAGGTCGCAAGCTCTTGGAATCCCTGCTCAATGGGCCCTGGTCTGGCACTTCCCCACCACACAGGACCGTCCTGGAATCCTGGGTCTTGCAAATGAGGACCCTGGTCTTGCTTGCCGCGACCTTATCACGCCTTTGGTACGGTCAGAAAGTCTCTGAGCGCTTGAGCGCCGCCTCATAGCCAACGTTTCTTCAGTGAAGTGGCTGCTTCTCCCGGGTTAGACTGGGCTGGGCTGGGCTACTTGTGGCGGACCTGGTTTCCGTTGGTGACCGGGACTTGCTCAACACCAAGTCAGTTTAGGACCGGATAGGAATATCTCTAATCTTACACTATTATAATACCGGGAATTTTTGCGTGGGTAGAAAACTGAGCCAGCCAGGCTCACCTACCAAGGCACTGGGAGGGGTGGTCATCACTACATACATCATTTTGTTCTTACTTACATTCAGCTATTCCTGGTTGAGCAAGTTCAAAACTTTAGGGCTTCTTATTCCCTGCAGCGGCACCCAGCTCAGAAGGAGAAGATCCTGCCTGCTCGTCGGAAGAATTCTGCGCGCCCCGTAACTCCGGCCTGTCTCTCAGACGCTCTGGCCAGGCAATACCCAAGCAAGTATACAGAGCCAAGATCGTGACTTCAGCCACCTCCCGACCCGTGGGAGACAACCCGTCCCACGACCACGGCGCCCCGTCCCAAACAGTTTCATCAAAGCCATAGATCTAAGTGGAGTCTTTTTTAAGGGATTCATTCACACGCTTTGGTCAGATTTCTCGGGCAGGGGTTCACTTACTCACTTTATTCTCACTCACTTTGGCCGGCAATCTAATCTGGTTCTACTATCAAGCAACGTCAAACCACCCTGGTCATTGGTTCCTGGGCTGGCTACAACTTTACTACCTGCCTACACTACACTTCGACCGGCGCAGATTGAACAAGCACGGCCATCTTCTTACTTGATGATAGTGCATACGAGCGGGACTGCCCTACATAAGCACGAATAATCGTCCGGCACTTGTTCCGTCAAGCCACGCCACTTGACAACTCTCCACACCCCGGATGACAAACGTTTTTCTGTCCAGAAAACGATTTTTTTTTTTTTTCCTTCTATGGCGACGGATTGACTACGATTGACAGAAAGTACTATTTCTGTTGTCGTTCTCTCGAGAAACAATTCTGGAGTATTTGACCAATGGAGTTTTGGAATTGAGATCAATCTGTCATTGTGAGCTAGACGTGTATCCGAAAACGACGACAAGGGCATCTACGAGAAAGAAAGTATTTCTTATTACTACATCGAAAAGAAAGAAGAAGACACGATCCCCTCACGCTTGCCAACAAACAGCAGGGTACAGTGGTTCCGGCCGGGCCCGTCACCCCTTCACCATCAGGAACCCACTCGCTCCTCGTTGCTCTGAACCAGGAAACCAGGAAACCAGGAGGGTGACTTTCTGTCAGACACCACCACCCAAGCACGAGCACCCCCAAACCATCTGGCCTGGTCGTGGAACCTTGTCCTCACAACCTCCACCCTCTGGTATTAACTAGAAAGCCCCGCTATAGCAGCCCATCCCGTCAGCAGATCCCCGAGGAGACCTCCTTCAGAAGAAGGCTTGGTTGCGGAGAGAAATAAAATATACGAATAATCTGTGCCCCCGGACTGGCCCACAGCACAACCAGACTTACACCACCGCCGTCGCCGGTTTTGTGTCAAAAACCTAACCAGTTCCCCGGTAACTGAAGATCCTCCCAAGCCACTTCGCTCTCCGGCCAGAGAAAACCGATCTATTACCATTGCTACTCCTTTATCACTTTGTTGGGGAGACTAGGAGACGACGCCCCTTCTCATCATTAGAGTTTCCAAGCTACAGTACATGTGCAGCTTCGAGTGTTAGGCCCCATAAAGCTGAAGCTGCTGCACGCAAGAAAAGCAGCAGGAGTCTCACAGAGTGGTGTCCATGCACAGTCATTGGCCAGCCAGATTCCGACTTGACGCCTAGCAGGGGTTGACCATTCTTCCCGCTGGAACCGCCTGAACCAAGGTTCCATACTCTCTCAAAGACAAGACACATTCCAGGTTGACGTAGTATTGTCGAGAGCCCCCAAACTACTTTTGTACAACCTGTATGTGTGACCCCCAAGCTCCGTTCCCGTCACTAAATGCAAGTGTTCAAAAGTCAGTGACACTTGATAGAATATTCTTATTAACTTTCTAGCTTCGAAAGGTCGCTGTTATACTGTCTACGGCCTGGAGGGGTTGAGCATAAGCGAGGGCAGTTCCGAGTAATTCGGTGCTTGGCTGGACATCGATCTGCTACCAAGTCAACATAGACTTCCTAGCACGCCAGCCAGATGGATGGCTATTACCAGCATTACCTACCAGGCGGAGCTGGGCCTGGCGAGGAGACAAGTCCCAGTTCTCAAGAGGGACATTCCTACATTCACAACAGCCAGATTCAAATGGAGGCCGGCGAGATGCCCATGGTGAATCCTTACGAAACTCTAGGTTATGTCACCGGGTTTCCAGATCCCATCATGTTTCAACCTCCAAAACCTCAAAACGCACGAAGTCGAAGAAAATCAGCACCCGGGGTGGATCATGTCAAGCATCGTCGAACAAGATCCGGCTGCTACACCTGCCGAAGTAGACGAGTCAAGGTAAGCAGTTGCAATTTCAGTTTGAATTTGACATAGACTAAGCCCTACCAGTGCGATGAGACACATCCTATTTGCGAAAGTATGATCATTTTATCCCTCTCCGAGTTGTCATTTGTATATTGACCAGATGTTCTAGGATGTCGCAAGGGCAAGCGAGAATGCGTCTACCCCGAGGCTTCCACCGGAAAGGGGCCCTCTGATGCTTCGGCCAAGGAAGGAGGACACACAGACAGCCCAGGACAGTCACCAGGAGATGCCGAGGACGAATCGGAGCGAGACACAAAGCTAGAGCCGATCATAGACGAAGAAGAGCCCGATGACGACTATCCGCGGATTGATCCATCATATAGGAGAGCAAGCGCTGCTTCAGCCTCGACATTACCCAAGCATAGCGCAAGGTATGGCTCCGAGACACCTTCCGGCGGAGGGAGCTCATCTCCATCCTTGTCTACCGGGACGAGTGTTGGTTTCATGGCACCGTTTCGCGCATCAGATCCGTCCATTCAACCAGGACCTTTGGACTGGTCTCATCTCCCCACAGAACTACGCTTCTACCTTGACTACTACTGCGAAAACATCACACACTACAATTACGGCTTGTCAGTAGACCCCGAGGATTTCTTCAGGAGTTTTCTACCAGGAACGGCGGTTCGTCAAGGGAACGATGCCCTGCTGTATGCAGTGGTCGGCTTTGCAGCATACCACCATACTATCGGAAACCCGCGAGGACAAATCCAAGACTTCCTCAAATACTACAATAAGAGTGTCACTTTGCTACTGGCTTCTTTCAGAAGGAAGGAGAAACAAAATACGGCCACACTCCTGACAATTCTCCAACTAGCCACTATCGAGGTAAGCCGTCATGATGAGAGAGGTTCTGGGTACAAGCTCTCTTTGCTTTGGCAGTGTCTGACAACTATCAGGAATATCTTGGTGACTGGGTTAGTTTGATGGGCCATCAAAAAGCTGTCTTGCAGATCATGACGACGTTATTCACCCCAAGCACGGTAATGCAGTCATACGTTACCCGCACACTCTTTGCGTGGTATGTCCGATTCGATGTGTTTGTCGGTATGCTCGGCGGCTTCGAAACACGGTTACCGCGAGATTGGTTCTCAACAGCCTTGGAGTTCTTCGAAGGTCAAATTGCACGAGAGCCCGGCGACTACAGCTTGAAGCTCGAGCTATATTCTGCGGCTATGAATATGATTACGGTGGATATGTCTCTGCTCTTCGCCAAGGGCGGCCGGGGCGAGATCTCGCCACAATCTTTTGCTGCCGAGCACCGGCATTTGGAGGAACGACTCCGGAATTGGAAGGCGAGTCTCGACAGCGACCAAGAACTGTGCAATACAGACTATCTTGTCACTGACTTTGAAAACCGGCAACCACTGACGGATGACGATATTGTTGACCCCTACGCCAAAAAGTTCTTGTATAAATCTCAATATTTCGCCACTACCATCCTACTCTGCGAGTGGCGCTCGATCCTCGTCATGCACAAGACGCAAGAAGCCTTGGCGGTGCAGCAGGAGCCGGCCCAAGAGCTTCGGGATTTGGCTTACGATGTATGCCAAATCTTTGAAACGGTCGAGAGGTGGCCCTCAAGCCCAAACGGTGCTCTTGTCATACTGCAGTCGGCGTTGGTCATTGCCACGCTTTACCTACCCCAAGATGAAAAGCATCAGAGGTGGATGAAAACAAAGTTTGCAACTATCGAGTCCATGGGGTAAGCTGCTTCACCCTGTCCCCTCTATTTACTCATGGCTAATCTTTGTTCTCGCAGGTACGTTTTCCCGCTCACAATGAGGACGCGGTTTGCAGAAATCTTCCAGGACCCGACCTGCGTCAATTGGTGGCTACCAAACGACGAGGGTCTCAACCCCGTCATACGAAGTATACGTGCGTTCGCAGACGAGCGCAGCGCGAACCCAGTTTCCGAACAGACGGAAAGTCTCCGGGAGATGACGGCAGTCTTTGCCAAGATGGGACTTCATTCTCGCGACGAGAGCTCGTCTCCCTCTGAGCCTTCGCCGACAAGGAAAGGCAAAAACATCATGCTCTAATCGAGGGATACAGATAGAGTCGTGAGGATCGGCTTCGAGCCCAAAGACCATTGACAGCCAGATTTGGTCTCGTCAGGCATCATTCGGCACAATGATTTGGCAGTAGTATCAACTTGATCCACTCAGTCTTTTTCGCGAGCGATACGACGACTCCCAAGGACCGGGGGTTCGGAAACCAAGCGAGATCCGAGACCACAATATTTGAGAAAGAGCCGCGCAGCCTTGGCAAGGACACCCCGGACCTAGTCATTGCAATTTCTACTACAAGCCGCGCATACGGGTTCGTCGGTCCGCTTCGTGGTACACGACGTGGACAATAAGCTTTGGGTCACACGAGATCCCCGACGATGCAGCGAAATAGGCTATAAGATGCCCCCGTCGTGTTTTCTACGGCAGCACAACCTTCGAAGACCTTTGCACAAGCATAAAATCTCAATGTATTGCAGCAACGGGTACCAGGTGTACCCGCTCCCCCTACAAATATGTAGATGATTGAGCGCTACAGAATCATCTATATTGTGTACTATACTCTACTATTCCGACATCAAAGCATCGGGTTTGTATTACCCTTATGCGGTATATAAATAATGATGGACATAATCATTTCAATTTTTGATATCTTTGTGAAGTGAGGTTCCATTGTGATGTTGATCATTAACGCATTTTCTGTAATGTTCCTTTGTACTTTGAGAATTTTTCTTGACCAATTGATTAGGAGGTATCTTTTCCTATTCCATCGTTCTGTTGTTATTTCCTTTCTCCGTGCCGCTCATTTCCACAACCAAATCCCGAAGGAGGCGCCTTTCTTCCACCTCGGTGTGCGGCCCGGTGGCCCCCCCCCCATGCCCGTCGCTCAATGTTTCTAAATAGCCCATCCCGACGGGGGGAAAACATTGAAAGAATTCGTAGCCTTGCGAATAGTTTTTGAATTCTTCTTTTCTCAAATCCCGAAGAACCAAGACAAATCAACAAAAAATCCGCCCAGTCTCTCTCATCCTCTCCCGAAAGGATGCAAATGGCTGTAAACGGCATCTCTTGCGATTTTCCCCTTCCCCCATCTCCAATCGGGAAGTTGCGTAAAACGGGTGGCTTTTTTTTTTCCTTCTCCCTCTCTTGTCCCTTGCCTTTGCCTACACCACCCCCTTGTTTGCGTTATTGAAGACCTTCGGCACGGTGCGGCTGAGTATGTGCAGCGAATGCGCGATCTACGGCATGTGCAAATTCCTGGGACTGGGTGTTTTTTTTTTGTTGGGGGGAGGGGGCGTGTGTTATTTATGGTCATGAAACACTTCCCCGGGTGCCCTATGTAAAATTTACTAAATACCTATATTCGGAAATCTTGTTGCGTGTCGTGAAGTGACTACACTTAATGCGCGAGGCTGACCAGCAGCCAATGCTCGTATACATAGGAGACAAAGAGGACGACGCTGCAGGGCCAATTTACGAATATAACGAGTATGCACAGATATTTGTACAGAAAAATCACTCTTGTGTATAAACTGTTGATTGTAGTTGCTGGTACGCTTATATCATATTACATTAGTGCGTACCATGGCCATCAAGGCGTCTCAATCATGTCTTTCTTTTTGCACGCCATGGCTGCTGGCATAATGCTAGAGTAGCCATGTATCCAGCTAAACACGGTCTGAGTAGCTCAGACCGACCTCGGGGCAGCTTCTTTCCAACTCGAGCACAACCGGCCAATAACCAATGACTACCCACCTGGTGCCTATTGTACATAATACCATGAACCTTATTCCTTGGTTCAAATGTCTTGTAACTTGTGACCATTAGGCCTAGAGAACGGCGAGTATTTCTATACAGTGAGAATCTCCGCTTCCGTGGCGGCTGCCAGTGACGCACTACCAGAGTTTTCACCGGCATTTGTATTGGAAAACCTGCTTGCACCTCCCTCAGCCTGGCGTAGCAAACACGCAAGTCCATCTGTCGGCCTAATAATTATATGCATCATCTTGTACGATGGCCAGACTCGTATCTCATGATCAAGCGGCGACGTTTCGTTATCCATATTCTAGCAACTCTTTTACGAATTGCCTTTTTGCCTTGTTGGTGACCTGCCTTGCCTCACTGAACGATTGGTGATTCATGCTCCTCCGAGCCATTTGAACACCTTTAGGACTTGTCCTCAGCGGAGTGATCCGTTGGGTCGCTTGGACCTTCAGTCGATTCTGTGGGGTCGGGGTCTGAATCTGCCTTTGGCTGTTCCTCGGTGTTCTCGGCTGCAACGTCCTTGACGTGTTCAACAGATGCTTCACTAGATTCGCCGTCGGCAGAAGTAGCTTCTTCTTGCTCCTTTTCAGCTTCTAATGGCTCTTCAGGCTCAGGCGCAGCATTATCCTCGCTGGTGATCGAGGTTTTCGTTTGGGTATGTGATTCACTGTCATTTGGCTCTTCGACTTCCGTTTCCTGAATATCGATGCGGGGGGCATGGATCTGCGGTGGAGGCGCAGAGGTCTGTCCATTCAGCAGTCCTCCATCCACAATAACGGGGACCTCAACCTCCGATGCCTCCTCCACAGTCTCGGGTGCTGAGAGTTGCATGTTTTTCATCTTTTCATTGATATCTGAGCTCTCGTCCTCCCTCTCCTCAATGACCGTAGTCACGAAACTACCGGTAGACGGTCTGCTGGAGTGCCGGGTCGTATTAGTTCGGCGTGCATGAAGACTGTTGTTCTCACGTTCATCCTCTTCGTGGGCGGTGCTTGCATTGTCCCGTACTGGCGGTTTGGCAATTGCCGTAATCTTTGGTTGAGAAGCCTCCTTCTCTGAGGGTGTGGGATCCAGTCCTTCGGCTTCGGGCGGGAGCTTGTAGTTCTCTGCAGGAAGAAGATTATTCAGATCGCATACTCTTTTGAAGAAGACGTAGAGACCTGACTGCGATTCAATATTCCAGAAAACGCCACGATGCTGGAACCAGGCGTGCGCAAAAATGCGGTGCAGTCTTCTAAAAACATTGACCAGGTTCTTCTGGACGGCGTTTCGATCATGACCCTCATTGAGCACAGTAAAGCGACTCGGGAAGATCTTGGGATTTGTCACGACATTCGCAGCCCAGTCCAACGTGTGGCAACAGTAATCAATGGCGCAGCAGCTTTTGGGCTGGTCGTGTACAGCGCAGAGGAACTGCCACTCGGAAGCGCGCATCTCGGGACAGGTTGCCTGTGAGCACGGCGGAGTATCGAAGAGGAAGCCGACGATCAGATTGTTGCACTGCATGATGAGAAAACGGCAGAGCTCATATAGCCAGAGTGTTTCGTCGATGCCAGGCGGCGGCGTTGCGATCTGCGAGGCAGTCTGACGGGTGATGGGTTGCGTGCCGGCATTGGTATGATGATAATGAAGAGCGGCAAGATGCTCCTGGAGCTGAAAAGCCGAGTCAAGCTATCATCTAGGTTAGCGACATATGGCCAGATTGCTTCCAACAAATGTAGTAGCCAAGGGACAAACCTCATTCAATGGCACCAGTGGCGGTCCAGCAGCCATATCTTCGGCTTTTGTGCCAGGGTGAATGCGACGCTTCGAATTCGTATCGACAATGCTTTGATCCATCTGGCTAGCCTGGAGGTCGACACCGGGTGATTTGGGACCGATCTGATCCTCAGCTGGAGGAGGTGGGCTGGGAAGCCGGGGAGAGCTCGGTGGAAGAGCCATGGTGTTTTATCTACTACCACGCTCGTGGCGACATATGCGACGGAATGACGGCTGGGCGCGCGCGTATCAAGCTGTAGAAAGTGTTGGTCAATTGATGCGACGTGGCTTGGGGGGTTCCGGTCGCAGATATAATGCGTGTTGTGCTGGGTGGTTTGTCAAGCCAGGGCTGCACAGGACAGGATTGGCTTTCTTTGCCTTGGGATCGAGCGACAAAGAAGCACAAGACCTGGAAGCTTATTACTAGGTGCCTACCTAGTAGGTAGGTGCAATGTAAGCCAGTCGGCTGGGAGACGGTGGAAGCGCGCAAAAAAAAGACCCGAGCTTATTAGGCTAGATGTATATTAACTAGGTATCCTTGTCAAATATGTAGCTATGAGTATTGGAGATTCGTCAATAGTGGGTTGAACATCGATCTAGATGCATAAATATGCAAGTAGATATAGACTTACCAATTCCAAGGGACTACCTGCTCTGCTGCTTCCAACAGAGAGAGTCTCAACAACATCAAGAGAACAAGAACTAGAGAGACAAAATTTTTTTGTCACCCTCTGAGTGGTAATATTCCTTTAATCTTTCTAGTCCTTCTTTATCTTTCCGAACCATTTCGTTTTTGAGGCACGGACAGAGCGCCTTATTACCCAGCATGGATTTGGATGATGACATGCCACCTGAGCTAGTCGAGACTGGCCAGGGTGTAGGGGAGGATACTGAAGATATTCAGCAGAAGCCAGTGAAGGTGCCTATTACAATCGTCACGGGTGAGCTGCGCTTTCATATTCCCAATGCCGTGGATCGGAATTCTGACGATGCACAGGTTACCTCGGAGCTGGGAAGACAACCTTGCTCAATTATATATTGACGGCTCAGCATGGCAAGAAAATTGCCGTCATCATGAACGAGTTTGGAGACTGTGCGTACTATTCACCCAAACCCGAGCCAATTTTCGGGCATATAACATTAATGGCATTTTCCAGCTCTTGATATTGAAAAGTCGCTCACCGTCAACAAGGGAGACGAGCAAGTAGAGGAATGGCTCGAGGTCGGCAATGGTTGCATCTGCTGCTCAGTAAAGTACAGCACATCAATTTGAGGCATACTGCAGGAGTACAGAGCCTAGGAACTGACTGACTATTGCAGAGACTCCGGTGTCAATGCTATTGAATCGCTTATGGAGAAGAAAGGAGCGTTTGACTACATTCTCCTTGAGACTACCGGACTGGCAGACCCGGGCAATCTTGCCCCTCTCTTCTGGGTTGATGACGGCCTGGGG
The DNA here is from genome assembly GCF_000516985.1 of Pestalotiopsis fici W106-1. Taxonomy (NCBI): domain Eukaryota; kingdom Fungi; phylum Ascomycota; class Sordariomycetes; order Amphisphaeriales; family Sporocadaceae; genus Pestalotiopsis; species Pestalotiopsis fici. Next base: position 1,730,478 of record NW_006917093.1, on the reverse strand, counting down.
AGTACCATTTATCTGGATGGTATTGTCACGCTGGTCGATGCCAAGAATATCCTTCGCAGTCTTGACGACCCTCAAGGGAAGATTGAAGGCCACGAACATGATGGCCATGGTCCGCTAATGACTACAGCCCATGTGCAAATCTCACATGCGGATGTGATTGTCATAAACAAGTCGGACTTGGTCGACTCTGAACAGCTAGAACAAGTCAAGGCGCGTATTCAGGCCATCAACGGTCTAGCAAAGATTCATGTTACAGCTCAGAGTGCTGTACCAGAGCTGGAAGGCTTTCTTTTGGATCTCCATGCATACGACCAAGTAGACAAGCTCGATACTGCTGGAAAGGGCCATAGCCACTTGGATCCGGTAGGCTCAAATTTTCAAAAACAACATCGCACCGATTGCTAACACCCTAGAAAGACAATATCAACCATTGCTCTCGACTTGCCGTTATTGACGCCAGAACAGCTAGAGATGCTGGACGGCTGGCTTCGGTCAGTTTTGTGGGAGGGTCAACTGCCCAGTGCTGGGCCTGATCAAAGTACACCGCTCGAGATCCATCGGCTAAAGGCTCGACTGAGAATCACCTCTGGAGAAGTTAAGATCGTGCAAGGCGTTCGAGAAATCTTTGAAATATTTGATGCGCCAACTACTTCGCTTAGCGAAACAGCCGGCTCACCTGGAAAGATTGTGCTGATCGGTCGGCAACTGCAGGCATCGGAATTGGAGCAAAGCGTGCTTAGCAGTATACGATTGCACTGAGTTTCAACAGAAATCAGCAGGCACGCAGCCCTATCTTGTTGTAGCTTTGCCATGCCTGCCTTGATATGGAATTGACCGGCCAGACTCATCAAGTCTCAAATTCGCCAATTCATGGATGTTTAGGGATATGTGTCTTCCTATCATATTTGGTCCCAAGATTACCTGCCTTGATACTTGGCAACTTTGCAGCACACACGAAGCATACCAGCGGATACAGTGTTTATGCTAGTCGACGAGCGCGTTAAGAAAGAAAGAAAAAAATATCAAAGCGGCCGCGCATACTTGTTGTAAAGGGGCGTACTCTTCATATAGAATCTGAATGAAAAATGTAGATAATATCATTGGCGATTTTTATGACAGTAATTTGAGTCATCGGGGCTGACCCGCACGGTAATATTCATCAATGCAAGTCTTCATGCAAGCGTCTTATTGTTAGCTGGCTGCTGTAGTATATCTGGCATGGGACTGGCTAAGCAGCGGCAAAACAGTGCACGGATCAGACTCATTGCCCTGCAGCATGTGTACATTACCTCTAGCGACTACCTTACGTACCATGGCTCCACGAACCGGAAAGCGCTAAGGCTAGGACCGATGTGGCCACCAACCCCAGTAAAACTTCATTGCGACCATGAAGCTCCATTTGTTCTACAATTCTACACAACGTGCCCCCATCCGAGCAGTAGTAGACTACGCTTGACAATATATCCATCATAATCGGCGCCGAACTCTACAACCCGAAACCAAACCGATCCCATCGAGCTTGCGAATATTGTCGAGAAACACTTTCAGTGACCTTGCGACCCAACTATGAATCGTCCAGGTAGTCCTCACCCTCCCACTCACCATGCTTCCATTCAAATGTTGCGCCTCGTGTGCCCCGCTGTTTGCCTTTCACGAACTCGATCATTGTGTCTCCTCGCGCGATTCAAACCATCCCCTTGACGGCTTCCTCGACCCTTCCGATGTGCTGCCCGCTCCTGTGCGACTGCCCTGCTCGGCCATTGAGCTCTGCTTTGCGACGGAGCTGCGATTAGAGCTGCTCCAGGGCCTACGTTGTCTCAGCCTTGGGCCACCTCCCACTCGGTCGTGCCAGCCTCCCACTCTCAGCGGCACCCGTTCCACACCTCCCTTCCCCCTTGTGCCCTTTTATGCCCAATACATTATGCCGATTGTCTGTCCGTCCGTGGCCCTGGCGGTCCCGAATTTCTGGGGAGGGGCAAATGGGGTCTCTTGCTCTGCTTTGCGATTGAGCATTCCATATTTGCAACCCTTTGGCTAATGCTCATTACTCCTTCCAGGAACCGTATCACAATCCCTACGAGGGATGCCATCTGGATTTGGTGGGCAGCAACAACCACAACAACCAGGCAGGACAGTATCGAATCGGATACCCAACGGCAAGCTAGGTATGATGAGCCTCTCTCCGTCTGGGGAAACAACAGATGTAGAGCACATGCGACAACCAAAAAGAAAAAAAAAGAGTTGGAACTGATGCGTTTTCTGAAATCCAGCAAATAACGCCAGTGGTTGGGCTTTTGGTGGAAATGTGCCCATGAGCGGTGCAGGCCTTCAAAATTCCGCGAGACCATTGGGAGGAAACCTTAGCTTCGCACAAAGCCTGAGCGGATCTCAACCAGCAACACCACTCGATTTATCGTAGGTCGAAACTTCTTCTTTGTGTTTTCATGTCACATCCCACCCAACTATTGGCCACCTCCTACCTGTCCGCGTCTCCATCACCCAGCACTTGCAGCGGCCAACCGCATACACCGTTGGGACGAGGAGAACACGGGACGAACATCAATACCAAAACAATCAACATTCCTCTTCCTCTCCCTCTTCCTCTCCAGGAGAGCGATCTTTAACAGCAAAACGATACACTTCTGCGGCAAGATGGCAGTGTCTGGAGAGTCGGTTCCCAAGAAGAAGCGGCTGGTTCAACGGCAGCCAACCAGTAGTCTGGCTTTGCCATTGCCGGATGCTTCTACGGCTTCTTCAAGCGGTGCGCCGTATGCTATTGTTGCCAAGGGGTACTTGGTCTCCATCTCTTTATTTACTCCGTTTGCAAGGGTCACGTCATCAGCTTCACTGCACTACCAAACTTATTCCCTTCTCTCCTCTAAACCCCTGCACTCTACAAACTTGTGGGAAGAGGACAGCATCTGCATTGATTGGTATTGTCGAGATTGATCCCAACTGACGTGTTTGGATCTAGGGAATTTCCATCTTTGTCGAACAATCCTCAAAATCCGTCCGCTAATCAATCGTCCTTATGGTCGACCAGTGGAAGCAGGAACGTGGGGCCGATTCAGAGAAACCAGTCCACTCCTCTTTCATCCCAACCAAGTCAACCAGACGACATGTTCTCTTCATCTGCGCGCATCGCCTCCAATCAGGGCTCGTTCCGGTTTGGCGGCCAGGGCAATGCCGGACAAGCATCGCAGCCTCAACCAGGCAGCATCGACGACTTTCCGCCGCTCAACAACAGCAACGGGGGATTCCGCAATGGTAACGGCGAGATTGGGCAGGAGCGAGGTTCCAACCTCATGTCACAGCTTGGTTTTGGAGCCCAGTCCAGTCCTGCGCCTTCAATCTCCGGTAACAGAGCTGGTAATGGCCTCCTCAGTGCCCTTTCCGCCAATACTCGATCAAACGATACACGATCCCCCGATGCCGGCGCTCCTGGTAGGTAAACCTGTGCATTATTACCACCTTAGTGGCTGACACATCCAGGTTCTTCACGGGGTCAGGACATCAGAAGCGCCATGAGTGGCCACGAGCCTCGACAAAAGCCCCCGGGCTTCCGCCAAGATAGTGTAGCGTCGCCCACATCTGCACAAGACACATCCGAAGGTCGCGCGTCGTTAGGCGCCATTGGCAACGAGGTGCCTACTGCCAAGGACAGTGACGAAAAGGAGAGTCAGTCTCCGGTGACGCATGACCCCTTATCTGGCATGTCTCCTGTCGACAAATGGGGCATCAAAGGCCTACGGACGCTGATGAACAACTACTCGGATTATACGAGTGCTGTCACGGGCGTGGATCCAAACCACTTTGGTCTCAATCTGCAATCCAATGAGTGAGTTCTAAAGGTTACAAATCGTGAGCCGTAAGCTGACATGCCTAAAGGCCAATCTCGACGCAAATCTATTCCCTTTTCAACGACACGCCACCACGGCCAGCCATTCCGAATTTTAAATTGCCAGAGTGTTATAACGTGACTAATGTTCAGCCTTTGGAGAACAAAATTCAAAGTTTCAACGAGGAGACGTTGATGTGGATTTTCTACAGCTGCCCTGGCGATGTCAAGCAACAGTTGGCGGCAGCAGAGCTGTGAGTCGTCTGCGATGCCCGTAACGATGGCAACGCATACTGATAGCTTATTGCAGGAACAACCGCAACTGGAGATGGCATAAGAGGCTCCAGATCTGGCTGACAAAGGACGACTCCATGACGCCTCGTTCGCTGAGCCCACAACACGAGCAAGGATACTACATTGTGTGGGACACCAGTGTCTGGAGCAAAGTGCGGGTAGGTTCTCACCATACCGACAGGTAGCACTGTTCTCTCAACTAATCCGTCTCTACAGAAGGAATTGATCCTCGTTTATGCAGAGCTAGAGACTGCCAACAGCACAGCATAATTTATATTATGCTGTGATAGGGTCGTGGATTCGGCGTTCAAAGATTTGCAATAAGCTGGTGTTTCGCTTATGGAGATATGTGCATGCGCCACGGAAATACGGAATGATCATGACTAATGGGGAGTTCATGTACAGTCATGAGCAGTTGCTCGGATGTTAGAGGTACTAGTCATCAGAGCAATCAGAGCATCTTTGAGGTTCCAGTTGTGACCTTGAGAGCGTAATACTGCATCAGGAAGATGGGTGACAAACCAGCTCCTTTACATTTTGCTTTTGGTTTTTGTGACTTTCACGACAGATGCCGTCAACTAGTCCCGTATGATGATGTTTCACATGCTCATTCCACTGCTATCATAGATGATGATGTGGTGTACAATTCTGGTGACGCCACAAAAATAGACAATTTTTGGCAAAACCCTGGTCATTCTGATGTACCAATCCACAAGGGCGAGATATTAAGATTAAGAATTGGATCTGGAATCCGAGGCTGGATTTCACCCATAGCACCAAATGTTGCTTGCAACAGGACCTACCTTACAGGGCTTTAGTTCACCCAATGAATAAATAGCCTTTGGGATGAAACTTGAATGGTTAAGGTACAGACCCGGTGGCCCGTGCAGAGAATGTCTGGCTCGTTTCGGGAGACACCCCAAATGGTAAGTCCAGCTTTGTGGTGGGGGGGCTTTTATTTAGCGGAGCGGCTCTTGGAGCTCAAAGCGTGTTTTTTTGTTTACATTCCAGGCTCCGACCCAATGAAAAGGCGGCATTGCACACCCACGCTCGCCCGCCCGCCCGCTCACACCCTATCTTAGCAGCCCTGGTCATTGCCAGAACTTGCGCTCACGTCTTCAATGTTTGTTCATCACTCTAACACAACCCACAAGACGACATCAAGCTGTTGCTTGCTGCTACCTAGCCACTTTGACAACCTTTGAGCCATGCTTTAGTCGACCGTCACCCATCTATTCACCACGACGCCCTTTGCTAACTGCACCACCGCCCAAAACGCGTCGGCCGTCGAGCTGACACGTACGAGGAGCTGTTCACAGTGCTGAATACTACCAGCAGCCCACCATGGCTGGACAACGAGCTGCGCGCCTGCAGGTTGGCTCAGCGCCATGGATAGCAGAAGAGCGCTCGTCGGCTCAAAATATTGCCCAGGACGAGATTGAAGAGTTCACGTTCAGCGCGCGGAACGACTTCGAGTGGTTGAACGAGCACATGGCGGACATATTCAGCGAAAATCAAATGTTGGTGAAAACCCCAAAAGACCCCCATGGATCTCTTATTAAATCTATCTCAGTCATGTTGCAGAAATATTCAAGACGCCTGGCAAGCTACGCGGCAAGACACCGCGAACTGCCCGGAAAGCCAACCCTACCGGACCGCGCGTGGTATGTTTATTGTTCAAACTCTGGCGACTGTCTGCCCGAACTGCTTGACTAATCTAAACACAGCCATTGGCCGACATATTCAGCGCCACCCCGAAAGGAGCGCCTAACCCATTCGCGAGCTCTTCTATCGTAGACCGCACCCCAGCACCAAGGGTCAAGATTGCCACAGATCCGATTCCACAACCAAGTCCTGCAAAAGTACAGAATGTTGCACCTTCAAATTACGTGTCTATGGTGGACTCCGGATATCACGGAAGCCAGGAGCTTATGGATGTGGACGAAGGGGAGATGGATTTTGAAGAACCAACGCAGCTCGCAAGCCCAAGAGGAAACCACGAACATGTCGCTTTCCAGGTGTCTTCCCCAGTGCGCGAAATCCAGGAAACACCTGCGCGCGGCTCACCAGAACCCACGGCGACTATCGATACTGTACGTGCCGAGCTCGACACGCAGTACTTTACCGCCAACATTGACAAGATTCCGTCACCAAAGAGCCACCCGGGCCATCACGAGAGCACCACTCCAGCGGGCTCTCCGATTCAGCATGAAGTTGAGGACTCACCTCAAGAAAGCTCTCCTGTGAAATCATCACCAGTCAAACTATCCTCGATTCAGCCACCACAGGTCGAAGTAAAGCCAATTCAAGAGACCGAGGTCCTGGAGACTGCGGACGAGGAGGCATCTCAATCCGCCTCTGATGGATCGAGTCCCATCAGACCTGTTGTTCGAAAGAGCAGCTTGAACTTTGCCTCACTACCGGCTCGTGAGCCTATGACTCACAAGAGCATCGGAAACCGTATCTCGAGAACTAGCCACATTGACAAACGGAATAGCTATTATAACAGAACCACTGGCGGAAAGAGTCTCGGTAACATCAGACCTGAAGTATCCGACGATGAGAATGATGATATGGATATTGATGACGATGACGATGAAGACGACATCGATATCGTTTCTCAGGCTCCGAGGGCTCCGGCGCAGGTGGAAGAGGCAGCCACAGCTACCGAGCACAACAAAACATACACACAACGGCTACAGGATCAGATCAGCAAGCTTGGTCAATCCCAACCGGCACCACCACGTCTATCCAAGTCGATCGCCAATTCTGTGCTGCCGGCAGCCTCCGTGGCTCCTATGGCTCCTTCAGCTGCTCCGGGCGTTATTACAGCTCCTCAGTCGCCAGAAAAACCGAAGCTGTCATCTCCCAAGACACAAGCAACACCGGGGGCATTCCCCGAGGATGACGACGACGATGACTGGATCGAGCCTCTAGGCACCCCGGATAATGCATCCAACATGTTCAGTCCACGACCCGCACTGCCAAAGAGCCATACCGCTGATGTAATGGAAGGCGTGTCTGGCAAGACTACAGTCAGTGGCAGTGAATTCACCATGCCGAAGACGCGCCAGCACGAAATCCGTCCCAAGTCTCCCGAAAAGCCTGTCGTTCCCTCGAAAACGACGAGTGCTTTGGGTCATCACAAGTCAGCCTCCGTCCCGTCGATCCCAATCATGACCCAGGATGAAGACGAAATGTTGGCATTGAAGCAGACAATGTCCGTTTCTAACCCATCACTTGCACCTGTGGCAGAGGATGACGACTTTGATTTCGATGCGCCTCCAAAGTCGCCCTCTCGGACTCTGAGGGAAAGCCCCTTGAAGCAAGTTAAGAACAAGCTTTCGTCGATTTTAAAAACCTCAAAAGGACTGCTTGCAAGTAGTGCTGCGATCAGCGCCGAGGGCAAATCTCTTCTCTCACCATCCAGCATTCGCTTGGGCTTGCATGCCGCTCCTTCGACATCCTCTCTTGAGCAGACATCTTCACACACCTCCCAGCCTCTTTACCCCGATCTTTCTCAAAAGATATTTGATGTGCAGTCTCAGATCCGGCCCCCTAGCCCTGTACGTCTCGAAGGCCGCAGGACCCGGGCCTCGATTGAGCGCGAAAAGGCGGAAGAGAAGCGCAAGGAGAAGGAAGCCAAGGAAGCGAAACGGGTAGCTGAACAAATGGAGAAGCTTGAGAAGGCCCGCGAACAGGAACGGGAAAAGGCTCGCGTTTTCAGCAAGGAACAGGAGCGCATTGCCGCCATGGAAAAGCAGGCTGCCGAGCTTGCTCAGAAGAAACAGAGACCGGTTGAAACGCCAGTCCCTCCTCCGGTGCTTCCAATTTCTAAGCCGACACGCACAAGTCCTCGTCGAAAGCCAGTTAATGGCACAGAAACAGAAGAGCGATCTGCAGCAGATACGAAGGCAGATGCCGATGTTGATATGACTGAAGCACCATCTTCCATGCCTCCTCCATCAGTGCCACGACCGGCATCAGCAGCAAAGGGTCGGGAGATCAAGCGACCAATGAAGCCGACAAAGGAGCCTATGAGCAAAGCGAAGCAGGCGCCCACAGTGATTCGTGTGAATATGGGATCCCAGCACTCTCAGTATCAGCCTTCAAACAGCACGCTTTCTTCTGGCCTGCACGAAACACTGGGAGTGACGAGCCAGCAAGCGCAGCCCAAGAGCAAGGCCAGTCAAGCGACCATGCAAAGGCCTACTCCTCAGAGCCTCAAGAGCTCACAGTCCTCAAGCAGCCGGCCCAAGGCGCTTGAGATGGCAGCACGGAGGAAGGAGCAAGAGGAGCGGGAGGCGCAACGTAAGCGCGACGCCAAGGCAGAGATGGAGCGCAAGAGAGACGAGGAGCGGCTTCAGGAGCAGCAGCGCAAACTCGAGGCCGATAAGCAAAAGGAAGAGGAGCGCAGACAAGCTGCAGCCGCCCGTGAGGAAGCGAAGAAGAAGGCTATCTTGGAAAAGGCAAAGCAAACGCGAGCGCCGCCGCCGGCAGCGCGATCTATCAACGGCCAACCTGATTATAAAGGAAGTTCCCAGAGCAGCCAGCCGAGTCGCCCTGCTTCTCGCTTGGGTTCATTGGCGCCCAAATCTCAAGAGGACTTTGGACGCCCCGTGAATGCACCCAAATCCACAATTAAGCGCCCGCTGCAACAAGACGGCAAGGAGAGCAAGAGAATGCGCATGACGGAGGAGTTTGAAGATGACATGGAAACGGGGGGCCAGCCCAGCCTCAAGGGCGCCCCGGTCCGCCCATCTGGTGGCTTTAAGAAGGTTGCCGCCGGGTCTATGCTTTCGCAGGCCCAAAAGCCAGTCAAACCTCAAGATCCGGCAACCAAGAACATGTTCCCGAGCGGATATGCGAACGCGCCTCCGAGCGCTACCAAGAACCTATTCAAGTCGACGTTGACGAGCCAGCACAACACGTTATCAAAGCCTGGGCACCCTATGGACACGGCCCAATTCGCAAAGGGTGCAATTCCCTTTGCCCCCAACCCAGCCGGGCCTGCTCACAAGACGCCTGCTCGACCTGTTGGCGGTCCAAGCGCTAAATCTGCGGCCAAGTCGGCAGCACGCTCATCACCCCGCTTCCAGAACGGCGAACAGATTGAGCTTCCAGAGATTAACACAGATGATGAGGACGAATACTCTGATGATGAGCAGAAGCAAATGTTTGCTTCATGGACTGACTCGCCTGCTCTCCGACGCGCCTTGATGGATCAAGAGACCTTGGATCCCATGCGAGTATTTGGAGCTCCAGCACCACTCAACATGGAAGAGGTTTTCAGCAAGAGCAAAGATCGATGGCACAAGTTCCGAGCCCGAACCTCTAGTGCAAACTGGAGCGGTACAGATAGGCTGACAGAGGATGACATTCGGAAGGATCTTGCAGCTCGAGACAAGCTAAGACGTGAAGGTGGTTGGTCGTATGACATGAGCCGAGATATGCTGTAGACTTTTCTTGACTAGTTGACAGCATCCTTTTCTTTCTGCATACGGAGGAAGTTCCTCAACGCAACTTGCTATCTAGGAAAGGAGTTTTGGTCGGATTATTCATATTCAGATCGGAAGTGGATTGGCCGGTTGAGCCAGTACAACAGGGCGTTTTTGGTACATCGGAGTTGTCTTTTTAAAGAACGGTCGGGGACTTGATTGGTACCTAGTTTATATTTCCAAAAGGCACCAAGAAATAAGTGAATACCCATTGCGGGCATTTGTTGTTGACAACCAATCAATAATTGAGGATTATAAACCCCCTGAAGTGCATCATGAATACCCAACTACCTCGAAGTACCTTGTAGCCCATGGTTAACTGGACCAGCAAGTGACAGGACACGATTGACATCATGGAGAAAAGAACTTTAGAGAGTGACTTCTACTGCACAACTTGGATGGAGTTCTTGCGGAATTTTCATTATTCCCATTTGTCTCATTGTCCGTTATACTCGATGATGCCTGTATCTAATGTAGATAGCATCGCGTTTTGATTAGGTACCTAGGTACCCATTCGAAGTCTATCTGCCATTCAAACTGTTGCCCCACAATTCTTGGGTCGGATGGGTATCCGGTACATCAAGGTGTGGATGTTGAAGCGATACAGACCCAGACTCGCCCTTGTGGTTAGTGGATGGAAAGATATGGAGGAGCAAGTTCTTGGCTAGATCTGATCATGGGTCTTTTTGATCGGACGCTTATATGTATTGATTGTGAAGCCTTGTTCCACAAATTGTTCTAGGGAGTCATGCTTGATACTACCAGGTTTCAGTGTAAGTGGTGTCATACAAGAACGGACAGCGACAATGATCTTCTTGCCTTGACAAGTATGTTTGATTTGGATAGAGATAATCAGACTCCTAGAGCGCAAATAAAAGACTTGCAAAGCATCTCCAAACAGACTTGCTCACCACGCCAGAACTTCCTTATTCTGCGGTGCGCACGCGAGACCCTCACAAATCTCGACATCTTCCATGCTGACCGTCGCGCTATCTGGCAATTGCTGCCGCGCAGGCCATATTTCCCGACCATGCTCCTTTTCGCGTTTGTAATGTTCCGTGACGGCCTCGCGAATGAGCCCCTGGATGAAAATGGGCGCCTTTTCGTGTTTGGGGTGCAGCTGGCCCGTGACATATACGCCGGTATTGATGTTCTTTTGCGCATTGTTGCAGAGCACCTTGTCCTCGGCCATCACTCGTGCATACATTTTGCTGATCAATTCAAAGTCTTCGGTGGATGAGTTCTTGTTGCGGAACACTTCATAGTGCATTGCTGACTTTTTGGATCCCGAGGGCAGGAACTTTTGTATCATCATAAAGTGTGGCCTGTCACATATTACGTTGTTAGCTGAGGAAAAGCAACATGTTTTTGACAGAGATTGGTGACTTACGAGATGGTCATGGAGACATTGGGAAAGTAGTAGGTACTCAACGCGTTCAGTCCCTTGTCCAATTGTTCTGGGGTGTACTCGCAGTGGTGCTGAACATGACCGTCCTTGAGATCGCTGTCAAAGGAGTCAAGGTTGAGAAAGGTAGGTATGTCGGAATGTGTGGTCGGGCAATGATAACACTCATTGAAGTTGTCTGACAGCGCCTTCCAGTTGTACTCTCCATCGAGTTCGTACGTGTGGTCGAGCTCATAGTCGTCGAAATTCATCTGCTTGTATCTCTCTTGCACGTCAACGTTCTTGAAGTGCTCGTCCCAGCTGACCTCGGGCTCTTCCTTGGCATCCATGTTGATCCAGATGAATCCATTTCTGTCAATCTTGGTATGGATTCGGAAGAGCCCGTTTTGTTCCTTTTCGCTCTTGTCCATGTCCTTGAATCCAGTAGCCTTGGCCAGCTTGCCGTTCAATCCGTACGACCATCCGTGGTACCTGTCAACAAAGAGATTAGCAAAGTTGGCGATTATGGTTTCTTGAAAAACCCACCTGCATGCCAGTATCATGGCCGTTCCTTGTCCTTCCTTTTCAATCACTGGGTATGCCCTGTGTCGACAGACATTGTGAAAGGCATTGATGTCTCCCACGCGATCACGGATGATGATCAAATCATAGCCGGCAACATTGTAGCGAAGCCAGTCTCCTGGCCCCTTGAAGCGAGAGTTGTGGGTCATCATGAGCCAGCGGCGTGAGAAAATGGCCCTTCGTTCGAGGCTGTAGAAGTCGTCGGAGCTGTACCAGGAAGCCGGCAAGGCACGAACGGGCTCCTGCTTGTCGACCACAGGGCCATCTTCTGGTTTCGTGTTGGCGCCAAAGCCAAAGTAGTGCAGCATTGACGAGGTCATTTTGATAGGTACAAGATGTGTATGGACTGATGGCACAATGACTGCAATTTGTGAATGACTGATGAAGAACAGCTTCTTTGGGTGTTATAGGATAGTTGTTCAATGTGCACTGCTGTATTGACTCGTGGCCCTCACCCCAAATATATAGACCAATTTCGCTTTCGGTCTCATGCCATCATGTCTGTACTCATACGTCTAGAGCCCAACCCCCCAACATGGACCAAAACTGGGGTTCAGTGCACCAAGGAAGATAACACTTACGTTTCCAAGAACATTGATTGGCTGCCACCACGCACTGTTTGTTGTCGGTCGTGATAGCAAAACACATGTTTGGAAGAAGCTAGCGGATGCTCATCCGACCTGATACACCTACGTGGCTACCCTGTTTAGATAGTCTAGACACTTGACGAGATACGCAGCGGGGGCATTTGCTATCAGATCTGAGCCTATCTTTTTCCATATCTGTCAAGGCATCGAGTTCATGCAAACATATCGATAAGATTGTGTTTCATGGCTTGGACTCAAACAGACTGGAGGTTGTCTCTGGTGCGATGATTGGACGGTTGCCTGATATCTAGTCCCTTGAATACGGTATTCTCAATGGCCAATCCGAGACTCCCAATTTGTCCTAATTATGTCCACTTCGAGCCGAGTGGTAGGATTTTGTTGTCGACGCAGGCAGTAACTCTCGGATGTCGCTGTCACATATTGATGGGCTAAACTGTCCGCCGTGGTATGAGGCAGCGTCTGAGTGTGGTATCACAACTCAATCGTTGTCAGGTTAAATTACTTTGTCAACGAATCGCACCTGACCAGTGTATTCTGGTGGAGAGTATACTAATATGGGGCCGTCATCATCACCAGGCATGCCATTTGCAGTCTATTTGGCTATGGCAAGAAAGGAAGGCTTATCCATGCCCCGCGTGATCATGTCATGCTTGTAACACAATTGAGTTTGCAGTAGTAAGCAAATGGACGCCAAATGCCACATCTCAACTTGTGTCGATCACTTATTCAAACACAGATATTTGTGGCAGCGATGCCACCGTTAGTTTACCGCACCTGCATAGCCGGATACGCTTCCGATCCGACGATTGTGGGGTAAAATGGTCCGCTTATCGTCGACCACTTTAAGGTAGTTTGGTGTGATGCACCATGTCGACAATCTCGACGACACTACTACTCTCCAGGGAGTCTGAACGACTTCTCGTTGCTCATGTCAGTTGCGCTCAGTCTGCCTTGTTCGGATCTTAGATCACGTTTCAAATTTATTCAACAGGGGCCGTGCTGCCAAGCAAAGTTATATCGTACTCGGATGCACTTCCGATGATGCAGAGAAGCGCAATACGAAGCGCGTCAAGAGCGAGACGCTCACCCAATGCGTAAGTTTTTCGAGTCACTCGAAGCAAATCATCTCAATTGACATTTATCTGTGGATTCAAGCTGCGAGCGTTGTCGTAAGCAGAAAATCAGATGTAGCGGACGCCTACCATGTGATGCCTGTACGAAACGGGATTTGACTTGCCATTTCAATGAGCATCATAGACGAGTTGTAGTCACAAAAGGGTATGTGTTGTTTGGAAAAAGAGTGTTTCCTTACTTGAACCAAATGCCAACATCTTTGATTGACTTTGCGTGGTCAAGATTCATCAATGAACTGCAGAGAAAGGCTGCTCGCCCGAACAATGTTCCTGTCCACGAATACCAAACCATCACACCGGGCTCATCAGTTGAGCTTGACCAGAGTTCCATCATTGAGCCTGAAAATGAAGAGACATTCGCATCGAGCCAAGGTCGGAGCGGTACCCAACGCGGCGGGGATTCTTCTACACGAGGGACGAGTGAAGAGCCGGCTCTGACAAATCTTTTGGCAACTGATTCTTCGACTTTCATGACAGCACGCAATGGCATGACCTTTTACCTGGGAACGTCTTCGAGTTGGACATTTACACAAAAGGTTCTCAGCATGGTGTACGAACGTGTGTTTAGAAATCGTATTCCTGACATGTGTCGCAATATTGAAGGCCTGGGAAATGCCTATGATCTCAAGTGGGATGGGGAACCAACTAGTGCTGGTTGCTCGCCGGTGACTATCCCAGCCATCGACCATTCCATTTATCTGATCAACGCTGTCAAGTTTCATTGCGCCCAACTGTACCACATGTTTGACGAAGACACGTTCATGTCGACATTTTATGCCTTCTACGAGAATCCATCAGACCGAGACGCTATTGACAAGCTCTGGTATGTTCATTTCATGGTCATTCTAGCGTTTGGGAAAGGTTTCACTGTCAGGAAGCACGGAAAGGATGCTCCTGGACTCGAATACTTTATACAGGCACTCCAGTCATTGCCCAATATGATCATGCTGTGGAGACACCCAGTACACGCGGTCGAGGTCTTGACTTGCATTGCATTATACTTGCACTGTTTGGACTACCGGATTGTGGCCCTCAATTATGTATGCAGAACACAATGTCAGAAAATCATTGATCTTGTGCTAATGGTTGCCCCGAAATCCAGATGGGCCAAGCGGTGCGCCTGGCCCTGAGCTATGGCCTCAACACGGATATACAGGCAGACCGCTTCGGCAACGAATCAGTCGAACGTATCCGGCGGGTCTGGTGGACTGTCTATCTTCTCGATCGTGAGATGGCTTCGGTTGCTGGACTCGCGCAGGCCGTCCAGAGCCACGATGTCTACTGCCAGCTCCCTGAATTTGGTGGCTCTGTTGCACGGACTACAGCTTTAAAGATGCAGCTCAAGTTGTCCCACTTGATTGCCGACATCAACCGCAGTATGTCATGGAAAGAACGCTTGCTATAAAGGATATCGCTAATCAGACAGATGTGTATGGCGTCGGCGGACAACTCAGCCGCAGTTTTCATCATGGCATCAAAAGTGCATTGGCAGATATTGCTGAAGCGCAGAAAGATCTTCAGCAATGGTTTCCATTGTCTCCTGAACAACGCAGTGACGGGATATCAAGGACTTCGGCTCATTTACATCTCGAGTACCACCGGGTCAGTCTAGCCCTGTTGGCTTGACACTGAAAATGGCTAATAATTCTCTTTCAAGTGCATCATTCTCGCCACGCGTCCGCTCCTGTTCTGTTTTCTCAAGCTCCGACTAGATTCTCGAGAAGATTGCCAATCTAGACTCAATGGGTCAAAGACTTCGTACAGTATCATACAGATGTGTCTAGATTCTTCAGTGCAAATACTGGGAATGCTCGAGTCATTGCTAGAACAGGCGCTCATAGGTACGTTGAATGGCTTTGGTCGAGAGCTTGTCGGCTTGAGAGGGATGAATTACTTGCTGACGTTTTGATGGGAAGACCCGTTTCTACCATCTGACCTCGACTCACTTTCTGCAGCGACAATCAATGTACTCGTAGCCATGTCCATCGATGCTGATCTGATTGATAATGGTTCCAAGTGGATCATGACAGCATATGCTGTGTTTGGCGATCTGATTGCAAGCGGTAATCAGGTAGCCCGGGTGCGCAAAGGAGAACTGGACCACTTGAGAAAGCTGCTGGAGGAGTTGGGCACCATGTCGGAAAACAATACATGGGCGTCATCTCGTGACCCTGGGGTGCAACAACAACAACAGCAGCTGTCACCGAGCAGCAGCAGCAGCAGCAACAGCGCGCTCACTACAAGAGAAAGTGCTACAGCATACATTGCGCAAGATTCGTCAAGCTTTGATCCACCATTCACTCTGGCCGGGATTGACCCCGGCGACCCATTGACGACGGCTGATATCATGGACTTGGCCAACTCAATTGATGACATGGACACGGATTGGATATCTCAGACAATAGGGCATGATAGAATTTGGTAGGCTGTCTTACATGGAGGCATGCACTGGACAGCCACGAACGGGATATGAAGCACCTTTGATAATAGTCAGGGGAGCCGGGCGCATTTTCAGAAGAGAAATGCATCAGTCAAGCATATTTATTATGCCCTTGCAGAGCAGGAATCATATTGCATAGAGCAGACATGGTGGTGCGCATTTCCTGTTTATAGCTGAGCTTGGGGCTACGTTACGTAGCCTACGTATAAACAAATGACGTCATTAGGTAAGCATGCATACTCTGTATCTATGCCACTCTACGAAGTACTTGCTCCTGCACAAGTAGACGGGAAAGCTTGGGGCGCTCCCCAGTCTATGCAGTTGGGTAGACAAGGATATGGCGTCTTGATAGAGATTCTGTTACAGTTCTGTGCAAATAAGTGGTCGCTATTGCAG
The DNA here is from genome assembly GCF_000516985.1 of Pestalotiopsis fici W106-1. Taxonomy (NCBI): domain Eukaryota; kingdom Fungi; phylum Ascomycota; class Sordariomycetes; order Amphisphaeriales; family Sporocadaceae; genus Pestalotiopsis; species Pestalotiopsis fici. The sequence goes on along the minus strand of NW_006917093.1, from coordinate 1,714,305 downwards.
TGTGGTGTTACTATGTGAATGAAGCATGGAAATTTGAACGGGCAGATTCACAGTTCTTCATGTCTGTCTAGTTTACTTCCTCCCCTTCGTTACTGTTGACGACCTGGACTTTCTTGTCCGCCTTGCCGGTTCTCCGACTAGTGGTCCAGCATTCGTCATTGCACTGTGGCTGTGGCATCTCGGGGTGTCCTTGTCTTGACTAACATTGGATACATACATAGTCAGAGGGTTGGTTGCCTCTTGTCACCATGGGTGTATATTGGATGCATCTGTCGCCTGCCTTGCATTCGTGGTGCCTGGATCTAGAGGATTTCTTATTCACAACTAGGTGATGAGCCTGTCTGGAAGGGGGCAAATTCCAAGTTTAGCGGTTGTGTGCACTGCGTCCATGTTTTTTTTTTTGGTCTTAATTCTGCCATCAAGTTTAATGCTGCTTTATTACACCACCTTACTTTGGTGGGGTTAGTCAGGAACAATACAACGATCCTCACCCTTCGACATCAAATAATCATTTAGACCATGTAGACAGTAGGGTAACTGATGGTTCGCCTTCAAGATAATTCCCCATCTTGCCTGACCTCATGTCGCAACTTTTATTCATCTAGAAAGTGCCCAAAGGAAAAGAGAGAAAGAAAGAATAAGAGCCCCTCAAGAGACCCCTGCCCCGCTTCAGGGCAGTTATTAGATCCACAGGGTGCGCGCGCATGCGCAAATGCGGCCCTGGCCCCACTTTCGAGGCTGCCCAGCTTACACTAAAGAGCTAACGATGCAATTCAATCATTCATTCAGATGTCATCTGTTGACTTTTGAATGGGATGTCTGACATACATCACATCGCCGCTTTGGAGCTCTTGCAATCTTTCGCGTGACTTCACCCCTTCAGCCTTTTTTTTTTTTATTCAAACCACCAACGATATCTTCTTTTTTTCTCTTGCCTTCTCCTTCTTACCTTCCCCGCCGATGCGCTCGTTATGCGACCACTCCATTTACGGCCAATTCATTAATTCTCCATTAGTTCGGCGTTTTGGGCTTCTTCACCTCAGCTTCTGCATCTTCCCATTTTCGCGCAGCATCGAACGCCACACTTGGTAGACACGAGAGAGAGAATCTGTCTTTTAGTCGCAAGCCAGAGCCTGATAAATTCTTTTTCTATACCCTCACATTTCGATATTTCGTCCAAATCACCTCGCCTTCCTTCATAGCCACTACTACTATTACGTACTGCTACTGCGCCGAGGAGCAAGACCCTTACGAAGCAATATTATGCCTGTCTAGCTCCAATACGCATCTCACCAGGCAACGAGACCCGCCTCAAAATAACTAGCTCACTGTCGGGTCAGGTCACTGCCCAAAGAAGAAGCACCCAGTCAATTTGTTCGCAACCAATTTTTTCAAAGCTTCCTCGAGGGTTCAACTTCGCACTGCACCCCTCTTTTGGCAGCTGTGGCAATTCTACAGGTTCTTTTGCTTCGGCAGCAGTCACGCAGACGAATTCTGCAAACCACAACACCACATCCAAGGAAGGACCTGGCACGAACGAATACGATCCTAGAGCTTCACTCTTCATCAAACCGCACTCTTTGCCAGCCTCCACGGAGGTCTTGGCTCAATCAAAATGCCAAAGGTCGACGCCACCCGCAACTACTATGCGGACCTCCAGGTGACACCGGCCTCGTCCTCAGAGGAGGTCAAGAAGCAGTACAGGAAACTTGGTACGATCCCCCCACCTTGGAGCCAAGTCCTCTTTGTCGTACCATGCTGACCAAATCACATCACAGCTATGCAATGGCACCCTGATCGAAACCGCGGAAAGGAAGAGGAGGCTTCAAAGAAATTCCAAATCATCCAAGCGGCTTTTGAAATCCTCACCGATCCGACCCTGAAGCGTCAATACGATGAGGCACGCAACAAGTCCGCGTCCAGATTTCCCACCTCTTCCGGCGTCAGAGGAAATCCCTGGGCCAATGCTGGTGCAGACTTTCCCCCTCCACCGAAGCGAACAGGTGCCAATACGGCTGGAGCAGGCCCTCAGCCGCGTCCAACTTCAGGCGCATCAAGATATAACAATTGGGGCCAGACTTCTGGCGCAAACTCCCGCAAGACTTCTCAGAATACAGATACCGGTTCAGCAAAGGCTCACTATGACGCTTGGAAAAACATGCGACCTAATGCAAACGCAAGCACCCCACGAAAGCCACCGCCCACGCCGGGCCGCCCGCCCACATCCTCCACACGTGACAGCAAGACTTCCGACGCAGAAGGAGTTCCCAGAACCGCCTCTCAGAAGCAAAAGGCACAGGCTTCATTTGGCAACACCGCCAGAAGAACTGGCTTCACGCCGAGATCGCCAGGTCCGGGAGACGAACCTCCCGTCTCCAATAACAACTACTTCACCACTAGAACGCGCGCGAACATCTTTCCGGATGAACCCGCCAGTACGACAAGCCAGAGCCGCCGAGTGCCTCCCGTACCTGACCCCCTGGCACAATTCAGAGACAACTTTGTGGACGGGCGTCATAGCTCCCCATATGCTACTCCTGGAGGCGAGAAGACAAGCCTCTTTGGTGACGGCCTGAACAGAGCCCGCAGTACTCGCGATTCGAGCCGACCCTCCACCAGTCACGACGCAGATACTTCATTTCCTTTCCCCCGCCAGAGAAGCTCTAGTACACCACGTAGCTCCAGTAACGATGGCAGCTCTGAGGATTCGACCAAAGTCAATACCGGTGCCAAGGTGAACTCTTCCGCAGACTCTGCCTCTGCTTCGCACAGACCCAGCGACCGATACAGACCCCAGTCGGCTGAATCTGCCCAAACATCATCGGGAGGTAAGGCGCAGTCAGCAGCTGACAAGAATCGTAAGTCTGGCTTCCTGAATCGCCATACGCATACACTTACCAGTAAATCATCAGGCACGGATGGAACAGCAAATCAGCCTAATGATAACTCAACAAAGTATGCAATCTCGTCACGCACGGCTTCAGCCACGCAAAATCGCCCCAGGATACATTCGCCCTCTGGAAAGTCTCAGAGAGCTACGACCACACATCCGATGACCACTGAATCGCGCCTTCGAAGCACTTCAAGTGAAGTGAACCAAACCGTTCCAAGACTGTTGCCATTCGAGCAGTATCTCAAGAATCATGTGGATCGCCTCATTCGCAGGATAGGAGACCCTGCTTCGTATGGCATCTCGAATGATACGGGTCGCGGTAAAGAGAAGCGCGTCGAGTTCGCATCAGTTCCCACATATCACCTACAAGACAGTACTAACGACTTGAATAGCTTCGGGTACACGAACGACTCGACGTACACATCGGCAAAATTTGATAGGGCGAGTGCGGATAATATCAGCACACAATTTGTTGATGAGCAGCCAGAAGCGTTCTCCTTTACGGCGGGAGGCCCTCCTGCAGAAGACATCCCTCTGCCTTCAAAGCGTGGCTCGCAGTCCAGTAGCCGCCTAGGACGCCGATCTCCCATGAAGATCAACAGACGACCTGTTCCTGCACCACCAGGCCCTAGTCCAATGCGACCAGAAACCAGCGCCTCCGACGAAGGTGCTACGGCCAAGTTTTCGGCTGCTGAATGGGGTGAAAAGATAGGATCTGAGCATTTTGTCCCAAAGCCAAGCACCAGCGCTTCTACATCTCCAACCAGACGCACAAACTCTAGAAGAGGCTCTAAACCAATCAAGGTAACGCGGGGCGGATCAGCAGGTATCATCGACGATGACGACGAGATACCCACCGCAACAGCTGCTTGGACAGATGCCCCTAAACCTCCTCCCCGAACCCAAAGCCCTATGGCTATGGATATCGACGAGCCATCTGTCGAAAAGGACGGAGAGGCCGGAGACGAGGATGTGACAGAGGACGGCGCACGAAAGATTCCAGTGGAGCCAACCCGGCCCGAGTGGAGAGCTGGTAATGTGGACGTGAAGGGTAAGGATCAAGAACAGCGCCCTACGCTTTCGACAGATACAACAAACACTACCGCAGCTCAGTCTAAGTCAGCACCTGCAAGTGCTCAGCCGTTTGTAGCACAGAATGGCGGATCTGAAGACTCGGAAGAATTCCGGGCAAGCTTTGCAGATTTCAAAAAGGTTGAGCCTTTTACAGACCCTCAACCCACCGGTCTTAATTCATTCGCCGACCTCAAGACCACACTGCCATTTGAGAGCCGAGCATCGGGCCACGTTCCCTTGAGTAAGCCCCAGGCTGCTCCGGACCTAGACTTTCCGGCTGTGCCAGTCGCTCCACGCTTGCATCCTACAATTGCAGTAGGTCTGCGCCCAAGCAATACTCAGTGGAGAAAATATTCCCAGGACTTCTACAACTACATGGAGAAATGGGAGACATTCACCGAGATAGTCCTCACACACTTTGCCACACGCCAATTCGAAATGAAGAAGCGCCGGGAGCAATTCGGCCGAGCCTGGCTCGAAGGTGTCCATGGAGAGGACGGTGCGGCCTTGTACCAGATCGAGCTGCAGCAGGATCACGAAATTCGAAAAAAGTGGATGCGGTACTGTGATGAACACCAAGCTCGTGTCCAGGAGTTTATCACATTCCGGGATCGTGCGAAGTAGGTCTTGCCGGCCCAGAACAGCATTGCCAAAGATATTCTGCGAGCGCCATCGACCGCTTTTACAGCTTGGAACGACCGCCAGGCTCACGATTGATATTATGCAAGCAAGCACAATGCTATTGTGAGAGCGGGTTGGGCTGCAGTCGATGGCAAGCTTGTTGAATACCGGAGACTTGTGATGAAGACTCTGGCAAACGGATCTCGCTCCTCATAATGTGGGCATTGGAGAGACAATGCCGTTTGAATGAGACAACATCTCTCAGTTGGACTAGAAATAGAGCATGAGAATGACGTTGTGGCTCAGGGTCATTTTGAGCAATTGGGCTCTTTGGGATGGCTGTTTGTTTGCCATAATCCGACAGAGCCGCCACGAGCCTCCTTCGCAGAAAGTGTTTGAATTGGAGAAAGGAATGGAATGATATTTATGAGGCACATGACCTTACGAGGGACAGCTGACAGGCTGTCTGATCGACACCCCACACAAATTGCATAGCGCATTGCGTTGGCCGTTTGCCGTGTCACGCGGAGACATTTGGAGGGCCAGGACTCTACTTCGGCCCTGTATACCATTTGCAATCGGAACAGTGGTAGTGAAACATGGACTCAAAGAGGATAGAATCGGGCTTCATCATAAATGAATTGATGGGGCGGGCTGATACCATATGAGCCAGGGTTGAGGATCCACGGAATTCTTAATGTTATGGACATAGATACAGACATGAAGACGAGGATTGAATACATGAATGTATGAACACAGACCAACACTGCTGATTTCATTGGTCTTGGTACAACATACCTAGGTATGCTTGTCAGGCAAGGTGGCTTGGGAAATGCTAAAAATAAAACGTCATCAATTGCTAACCTAGATTTCAAACACTTAATATTAATGGGCATCTTTTACGCCCCCATTTCGCCAACCAAGTTGCGCACAATCTCGTCAAGGTCTTCCCCGGGCTCGAGTCCCAGAGCTGCATAATCGACAACATTGTCCTGGTAATTGCCACCATACCCCTCGGTGACGGTGAGGGCAAAGAGGGCCTTACCGGCGGCCATGAAATTACCCTTGGCCGTCTCGGCGCGGGACCAGTCGAGGACTTGCTGCGTGGGCTTGGAGGTGATGGTCCAGTCGGCATCGGTCGTCTTGGTGGCGCGCTGGGCGCTGGCCACCATGTCCCGCTGGCTGGCGACAAGGGAGCTAAAGTAGACCCAGCGGTTCTTGTGCTCTGCCAGTTTGGCGTCGGGCTGGCTGAGGAGGGCGGCGAGGCTGGTGCCCACACGGCCCATGGTAGTAAAGTTGGCTTTGTAGCTACCGTCGTTGACTGTGGGAAGAAGACTGGTTAGTAGTGGCTTGCTTCCTCGGTCTCGCAAGAAGCATAACAGGGGAAGGGATTGGTGGTGGGTTTTCGCTCACAATATGTAGCGGTGCGGTTCTTGACATCAATCTCAAAGAAGCCCAGCGGCAGACAATAGTCGAACCAGGGATTGTTGACGACGCCGATCCATGAGCTGACGCCCAATTCCTCAATCAGATTGCGGTATTGCTTCTTGGCTTCCAAGAAGAAGATTTCCCGGCACAAGGGCTCGTCTGAAACACTCATATTAGACTCTTGCGTGTTCCTTTCTCTTTTTTTTCTTGCTCCAAAAAAAAAAAATTGGTACTTACTCGTAGTATCCGAGCCAAACTCGCATGGCACGACATATGGCACGCCAGCAGCGGCGGCGGCACGAATAAGAGGCTTCTGGGCATCACTAGCCTGGAAGCTCAGGGTCATGATGAGGACGTCCTGGCCGGCGAGGGCCGAGGCCAGAAACGCCTCGTCGTCGTAGGCGCCGCGGCGGACCTGCACCGAAGCCAGGAAAGTGGCCTGGGACTCGGGCCGGCTGATGACCGAGACCTCGTGGATCCCGGCTTCGACGAGCGCCGTTACAATGCGGGATCCCACGTTGCCGGAGCCGCCCACGACGGTGATTTTACGGCCTTGCTTGGTGGTTGGTGCCATGGTGGGAATTTGGTAAAGTCTCGAGATCAAGTCTTGGTGTTGGATGAAATTGTATAGCAGAGTTGAAACCGGACCAGGGCGATGAAGAGAAAGCTGGCGAGAAAGTGATCTTATCAAAATCTCAATTCAGTGTTGGATAACTCTTTACTTCTTATACTCAAAACATCTCGATACTTCTCAAATTCACGTGGACCTCGTCGGACCCGAGCCACGATACTTTTACTCTGCTCAATATCATCTGCTTCTTGCCAGTTCCCCAGCCTCGGTGTTGTCTGGACACCGAGCACCACGGCTTAGTCAAGCAATGCCCTCGAGGCGTTATACCCAAGTCGTATAGAAACATTACCAAACCAAATGTCCATTTCTTTGCTAGGGATCCTAGACGGTGGTGGAGCCTTGAAATTGTATAGGACATACTCTCTGCTGGAAAGGACATATATCCATGCTTGTGAGACACAACCAAGAGATGCAGAAAAAAAGTGCCGATAAAGAATTGGTCAGCAATATGGCAGTGCCGTTTTTGTTTATTACCAGATATGTCTCCGTTCGGCGCAATCTTGTCCGCTCAGCAGCTTGTCGCACTTGGTGAGCTTACAAATGCAATCAGTCCGTTATTAGTTGGGTAGCTCCACTCTCGGACCCGGACATTGTAGTATCCTATTACTTAGATCTGCAATCCGTACAAACTACATAAACATTGGGGTTTCATTAGACATCCAGATTCTTTTGAAAGTCATTTTCGTTGCATTTCCCTAATGCCCGGCGTTTTCTTGCCGCTGACTCTGCCTTTGCCTTTGCCTTTCCTCTTGCCTTGTGGCGCACAATGAGCGCGCACAATGAGCGCGCACACAATAAATCCTGTCGCCATCACTGATAGCCAAAATGCCAACAAGCATCCAGAATGAACTCGTGGTCATTGTCGCAAGGCTATCAATAGAATCGTAGCCGGATATTCCCATGTCGAGCAAAGTCTGAATATGTGTCAGGCCTGACTGCCACAATTTATCTCAACGAGGATATAGGTATCTTACAACAAAAAATGTTCCTTGGAAGGAAAATCAGAGTTATTAGTGTGATAATGTGCATTGATGTGCTGTCCTGCTGTGTGTCCGAGGCAATATTGCGCCCTTGCTCGTCTATGCGCGCTGTCGAATCTTGGTTAATCGCATGTCGTTTTGCGATCTCGTTTTCTTTGCTTTAAGCCTCGAGGATGAGGCCGTACTAAAAAGTCATATCGGCCGACCCGTTACAAATCCGATAGGTAAACAGCATGCATAAATATCCTTGACACTTGCGATGAATTTGGCATCCTCCAACTGACTGATGAGCGTGTCGCACCTCATGCACTCCAACTCAATGCACCGCTCTAGCGCATTCATTCGTCTCTTGAAATCGTGCATGGCAACAGCACAAAACTCTTTGAACGCCCCAAGAAGGTCAGGAGCTTGAAAAAAGATTATGTAGTATTCCTTCAAGTCTTTGAGGATTGCGACGTCAAGACTCATTACCATTCTTGCTTCCCTCAGTCTCAGTCCAATGGAACTGAGCTGTCTCAATTTGTCAAGGGAGGAAGATCCTGGTCCACTAGGTCTTTTCATCGTTCTCTCGACTTGTTCTCTGCGACTGAGGTCTGCTATCTTATGGACTGGGAGCTGCTGCGGCATCAGATACCCAAGTCGGCTGTCGTTTTGGTCCGTGTACAGAGGGAGGTAGAGGGTAGGCTTCAATGGGCAGCTGGACGATTCACCGTTGCAAAACAGCGCGATTATAACAATTCTGTAATCATACAGCGCGCCTTTCGCAAAGCTTAAGTTGGGACTGAATCCTACCCCGAAAGCAGGTGCCAATTACGGCAATCTTGGCTGCAGTTGGGTTGGACTCCTTTGTATGCAAGACGCACGTCCAAAGTAGTGAGTGCCTTTTTGGAATTTAAAGTTCGGGATGACAAAATGCTCAATTGACTCGCTAATATGGGTTTGCCATATTGATGAATTGAGGTTGAGATTGATTGTACGCCAAATAGCAAGATGTTAACTTACATGGAGAGAGGGACCATGAAGATCAGCGCCGCCGTGCCGAACTTTTGTAGCGACCGAGCTGAAGCAAATTGCATTGGATATCATCGGCACGACCGACATGGAGAAAATGGGGGAAAATCGATAAATTTTGGCCACGTCATACTGTACTCTCTGGTTGTATTTGATTTGTATGTATTTATCTGTTCATCGTATTGTGCCTCGCCGAGGTCTTCTGCATGCAAAATAATCACTGATGAGTTCAGGATCGCCGCTGTGACACCTGTCTGGGCCCCAATGAGCCTTGAACTTGGTTCCATATTCGAGGAACTCAACAACAGCTATACCCAGAAGCTCAAGATCTGTATTGATTCCGGTATGTGTGTCAACTAACTGCTTCATCACGTTACGCAACCTTTGGTCGTTATGTTCGAATTTCCTGCTGTTCTGTTTGTTGCAGTTCTTTACGGCATGGCCACTGCTGGGTTTTAGATATCCATCACGGTTTTGTCAACCTACATGCCTGTGGAGCCCTATCTATTTGATGCAGCTCAAGCCGGCCTTGTGAGCATTCCGCCGTTCATTGGGACTACCATTGCCGGGTTCATGACGGCACCGCTCAGCGATAGAATAGTATTGATATTAGCCGCGGAGGAACAAGGGTATCCATAAGCCATAGTTTGACAATAATATCGTAGTCTATAAACAACCGAGTCACGTAATTTGTGTAGCATTGGGGAACGAGAAATCAGGACGTTTGGTAATTCCGCCATGGACATCTATCATGTTCCAAACGACGGTCCGCGATTGATGGAGCCTGAGATTCCAAGCCGAACATTGCAATTTCTACTGGTATTGGATCTATACTGAACACAAAAACACCGGATCAGCGCCGTATGTAAACCTTTGTGTTTGTACACTGCTGCTTTGTAATACTACGTCATATTGGCAGATACTGTGAAGGAAAGACAGGGAGCGGATGAGGGGTTTCCAAGAGCGGTTCTGATTGTGGTTTGGTGGTTCTGCGTAGACTCAGACGAAATCACTTTTGCACGACCACGGTCCGCAGCGATAATCGACACCTCATGCAACAATATTTCTTATTCGGGCATTTTCACGATTATTGTCAGAATGAGTGTTCAATTTTCCTGATTTTGCCTCTATGCAGCAAGCTGAAATGGAGATGTCCAAGTTGGAGCAAGTTCTTGCCATGCCTCTAAGGCTTTACATTGACAATCTCTCCATCCTCGAGAAATGTAGTCTCGAATCCAACTTGGCATTCGGCTCTCTCCGTATCAATCCAAGGCCTCTCTGAGGCAATCACAATATTTTCCCAGTCGGGATCTGCGAGCATGGCCTTGAGTTTGTCTGGGTCGTCGACCCAATAAGTAGATGTTACATCAAAGGGAGCCAGCTTCCAACCAGGCGCCGACTTCTGCTCCTTGATTTCTGCCTCGAACCCTTGACGCAAATAAGTGGGGGTGATATACTGGCGGCAGAGTTATTCATAGAACTTCCAAGCGCTGCGCTTCTGCATCAGACTCACGAGCGTATACTTCAAGATACCATGCCTTTGAACGATCTTCATCATTTGAGGAACCTGGACTTCTGTGTACCATTTCGCAAAAGCTTGGTCGTCCACCTCAGGTAGCTTGAAGTGGTGGACGGACCACTTGAGCAGCATCTTTCGAACATCTTGATCGGGCTGTTGATCGGCCATGGTGATAGAAATGTAATGACTTGAGGACTATACGCAATAAGTTCCCGGATGTTAGGTTCGGAATTAGATAGAGCTATCTGAAAGAAAATAGGTGAAAGAAGTGAAATTTTGTTCACCCATTTATATAGGAATGTCAGGGTCAGATCCGGGCAGGGTTGGGACTTGGCCGTCCAATAAGATTCCACTTCCACCTGTGCAACCAACGGCATGATGTACCGTGATTCAAATGCGTATGATGCACCGAGCAATCTGCATAAAGCGGAATAACTCTTCATCCACCTCACTTGATATGCACACACATGCTGACACACACTCACTTGCACACATCTAAGCACTTTTCACAGCCAAGGGGCCAGAGAGAAAGAATGTCAAGCAGCTTCCCCCAACCGCAGCCAGAACTCATTTTGCGCAGTTCCGATAAGAGACAGGTCCATTGCACAGAAATGCAAATGAAACATGACGAGGCGCATATATGGCAACGGGATGAGATTGTCACGGGCTATGGCCCCGTTTCAATCCCAGGCATCTTGAAAAAGTTGTATAGCTCCGGATTTAGTTCAATATTGAAACACTCTCCCTCACGCGGAGACGGCCCTCCGACCGTCAAACAGCTCACATCCGACTGCGTCGTTGTGCCCAGGGCAGGGTGCCGGGCATGCTTTCTGTGTGCCACGCTTGGGGAAAGATCCTGTGCGCATCCTGATAGTGGTGGCCTGCCATTGCGCTGTTGTGCTGTCAAGTCTCTCGAATTAGTCGATCGAATTGCGTACTTAGAATGCAGTGTCCTATGAGACCAGCCTTGGTGGTTATTGTGGAAATGACTTACGACTGTAGGTACACACTGCTCCGCCCCTGGTGCATCGCATACAGGAAGCGGGTGCATCGCGAAATTGACCGCCTGAACTTCTCTGACACTTGACTTTGAGCTCCCTACATCTATTGCAACTCTGGCGCATAGGTAATAGGGTTTCTCTGAATTTTGTAGACATGATGAAGGATGGGCTTTGACTATGGCTCTCGCGATTCTTCGAAGATCATGGGGACAATCCTATTCTCGCTGACTGCATGGGATTTTCTTCAACCGGCAGTCCAGCGTCAAAGGCCTTCACTTCGGCAACCAGATGTATGCCGCTCAAGTGGGCCAACCCGCCTAATGTTGGTGCACCGGAGCCAACCCTACGAGGCGGGAATAACTGCATGAGTAGGTGCATGTACAGGGGTCGGATGCAGATAATGGTGGGGGCGGGCGCCAAACCGCGCAGGACTCCAATGTGACACCGCAATAGCCGAAATAACAGAAACACAGGGCACAGGGGTAGGGACAGAGGTAAGATACAGAGCCAGGAATGTGTAGTACGAATTTGTACGTAACACACGGTGTCCGCACTCTGTCTCTTTCACTTTCCGAATGTTCATAGTCTGTATCTGTACACATGCCGGCTTGCTAGGTGCCTTGTCCTACCCGCTATTCCACAACATATCTTTCTGCCTTGGGTTCCTATCCTGTTAGAACCCTAGTCGCTGTCACCTTTCTTTACAACAAATACTACGCAGAAAGATATCATCTTGCATGATTGCGCGCAGTTTCAGGCTGCTCTTTACGTGTTGGTTGTGCCCTGCCTTTGGGACAAGCGGGCCGCCACTTTCCCCCCAAGGTCGGCCCGGTCTCGTCAAAGCTCTGTGTTTTCTCGGTCTCTGTATTCGACTTGTTTTGTCGCCCATGTCTTATTGCTAGTGCATTCGGTTCTGACTACCTCATTTTTTCTCACCTTCAAGTTTCATCGTGAACTGGTGTGGGTTCCCGCTCGTCATGGCTTCTACCAGTAACACGTCGCAAGATGTTGATACCAACCCGTCGCAAGACGTGGATAACAACCCGCCGCAGCCAAGCCATTCTTTTCGTTTTTGGGTACGTCAAGAGTTTCGAAATCCCGCGTGCTAGTGAGCTAATATGGGATTATAGGCCATCATTGTCTCCTTAATGATTGCTTCACTACTATCAGCACTGGATGTCTCTGTGATCTCAACGGCAATGCCGTCTATAGTTCACGATCTTGGCTCCACTTATGCCTTCATCTGGATTGCCAATGCCTACTTCCTTACCATGACCGCGTTTCAGCCGATATATGGACAGACGGCCAACATCTTTGGCCGCCGCAGCTTGACCTTGCTTGCTGTCTTATTGTTCGCTGTCGGCTCGGCAGTGTCCGGGTCAGCACCAAACCTCGGCGCTTTGATTGTTGGTCGCGCGATCCAAGGCATCGGTGGTGGTGGCATCAATATCCTGATTGAGATTGTCGTCGCTGACCTCTTGCCTTTACGCCAACGTCCCAAGTTTATTAGCATTATCTTTACTGCCTATACGGTAGCTGTAGTGCTCGGGCCCGTTATTGGCGGGTTGTTATCGGAAAGAGTGACATGGAGATGGATCTTCTATCTAAACCTTCCAGTATCCGGTGTGGCCCTGATTATGCTCTTTGCGGTCTTGCGCGTGCAGTATAAGAAGGATTCCATGCGCAATTCTCTAAAGCGGGTGGACTTTGGCGGAAATGTCCTACTGATTGCTTCTGTGGTCTCTGTGCTGTTGGCACTCACCTGGGGTGGCGTGGAGTTTCCATGGTCCTCTTGGAGGACAATCCTACCATTGGTTCTGGGTGTGCTTGGTATAGCTGCTTTTCTTGGTATCGAGTCCACGCGATAGATCCCCGAGCCAACCATGCCAATTCGATTGTTCTCGAATCGCACATCGCTCGGTGGCTTTGCTGTGGCCTTCGTACATTCCATGCTGACGTATTGGATCACTTATTTCATGTAAGCATTTTCTTTCCCAAAAACTGTGGGAAATCTGACTGACCACGTGACTTAGGCCGCTTTACTTTCAAGCTGTATTAAGGACTGATGCCATTACATCTGGTGTCAATATACTCCCAATGGCAGCCCTGGCCATGCCTTTTGCCATGATTGCCGGCTTTGGCGTGTCCAAGTTTGGTCGTTACCGCCCTTGGTTCTTCTTGGGGTATGCCCTCTTTGCTATCTCATTTGGGCTCTTTAGTCGTCTCGACGAGAAGTCTTCCACCGCATACTGGGCGGGTAGCCAGTGTATCGGTGCTGCTGCTGCAGGTATCCTTACCACGACAACTCTCCCGTGTATCCAGGCACCTCTATCGGAAGTTGACCAAGCTGTCGCAACAGCGACTTGGGGATTCGTCCGAAGTTTTGGAGGAGTTTGGGGCGTAGCTATTCCAGCTGCCATATTCAATTCTCAAGTGAACTCACTTGTCCAAGAGAGGTTGCAAGATAAGCAATTGCAGAGTCTTCTGAGCAACGGAGGCGCTTATGCACTAGCCTCAGGCGGTCAAATTGGCACTATAACAAGCGACCCTCTTGTGAACAGCCAGGTGAATAGCATTTTCGTGGATAGTCTTCGATTATGCTGGCAAGTTGGAATAGGTTTCTCATTATTAGGCTTCTTCGTCAGCGCGGTTGTAAAGGAAGTTGCAATGCGCACGCATCTTGAGACAGACTTCGGGTTGGAAGAGCGTAGAAAGGAGGGTGGTGAGTGAGATCCTCCTATCATTGCCACACAGAGGGAAAGATCATGCATATGACACCGAGTGAGGTGATAAAAGAGAAAACAAGTCGGACGCCCGAAATTAGAAGGAAAGAAGTGTCTCCAAATTTTCTGATTGGCATCATCCCATGAGTGAAGCTGGCTGGACCTTCAATTTCCTATTAGAATCAATCGAGAACCTTGACAGCATGGATAATATCTCATTCACTCATTTATGTACCAATTTGCACAATTTGAATATGTTTTTCAACATTAAATAAAGACGTCTCTTACGTCAACTCTTTGATACAGACCTCACAAGAAATCCAGTCCGCACAGGTACAACTCTTTGGAAATCATCTGAGGCTGACTATCATGCAAGGCTTACTACCAGTACTTGGCCGGCGCTCGTCTGTATTGATTCAGAGTATGCCGAACCATCCACGAGAATTGCAGATCCATTTGCTGTTACGTGATGTAGTTTGACCCACCGCAGATCACCTGCTTGGGTATATTAGATAGCTCTTCAGCGCATCTCTTCTGTAGCTCGTTAAGATCAACTCAATCTACTTTCACTCCGTTAACGATCACTTATCCCCTTCGATATCGGCTCAGGTGAGAAAAACAAATAGGTTCATATTGGAATGGCTACACCATCCGGATCGATTTCACTTTCTTGCACCAGGGGCTATGGCAAATAAATCTACATTCAACGTTGTGTACAAAAGGAAAGAAGGGAACTAGTTCCCCTACGCACGATGGCCATGGAGAACGGCCTTGGCCGTACGGATGATGGCAGCCGAAAGTCACCTCGTGGCTGTGGTGGCTTGCTAACCGCGTTCTGATCCATCTTGTCTACCTAAATGCTATAGTCATACGAGGCCGCGAATAGCTATATTCTAACAGTTATGTAATTTCTTGGTCCATATTGTTAAGAAAACCATATTGGCTCTGTGTTACCAAAACTAAGGATTGTTATTTAAAGAAATTATATCCTTAGTCATGTTAGGCGCAGTTATCGCGAGAATTAGCAAGCACGCAGTTATATAAACACACACCGATGGGCGTGCGATATCATTGGAGAAAGATTGCAATACCGTAAAGGTCCGTTTAAAACTAAAAAAGGTTATTTTCCGCAGGCGCCGCTTTTTAGACGCTTCTGTGGGGTTATTATTAAGTGCGTTAGCACTTTTCTAGCACTGCATTTAGTATAAGGTCTGCCATCTATTAATCCCAAAACCTCCAATCTTAGACATCACTATGCCGAAAACCATCATATATGGGCAATACTAGCCAATGTTCGTCCCATATAAGTCGTTGTTTACTGGTTGTTATTTTTTCTAAATCAAAGGTAGGATACATCGGAGGCAGATTGAGCGAAAGCGACCCAACACGGTTGCGAGTTTGCAAAACTATTCAATGTTGTGTACTAATATGAGTTCTTGGCATTATCCGTATCAAGCAAAGCGGTGCAATGTGTTGCGACTGCCGACATGCTAAGCCTTGGTAAATTCCCCCATGGAATACGCGGCATGACGCGTAAATGGAGTTTTCGACGATCCTCCTTTAAGTATAACGGATCTGTCAGGGCATGCTGCTACCACTGTACGATAATGGCCAAAGAGCATGCTCGCAATCGTTGGGAAACGATCACGAACCAGGACCTATATGCCCACGGAGGAGGACAGTATGCACCATGACAGGATCAAAAAGAAATCCCTAATAATTAGTATTTTCGAAGCTATTTCTGTAGGTTTTATGCCAGTTTTCAGCAGCTATTTAGTCGGCGTTTTATCAAATCCCATACTCATAATGAGTATTCGGACATAAATTACCTTTAAATCCCCTAATCTCTCAAGAGTGAGATTTATTAGGCTGCGACTAAGCGTAGGATCGCAGTAAATCTTGTCATATATATGCATGCCTGCCGTCTCCTCATCTCCACTTTCGCTTATTAACTAATTACGCGTTTGTTTATTTCTGGAGTGTGCGGATCCGTTGTCCCGCTCTAAGAGCCGAGAAGTTTATCGGCATACGACATAACTACGACCCGAACAACTAATTATCAGCCCCATAAAAGAAAAATCCGGTCCGGGGAAAGGTGGTGTATTAGGTATGCAAAGAGTAGAAAGCTATAAGCCGTCCTAAAACGGAAAACTATGCAAGTATTATTATATCCCCGTGGGGGAACCTTCCCCGAAACTCTAACTATAAAGAAAACACCTTATTTGCGAGCCATAATAAATAGTATCTCGAGAAGTTGAAATCCAAGCACGGTCAAAAGCAAGAGAGGCTTGCATAGTATTATTCACCATTCTCTCTAGGCAGTCTTGACGCCTCTACCATGATGTCTACCCCTGCAAAATATCCTGTCATGGTAGACCATGGTTCTGCCATTAGTCCGTTGACCTGATTGGTTAGATCACCGGTCCACCCATTGGCCGGCTATAGCCGTAGATATCACTGGACCATCGGATCTTTATTGCCCAGCTTACAATTGAACACATACTGCATTGCCCCTTGGGTCCAATTCCTACCAGCCAAGCCACCACAAGACCGTGCCAAGATCACTCAATGAAGACCACGCGGTATCACAGCGCTGGATGCTGTCGCTGGACAGCCAGTGGATGGACTCGGGCGTCAGCTGTGGGCGGCCCCAGAACTGCGAATATCTTGACACCGATCTGCTAGAACCTGAAATTGTAGCTCTTTGAGCTATGTCCTAGCAGTTAAAATATTGCAACCGTGAGATCGTTTACCCGTAGACCTGTTGGACTGTGGTGAATATATTGTGACAGGGCCCAAGATTAGACTGCCGCCCGCACCCCGAGAAATACAATACCCTGCCGTATTGAGTTGCCCCGTCAGGACACTGGCAAGCTCTAATGCCTCAGCTCTCGATGCTGAGTTTGGGTCAGGGAAGCAATGAACCATTCCGCGCAACTACCTTATATTCCTGCTTTGCGGCCACGGAACTGTTCATGTGCAAATCAAATTCAAATCCAGTTGGCGAAAGGAAACACATTCTGCATAAACCCTTCCAGTAAAACCATTAATCGGTGACCGAAGCTCATTTTCTCACGACGACATTCTCGGTATAATACATCCTGACAGGCATATCGCAAGGCAGTTTGATGCAGCGGTTGTGTCAGGAGATTGCCTAACAGTCATGGAGGTCGCCAGGCGAAGCCCCCCTCTGTATCATATTTTCGCCAATAGACCCCCTTGCCCCAAGCAAATAACAATGACATCGCTCATCTTCTCATTGTGACTACGTATTTTCTTCTTCTTTATGACGACGCATTTATGACGAAGCTCCTTTTGCAAGTAGCTCTAGGCCCTCGTCCCCACCCCGGACAGCATCACCTACAAGGGTATTGATTAGACCTAGAGGCCGATCGCGGCAGCCACAAAGTCAGGGGAATCAGTCTGTATTCACATTGAAGTGAGTCCTTATGCAGACAGCTTATTACGATGATGGGCCTCACAAACCTGCGAGGTACGCAGCGTGTTTTCCAGCGTCATGTCGCTAAAGTGATATACACGAGTGCACACAAGTGATTCGCGTTGCAGATTCCAAGCTTATTGTTGTCACGTCATGGTTTCCAACAGCGTCTAACCCGACAAAAAGAAATGGAAAATGTTTGAGGACTGAGGTCGTCAAGGTTGGGTTCTGGAACAAGACCTTCTCTTTAGTGATTTGATGCATAAAACTATGGTTCTCGATAGGATTTCGACGCATCATCTCAAGAGCATTTGCGTTGACACCAATAATCCGGTTAAACATCAAAGCCTTTGAAACCAGGGTCATAATCACATGAAGGTTCAGAAGAATGAGTTATTGTCATGTCTATCCAGCCTTTAACGTGAAATGCAGGCTGTGGGGACCCCACGCGGCAGTCAAGCATACAGTCTATTTATTGCTGTCTACTGCCGTCTCGTATTCTTCGAAATGTGCATATCGTTTGCTACGTGAATGGATAGGTTGAATGGATGCTGCTATAAAAACTTGTGACACAGGAAATGTGTTTTTTTTTTTTAATTAGCCCAAATGAACCGTTCATAGGGAATCATTCTTTGGTGGTGATCGTAAAAACCAAGCAGTTGGATTTCAGCATATGCAGTGTGTTCATGCGGGCATCTTTTGCGAAAGTGCATTCAAGGTGTAAGAATCACTGCAACGATAAAGTGATAGGCACCGGTATATTAAAGAAAACAACTAAAGCCTGCCGTTGGAACCACCTGTATGGCGATCCAACGGTCCTTACATACGAATCTGTATGCCCCTACGTGGAACCCCCACGCAGTCCTGCAGCGCTCTAACACTTCTATGTATCGTGGCGGATGTCCATGGCTGTAATAGAATGTAACACGATATTGTACCCAGGGGTAATATAATAATGGTGACAATATCGTACTGACGTAGTTAGTACCCACCGCAGATCACCTGCGTGGGTATATAGTCGCTCTTCAGCACCTCTCTTTTGTAGACTAGAGATCAACTCAGACAACTTTCAATGCTTCCTCGATCATCTCGTCTTCAGTTCCCCCTTCACACATCGGCTCGGGTGAGAGACAAGCAATTTGGAAATCATTTAAAAGGATTCACTTCACGGTCCTGTACAGTATTGTACTGTTCTGTGGTGTCCTTTTGGTCCGTGTACAGAGGGAGTAGAGGGTAGGCTTTTGCAAGTCTGCCTTGATCTCTTACGTCCTGAAGCCAGTTTGGTTGACCTAGAGATGCCAGCGGTACAGTTTTCTCCGGCGCGAACACATTGACTGGTCTGTTGGATTGACCTCTGATTAAATCTGGAGCTGATATGGGAGTCGAGTTTATCCGGAATCGGGGTTTTCATGATCTCCTTAAGCATCATGGGAAGCATCATACTAGATCGCTAATGTAGAACTGCCAACCTTCTGAGCACCGTTTGGCGAGCGTTCAACAGAGAAGCCTCGGGAGTGTGCGTAATAGGAGGAGAAGCCCCACACGCCTCACCGTTTGCCTCCATCCCTCTTTGGGAGATGACGTCGTTTGTCTTGGTCGTGAACCAAAACGATTTTCCCATGTCGAGGTCAAGGGAACGGTATATGGCCATTTTTCGCAGCGTCCATTCGTTCTCTGACATTTCCATCCCAGAAAGCTTATATTCAACTTGTGCCTCGTAACCAGATCTTCCTAATATTGGAGATTAAGCCTGCTTGAATCGCTGCGATCGATGTGATGCATTTAGGCTTCTCTACTGCTTTGGTCACTGATAATTCTCTCGAGGTCCAACGTGAGGGGCGAAGCGAACGTGAAACCCAAATAAAGGAATTAGAAAACGGTTGTCAGATATCAAGGAACGAGAGTACAGTGGTCTAGCGTGGTAATCACCGGCTCATATTATGTCTCTGAAGATGGCGAAGCTCAATATTCCAAAACCACGGTACTAAAAGATAGCGGGAGAACATTCAGCGACATGACTACATCATTCGGCTGTATCAAGACATGCTTCGAGTATCTGAAGCATAAGAAAGGGTGTCGCATATGACCCTTATGTTCTCCAGCGCACTTTTTCAACAGGCAACTGACTTCTGGGGCGGATACATGTCAGTCTTGTGCTCGTTTCTTAGGAATCCTCTTGGGTGACTTTATATCGATCATCAACCGAAGAATCGTAACTCGAGTATTCAAAGGTTTATGATATGATGATCATGGGCATTCGGGAACGGCTCGTTATCCGGAGCTATAGGGAGTTAAGAATTAGTGGTGTTATACGATTTCGGCGATCTGGCCAATCAGAGGTCGCATATCTTTCCTCATCGGCGTTTAGCAGAGGGGATCGATGCAACCATAGTAGTTATCGGGCCACGAAATGTTGTGTTTTCCGCTAAATTCTCATACTCTCTAAGTTCATAGGCGCAAATCTTCATGGACTTTTGGCCAAAATCCGAGAATCTTGTCCAAGTCCATATAATCGGAACCGTCTATAAAGACAATTGGAAGCGCAATGTTTAAGGTTTGGATTGGCATCATGGAGACAGAGCAAGATTTCAATGACAATACATCCCACTTCCTTTCATCCCAAAGAATAAGAAGAAGAAACAACAGCATGGCTTCCAAATCACCAAAGAACATCCTCATCACTGGTGCCACGGGCTTCATCGGCGGCACGATACTGACCACGCTCCTCGCTTCAGACTCCCCTGCGCTACAAGCAGCCACCATTACCTGTCTGGTTCGAGGTGCTGACCGTGCCACGACCCTCACTTCGGCCTATGGCAGTCGTGTGCGCACCATCATCTACAAGGGTCTCGACGATGTAGAGGCGACCGAGGCCGCGGCGTCTCAGGCTGACGTCGTGATCGGGGCGACTCTGGGCTTCCACCCAGCATCAGCACAAGCACTTCTGCGAGGCCTGGCGAAGCGGCGTGCAGCTGCGCAAGGCAAGACGGATATCTGGATGATTCACCTCTCCGGCGCCTCGAATTTGTCGGATCAACCCATCACGGGAGCGTATCTCGAGGACCGCACGTTTGACGATGTCGAGGACGACGTCTATGGGTACGAGAAGCACCGTGAGGGGCTGCGTCATTATCCCCAGCGGGCAACTGAGCTCGGGGTGATTGACTCGGGTCTGGAGCTTGGAGTCAGGACTGTTGTTAGTAAGCAACCCTTTGAAGACCGTCTCTTGCTGTTTCTCCAGCTTCTATAGGGGATGGTGGTATTTTCATGCTATCCTTGTAGAGCGGCCACTGGCACGCAAGAAGCATATACATGCTTACGAGCATGATTTCATAAACAAACTAACCCAAATTCAAATAGTGATGCCCCCGACTATCTACGGGGTGGGCACCGGCCTGTTCAACCGGACCAGCATCCAGATCCCCACGTACATCCGGGCGGTCCTGGAGCTGGGGCACGGCGTAGTAATTGGCGATGGTGCGGGCGAGATCAACCACGTCCACGTCGAGGACCTGGCCGAGCTATACCGCCTCGTGGTCCTGGACATACTCGACAACGGGGGATCCCGTCTGCCCGCGGGCAAAAAGGGCATCCTCTTCTCGAGTCATGGGATACACTCCTGGATGGATGTGGCGCGCGGGATCGCGGAAGCGTGTCAAAGGGCCGGCAAGATAGAGGATGCCCAAGTTCGCAGTGTCGGACTCGAGGACGCAGGAACGTACCTCAAGTCGTATATGGACCTGGTGGGCGGTGACCTTGTCGAGCTTGAGCTCGGACTGTGCTCCAACTCGCGCACCAGGACAAGTGTGGCTCGGCAGCTGGGCTGGCGGCCTACTCGAGGTGAAGAGGCATGGAAAAAATGTTTTGAGGAGGATCTTCGTGCGGTACTATGTAGCTCGTGATGCTCTTTCCAGACTATTTTCTTACTTGACTGTGACATGATCATATAAGTAGCAATGAATGGATAAGCCTAAGTTTGGACAAGCGAGGGAATCCGATTGAGGGTTGACAAGTGAGAAGCTGAAATCGGTAACTCATAGAGTCAGGTAGGAGTGTGGATGAGAACAAGGGGTCGCTCTTCAGAGTTGTGTGAGTTCTTGATTCACGTAGCTTCACGCAACCATCAACAGCATAATGACAATAAAGACATACTAACTAGCAAGATGCAGACTGTAGACTGCTGCTTGAAGATTGTTATAACATGTCGTTGGAGAGGACACAAGCTCTTTTACAGTTTTCCCGGTAGTCTTTCTTTTTTCTTTTTTCTTTTTTCTCTCTTCCCTTTCACATTTCACATGGATTAAGAGCAGATACTTGGTCAAGTTTGTTGTATTCTCTTACAGTGCTACATCATCTTAAGCTCTGGGCCGTTTCTTGCCTCCTCTTTCTCCAAGTCAGTCTTTTTTAATTCCGCCTCCTGTCCACACTAAATGACTGTACATGTTTTGCACGACCTATGCTGGCATACCGGGCACCTGTTCCAGTCATGTCTCGCACGCTGTTGGCAGTTGCAGCATTGATACCTGGTCCAGCCAAGAGGATTAGGATCAGGCTTAGGCGGTTGAGGTTTAGGAGGGTCGGGTTTGCTGTGGTTGACCAGTTCATGCAAGCCTTGGGTATAGGGAGCCATTTTTTCCCCTTTTGTGCGTGCTTGTGTCTCCTAGGGTCAACTGTAAGATACAGCTAGGGTGAGCGGGCTTGCGTCTATTGAGAATTCTTGTTCTTCTTTCTTGCTCCAGAATATGGGAATCGTGATGCCTGCCTTTATGATGTCCTGAGTGTTGAATAAGTAGTGCTGGAGTCGTTGATGTGGTGAAGAGGGAATGCTTTGCTTTAAACTATCGAGTTAGCGAGCAATTTGCTTCCGTTTTATAGACATGGCGATGCGACCTCATCACAGACATGAACTTCATTCTGGGTCTGTATACGTTATTCACGTATTGTTTAAACCATACTCATCCTCAAAGCACTGGATAACAGTGTGAAGCCACTGCTGTACCATCACCCCTATTTTGATTATCCACATTCCCTTCTTTATCAAAGAAATTTTTGCTAGACTAACACGTTTTCTCTCCTTGCCCGGAAACGAATGGACAGAGATTGTTGAAATTATGCTGCTCCCCTGGCCTGCAGCTATTTTAAATCATCCAGACGTGATCCGTTTGAATACGTATATACTAGTCTTTGTTTTGTTGGTTCTTTCAAAAGACTATAATCAAATATCACATGGACTTTTATCAGTGTTGCGTGTTCTGATTAGCATTTTGTGCTACATGTTTATTGTCTCCTCGAGTGGTTTCAAGACGCGTGCAACGATGCATGCATGAACGCTAATTATAGATTCAGGCTCAGCTCATTGTCCAGTTGAGGAATTGGAAGGTAAAACAAACAAATGCATACAAAACTGATATAGATTCGAATATCATCAATGGTGAGGCTGCCACAATCACGTTTCTTTAAACCAAGTCCTGCTCATCATTTCAATGACTTGAAGGAAAAGAAACCAAAGCCCTTTTACGGGAGCTAATAACAGATTCCAGCATTGGATCCGCAGTAGTTTCAAGGTAAGTCTCTTCAGTATTGTGACCGACAGACAAGAAAAGTAAGGACTCCTCATAGACACAAGCTAACAATATCAAGATTCATCTATACTTTTGCCCCTTGAAAACTACACCCGAAAAGAAAAGAAAAGCCCCAGTTCAACCCAAGTATCAGATCCAAACGACACAAAAGAGGCACAAATGTCTCCCCAGAACGACCAGACCCAGGAAAAGTTGGCTTGGGAGCTGGTTGACTGTCAACACATCAACATGCCCGAGCTCGTCGACAACAGCAGCGAATCGCCAAACGCTCATGCTGCCAGTGCCATCAATATGTGAAGTTTCACATGCGCAACTGCCCGATCTGTTTGCACCGACACTGCCCCAAATGCACCTAATAAGCGCGGAAAGAGATAGGTGTTGGTCTGGAAGTCAGCGCAATGGTGTCCTGACATGTTAAGCATCATGAGGAAACAGGATTGGCCAATTCTATGCTTTTGATTCATGGGATAGAGTACATTGTGAATGACTACCGAGCTCTTGTGATGGTCTTGCATTTTGTGCTATCCATCAAACAGTGTCGCACACCTCCAATATTGGCCATGCACCGCGGGTACTGACTGCCTTGCTTTCGAGATTCCAATTCATAGTAAGCAAATAATATTCCTCCTCATGGAACTGGTGAGAGGTGAATGTCTTGTTTCGTTCACCCACAGTGTCAATCACTCAAAGAAGTATAAAGTCTTGAAAGTGTTTTACTCATTTGTTGTGTATTATGGTTTATCCCGCGAGCAAATTTCAGCTTCAAGCGGGTGGGACTGTCTGCATATATCCGTAGCCCCTTCGGAACTCGTCATCTCGTGGCCAGATTCATCATCAATGGCTATTTTTAACTCCTCGCAAGCAAACTCGCGCTTATGCAATACGAACCGCGTAAATGAAGTACCCATTTCACAAAAAAAACCCCTCGACTGTAACTCACTCCCCTTACCAGTCAATGGGGTTCTTGATCTCCTCACCACGATTCGTCTTGGGCACAGGTGCGGCCTTGGCAGCCAGCTTACCACCCTGGCCCTTCCTCTTCAAGTAGGCACGACCATCAACCCACGGAGTGCGGGCAGTGGCCTTCTGCTCGTAGTCAATGATCTTGTCCTCGAGCTGCATGGTCAGACCAATATCGTCCAGGCCGTTGACCAAGCAGTGCTTGCGGAACTCCTCAACATCAAACTGGCAGATGTCGTTGCCGTCAGCGTCACGGATGACCTGGTTGGGCAGGTCAACCTCAATCTCCCTGCCGGTGTCGGCCTCCTTGGCAATCTTGTCCATGTCATCCTTGTTGGGGATTATGACTGGCAGCATACCGTTCTTGAAGGTGTTGTTGAAGAAGATGTCGGCAAACGAGGGTGCAATGACACACTTGATGCCAAAGTCGAGAAGAGCCCAAGGGGCGTGCTCACGGGACGAGCCACAGCCAAAGTTGGGTCCAGTGCAGACCAGAGTCTTGGCTTGGGTGAAGGGCTCCTGGTTCAGGACGAAGCTGGGGTCGGGAGTGCCGTCCTCCAGGTATCTCCAGCCGTGGAAAGCAGCAGATCCAAGACCAGTACGCTTGATAGTCTTCAAGAACTGCTTGGGGATGATGGCGTCGGTGTCGACATTGGATCGGTGCAGGGGTGCTGCAATACCCTTGTGAACCAGGAACTTGGGGAGGCCTTGGCTACCCTTGGCCTCATCAACGACGT
Organism: Pestalotiopsis fici W106-1; assembly: GCF_000516985.1. Taxonomy (NCBI): domain Eukaryota; kingdom Fungi; phylum Ascomycota; class Sordariomycetes; order Amphisphaeriales; family Sporocadaceae; genus Pestalotiopsis; species Pestalotiopsis fici. The sequence goes on along the minus strand of NW_006917093.1, from coordinate 1,689,706 downwards.
GGTTTGTGCTGGTGGTGTCCTCGGGCTGGTCACCAATCTTCTCCTTTGCAGTCTCGTCAATCTCAACGCTTTCGTCAACGTGAGGTTTCGACGAGGGCGAGTTGGGCTTGAAAGCCTCAATGTGCGGGCTGGTCTTGTACTCGGTCAGAGCGCGGACATCTGTAAGCTTGCCAACAATACCAGCGGCGGCTGCCATGACAGGAGACATCAAGTGCGTTCGGCCCTGAGCACCCTGGCGACCCTCAAAGTTTCGGTTGCTGGTACTGGCGCATCGCTCACGAGGCGACAGAATATCGGGGTTCATTCCCAGGCACATACTGCAACCCGCTTCTCTCCACTCGAAACCAGCGTCGGTGAAGATCTTGTCGAGACCCTCGGCCTCGGCCTGTTCCTTGACCAATCCAGATCCAGGGACAATCATGGCGGCCTTGACGTTGTCGGCCTTCTTCTTGCCCTTCACAACAGCAGCAGCAGCCCGGAGATCCTCAATTCGGGAGTTTGTGCATGAACCGATAAAGACCTTGTCAATGGGAATGTCCTGCATTCTTGTTCCGGCGGTGAGGCCCATGTACTCCAACATTCTTCGGCCAGTGTTCTTCTTGGCCTCAGTGTCAAAGGTCTCGGGGTCGGGCACAACACCAGTGATGGGAACAACGTCCTCGGGGCTGGTGCCCCAGGTCACGGTAGGGATAATGTCGACAGCATCGATCTGGACATCAATGTCGTACTTGGCATTTTCGTCGGACTGGAGACCCTTCCAGTAGGTAATGGCACGGTCCCACTCAGCAGAGGGGTATGCAGGGGCAAGAGGCTTGCCCTTGAGGTATTCAAAGGTGACCTCATCGGGTGCGACCAGACCAGCTCTGGCACCAGCCTCAATGGACATGTTGCAGATGGACATGCGAGCTTCCATACTCAAGCCGCGAATGACAGAACCGCAGAACTCAATGACACATCCAGTACCACCAGCAGTTCCGATCAATCCAATGGCGTGGAGGACAACATCCTTGGAGCTGACACCGGGGGCAAGCTCGCCATTAACCTCTATCCTCATGTTCTTGTTTCTCTTGGTAATGAGACATTGTGTAGCCAAGACGTGCTCGACCTCACTCGTTCCGATACCGTGGGCGAGACAGCCGAAAGCGCCGTGTGTCGACGTGTGAGAGTCACCGCAAACGAGGGTGGTGCCGGGCAGAGTGAAGCCCTGCTCGGGTCCAATAACGTGGACGATACCCTGACGCTTGTCGCCAAGGCCAAAGTATGTGATGCCAAAGTCTCTCACGTTCTCCTCAAGGGTCATGCACTGGAGACGAGAGTCCTCTTCCTCGACAAAAGTGGCAATATCCTTCATGCCCTTTCGGGACTTGGTGGGGACATTCTATACTCTGGTGTTAGATGCAAAGCCCATCAACAAGTACAAGTGAAAATCGGGCATGGTATAATACATACGTGATCGGTTGTGGCAAGAGTGCAGTCAGGTCTTCTGACTTGTCTGCCTGCGTTCTTCAGGCCTTCAAAAGCTTGCTGGAGTGGAATGTTAGCAAATCAGTCCGTTGACTACGTCATAGGTTGAATCCCCAACGGCGCAACCCCAAGCCATTTTTCCCACCGGGGCAAAACGAGCACGCGACCAAGAGGGAAATAGGCAACAGAAATGATATGCGATAGCAGAATGACTCGCAAGCAGAAAAATCATTTCACGAGTTCAATAACTGCCAGCACTATAATAGAAGAAGACAAAGGAGTGCTCCTTACAGGTGATGTGACTTCGTGGACAAGATGTCTGTCTGTAGAACAAGCGGGTCAGCAAAAGGTGGCATGGTAAAGTGAATAAAACCCCAAGCAAAGGTTTGACCTACCAATGTACAAAAGAATGGTGCCATCCAACTTCTCATCGACAATGTGATCAGCGAGGATCTTGTCGTAGAGAGTCTGAGGCCCTCCTGCGGTTGACGGCATGATGGGCAACTAATAGAAGTTGTTGTGCGACTTTGCAAGTATTTCTTGGCTCTCTCGGAACGGGACGGGGGGTGGGATTTGGTCCTCGGTTCCCTATCTGTCGGTTCCGATGTATTGGGATTTCTTTATTAACGCTTCTTTGGAGGGGTTCGCCAGATTGCCGCCAAGAGAAGGAAGAGAGGAAGGAGGGAAAAAGCAGTTGAGAGTTCACGACGGAACAGAGAGTCTAGAAATTGTGGAGATGGGAAAGAAAATAGGTGAAGTCAGAGACAGGACGACCTTCTTCTTTTGAATACACAGTCAAGCCACGAGAAGGCGAGAAAAAAAGCAACACACTGGCCGAAAGAGGAACCCAGGAGGCACCGAGATGGCCTCAACCATAGAGCGACGGGCTCCGACGTCGGCGCTAGCTTCCTAATGTACGCCTGCTCATTGGGCAATCGGGGACCCCTCCTACTTAGTTCACAAAGCTCGAGCCGTTGGTCCTAGTCCAATGCATTCCGGCCGGTTCTCACGTTCTGTGATCTGATCATCAATCCTGCCCGACGGATAGCCAAAAGCCCTGCTGCTGCAGCCTTTATCCTATAAATCCATCTTTTCCGGGGGCCGATCGCTGTGCCTCTTTCTCCCCCCCACCGAGGTTATCGCGAGAACCACCTCGGATGTATGTGTGTGTGTGAGTGAGATCTCAGAGCGGGAAATACTTTTGGGGAGAGCCGCAATCAGCGCCCAAAGCCAAGACAATCCCAGATCGTCTTGCTTGCAGGACAGACAGGGGTGGTGGGCATTGGAGGGGCTCGAGGGGGAGGATCAATAGGCAGATTTCAGGGCATGGGGAAAAGACCCCACCAACCAGCTCCGTATCGGCAGATGGCGACTAGTAGGAGGCCTTGCAATTGTAAGCCCCAAGAGACACATGTGCATGTTTTTGTGTTTCCTTTCTGGCATCTACTACGTATCAGGCCCATGCCGACGCTCTTGATGGCGATAGTACATGGACTGGCTAGGGATACATTCGTATACTTGTGGTAACTCGGGGGCAAAAAGTTCCCGAAGGAACGTTGCCAACCTGCAGGTTGATTGATTTTGCATACTACTACTTATTTCCCCAGGATTAACTGGTCTCAATCATGATAAGGCAGGAAGATCGCTTCCGAATAGCTCTCCCCTCCCCAGTTTCCCAAGACCTGAGACATCTAGGGGAAGGGAAACCGATCTTGCTCTTTCACCACCAGAGCGCTATAACGAGAGTCTTCCTCTTACAGGTTTCTCTCTTCATCTCCTTCCTACCACACCCCCTTTTTTCTTTTCCCCAATTGTCTTGATGACTGATGATGGAATTTTTCATGCGGATCTACTACGTACTCACATTCAGCAAACCCGTCCAGTGTCTTTCCCTCCTTTCAGCGGAGCGGCTACTTGTGGATAGTTGCGGGGCCGAAAATGAAAAAAAAAAAAAAAAAAAAAAAGAAGAGAGAGAAGCAGTCCAGCCCACACATTGACAATTTCACTTGATGATTTTTGCCTCTCTTCATCTCTCGGATTTCCCACGCGGCGCAATGTACTCTCTTGTACTTGACAGTCTGCAACTAAGTACTAGTAATAAAGCTTGGTATGGGACATGAAATAGTAGCCTTGCCTTCCTGTCGCCGACTATGCCTCTCATGACATGTACACGCGCGTGGAGACCACGACTGACTATATAACCTGCATACCATGACACGGACTGCTATTCAACATGGTGAAATGAATGATTTTGGCTACTCAAGTCGTCTTGCACTATTGGCGATCCTCGAGAATGCACATGATTCCTTTTTATCTTCTTCTTCTCTGGGGGTGGACGGCGAGCATGTCTCTCTTACAAGCGAAGAAAGACAATGGTGAGCACTTGAAATTGCTGGTTGTACTCTATTTTATGCTCCTATATCGGACATGACGTCAGGGTGCTGCTGCTCCTGCCGGAATGTTCACAACTCTGTGGTGGTTAGTAGACGAGACACCACAAAAAACATGTTTCATTTAATTAAACCAAGCGAAAAACAATGCATCCACCATTACGACCATGCGACACGCAGCAGACCACAAGAGAAACGAAAGAGAGAAGGAGCGGAAAAGATGATTGTCTCCAGTCCCCCTGCCGGTTGCCCTCCGACCCTATCTTTATGTGGGGACCCGGTTCAGCCGACGGAACCCACTCCGGTGAGGCCCCGGCTTCAATACGGTCTCCCAGGAACCGGTCCTCCCAAGTGCGCCGTTACCGGAGAGTGGAAATAAGGAAATGGTGAACCGAATCCCCCAAAAAAAATATCAATACATCATCATACAAGGAGCCACATTAACAATCTCAGGCCATACCAGACCATTACTGCGCCAGTAGCACAGAATAGCCCTGCAGACAAGAAGACCACCAAGTCGCCAAATGTGCTCACTTGCTTGTGTCTCCTTCTCCATAGACCGCTCTGCTGCTCAAATGCTGGGCGAGAAAAGTTCCACCATGCAAAGCCCGCCGCCAATAGATTATCCATGATCGCTAGACATAATTTATAAGGCATGGTGATCGCGTCCGTCTTACCATTATTGCTATTTGGGTGCAAAGACTTGGAATGAGCGTCGATGTCTGCGCTGACGGCGCTTGCGGATCTTGTCAGTGGGTGTTGTTGTTGTTGTGGTGGCGGTGTCTTTTTCGATACGCCCGTCTGAACCCATAGAGTCTTGAACGATGGTATGAGCAGGCTGGCATGTGGGCTTCGAGTTTGAGCTGATGCTGGCGGTGACTGCCCCCCTGTCGCTCCGGCCCGGGACTTCCACATTGCTGTGCGTGCTGCGGCCTGGACCGCGGCCTCCTGCAGGTTGCCGTTCGACGATTGGTACGGACCGGCTTTCTGGGCCCCTTTGGGGCTGTGACACCCCCGGGTTATCTTTGGTGAGCACTCTCGGAGATAGGACTTGCGTGGCGTCTTGTCTCGGCTTGACGCTATACCGATCTTTGGAGTCTCGAGATGCTGCTCGAGACTCTGCAAGCCTCTCGATGGTGTAGCTTGAGGGAAGGTCGCCGCCATCTGGTCTTGTACGGCGGCCTGCGCCATGCAACTTCGTCCGTGGGCATGCATCGACGTCATAACCTGCTGAGCGGCGCTGGCTCCCTCCGTCTGTTCCTCGGGACAATCGTGTGGGCTTTGCGCCGTCAGTCGACTCACAAGACTGTGATCGCAACCAGTAGTGGTGATGGTGGGTATGGAGACATACTTTACGTGTCTCATCAGGGGGCCGGTCTCTATTTTCTCTCCTGTTTCTCCTATGTCTTCGAGACCCGCTTCGATCTGGCGTATTTGTGACGGGGCCGTCGTCTGAGGGACTATTGTATCCTCCTCTGACGACCTTTCTGTGCTTTCTGATACTCCCATATGACTGCCCAGTTTCATCATCACTTGCTCTGTCCCCAAGCTCTCGGTCAACTCGGTATCCCACTGGCTTGGGCCCAACCTTGGGAGGTCGGAGGGCTGCTTCATGTGCTCTTTCGACTTCGACAGGGATGAGGTCGCTGTAGCTCCGCTTGTGCTGCGGGTAGAGGTCGCCAGGCTTTTGCTCAGATCTGATAGGTATGCAGATGTTGTGCTGCTTTGGCCCGAGGACTCGATTGATCCCATCGTCTCTGGGGTGTCCGGAGGTGGATACATCTCCAGTATCTCGCCATCTGGTGGAATCTTGGTCATGGTGTCCCCTTCTTCCCGAGGAATGATGTCCAGGTGACAATCTGGTATCTTGAGATCGATGAAGTGTCTCAGGTCGCTCAGAGTGCTGAGCGACTGTGATCTCGCCTGCTCCATTCCTTCCATGTTTGATAGATCCATCGTGTGACGGGTGGCGGTCAGACGTTCCAATACTTGGGACCGCCGCCAGCCTACCCATAAAAAAGGATTCTTGCTATCACGGTTTACCTCATGTTGATGTTTAAATCCGTCATCTGGAGATGTCACTACCGGACTGGCGAACGTGACATGGTTAGCTTCCCGTTCTGCTGGTGTATGAATAGTCGTATCTTCCGAGTAACTCCTGCCGCCCTCCTTTGTCGTGTCTTCCATCTTCAGTGGGCTACCTTTTCTAGAAATCCGGAGGCTTCTTGCACGTCCATAGAAGCTAGGTTCCTCAGCCGTCTCGTCTGTACCTATAGCAGTTCACTCGTGAGTAAATGGGCAGTCTATTTTCTGTGGCAGACTGTCCACTTACTACTAATCAACGACTGAGCGATAGGACTCAGAGTTGGTTCCATGGCAGAAGACCAATGCCTGCCGTGGCGAGTCCACTTGACCGTCCCGTCGTCCAGCTTGAGCTCGTTCTTCCTCCTCTCAATCTTGGCCAGCTTCGCTTGGGCTTTTTCCAACTTCATCTTCTCTCGCTCCGCTGACTCCCTGTCCTTGGCCCTGCTGTACGCCTTCTTGGCATTCTTGACGTTTTGTGCCAACTCGTTCAATTTTTCGTCGGCCGATGGCGACGTGGTGTCTGAGCTGAGCGTGTCGGTGGGCGTTAAGGCGTTCCAATCCCCAGTCTGGGGGTCGTATCCGGCTACGGGCAGGAAGTCGCCGCTGGCTTTGAGTTGGCGGCGCTGCTTTCGCGTCCTCTCTTTTGAATCCAGGAGGGCTTGTACCTGAGCAGCAGTCATACTCTCGACCTTCTGCTCTGGCTTTTCAGGCCTGTTCCTGTCTCCCCTGAGCTTCTTGAGTCTGAGGCTGCCAGTCCGGCGATGACCTTGCATCAAAAGCTCAGCACGTCGGTGGGGAGACAGATCTTCAGCAATGTTCCATTGCGTGAGCTCCTCGGGTTTGATGCCGAGATCAATGTAGGCAGATTCTCCACTGTCGTCTTCATCCCGATGGGTATTGCCCTGCTCAGGGCGATTGCTGGGCAGAAGCCGGGAAAAGAGCCCAACGAGTGAACCAGATCCTTTCCGAGTCATGTTGACCACTAAATACCGACGGAGAAGAGAAGAAATAATTGAAAAAAACGAACGGGTTTGCCGGGTGAAGGACGAAATTGAGCTGGAGTTTACCGGGCTAACATAATAATTATTAAAGTGCCTGCGACACCTCCAAGATCTTTGGGACTGACGAGGTCTCAGAGCTGCGTTGCAATGAAACACGCTTCATCATTTTAGCTTTGCCCTGCGGCTGGAAGGCGCCTCGGGCGCCATGTCTCATGACGCGGGATGCTCCTGGGCGACGACAATGTGCTGTATAAATAACCTTAGGGGTGAATCAATTCAAAGCCAGTCGTTCCTGCCGCAAAGCCACATCCACCCGTGTGGGTTGTGGTGGAGGTGCGGGAAAGTGAGAAAAGCAACATCCCATATGCATATTTGACGCCACTCACAATGGGCTCGGAAGGCATGAATCATGACAACAAAAGCTGTTGATAGCAGAGGGCCCCTCGACCTAGGTGGAACTTGTCATACTCCATCTTATCTGTTGCTGAAATGTTGTTGACGTTATAACTTGAGAGCTTGTGTACGATTTCGACGTGAATCACGAAATGTTTGGTGAGCATTTGCAGTATAAAGAATTTGATGGGCGTGATGGGAACTTGGAGAAGTCTGGTAAGGCAATAAAATTTGTATTCAGATACTGGAGAATATCAATCTCCCTTTGTGGTAGGTATAGCACAGCCCAGAGTACTCCCAAACGCCGGAAAATGCCATCAGGAACGACTTGTTGTACATGTTACAGCTCAGTAAAGACCAGCAATGATTCCGACACCAATTCATTTGCTCGACTTTTGAACAATTCACCGCCACATGGAAGGATATCTTTCCTTGGGCTGATCTCGGCCGCCCTTTAAGCCGGTCTGAAAGGATGGCGGGAGGTTACCTGTGCTTTTCCTGGCGCTCTTAAGAGGACTACTGTCCCTGCCCTGCAAAGCGCGGTATTGCTCCAGTCGTGCCATCTCATTGTTGTTACGTGGCGTCCGGTGTTGCAAGTCACCTAGACTTGGCGCCTTCTTCAACGGTGAGCTAGGATGAGAATACACTCCTAGGTATCCCCCAGTACCCTGAGATTGATTTTGCGTCTGTGTCATATTCGTCGACATGTTCACCATGGGTGAACCCGTGCGAGAAACTGAATTGGAGAACCCAGAAGTGCTTTGCCTCAAGGCCGACGGGCGAGCCACGCTCCCTGATGCCATGGCATCTGCATGTCTGGCAACCGGAGGAGTAAATAGTCCTGGACTGCCTGTACTTCTCGCGTTGGGTCGGAATAGTGCTGAACCGTCTGGGTCGATATGTTGCGCGTAATTCGGGTTTGGGTTTGGCCTGAAGCCACGACGTAGGACCGTGGTAGGGGTTCCAACAGCTACGTACTCTTGGTCGTTGCCATCATCATCTTGAGAAATTTGTGTCGAAGCATCCCTGACCATGGGATACAAGAGCGGGTGAACAAATTTGGTATCATACTCGTGCATGACCTCCTTCTGGATAACAGAGGTGTCCTTGTTCTGTTGGGAGAACTTTGATTGAAGCAAGTACATTTGGATCGAGATGATGGCCTGGAGTACAAGCCATTTGAAAGCCACGATGCTCGGCCAATCGGATTGAGTGACAGGTAGGAACATCAGGGAGACCAATATGTGCCCAGGACCGAACCAGCACAAGATGGATAACGACACAGGCAGTGGGTCCCACACAGGAAGTTCCCAAACGTCTCTTGTACGGTCTGGATGCGCCCTCGTCTCGGCGCTTTCGGAGCTCACGAGATCCGAAAAGAAACGCAAGGGCGAAGAGGCTGCGGGCGAGGACTGAACCCTTACGCGTTGCACCGACGAGGAGCCTTCGTACTTCTTTTCGACATCGGCCTCGAAAAATCTATACTTTCGTGTTCGGTTCATTGTATAGATGGCGTTCAAGGTAGAAAGGCCAGCAAGAATCCAGACAAAAGTACTGACCTAGTTGACGGGTATCAATACCAAAGTCTTCGCCAGGCATATCGGCAGGAAAGGCAGAAATACTCACAAGAAAAGTAAAGAACCCCGAGTCGTTGTCGTCGCCGAATACATCGTCCACAGTTGTCTTCCTCACAGAATTAGCGCGAGCAATCCCGAAGATGAGATTCATGGCGATGCCAATTTGTAGCCCGACGCTCCTCGAGTTCCAGTCGCGCGTCTCAATCTCCTCGGAAAGCCACAACAGGAAGTCCATGGGATTGAGCCAAGCCTGAAGGCGCTCGGCAAGCGGCTTGCGTCGCACGATTCGCGGCATCGCTGCGAGGTTGCCCGGTTTACGGCTGCGCAGATGTTCCAAATGGGTTGGCGATGTCGTTTGGTTGCGAAAACAGGGGACCGGGGGTTCGAGAACCGAACAAAGGTGCCTAGATCAAGCAATCAAGTGAATGATGTCTGATCTTTTTCTGATACGGGCTGTGTGTTTTTGGAAAGACCAGGAAGATGTGAACCTCTACCTCGACCTGCGCTTGCCCTTGCGCAACTGAGTCGCAAAGGGTGTGACTGGAAGGGTGACCGACAAAATATGTGATGGTTGTCCTCTTGGTTCGCTGCTTCCGGCAACGTGGAGACCTCGATTGTTTATTCTCTAGTAAAAATTGTCTGGTTGCGGTTGCTATCAGCAGCGAGCTTGGGGCAGGCAGTAAGGTACCTAGCTCCAAGAGCTCTTGCGGCCAATGAGGCACCGAGACTCGCCCAGCTTACCTCCCCAAAAGCCCAAGGGGACAGTGGGGTTTCTCTTATGATGGTGCTGAAATAGGTGGGGGAAGCCACTGTGCTTTTTTACCTTGGGCAGGCGGTCAGAGCTCTGTGCGACAAGCCCCAGCTGCCCAGAGGTCAAGCCCGCGCAGGTTGGTTGGGATTCCAGATGTCCCTAGAGTCGCCTGTGCAGTGACGTTTCCCAGTCCCCAAGCTCGCTGCCAATCGCTAGCATTAGGTACATACCTACCTGTTCAAACACCACTACATCAACGACCTGCCTACCCACACCACATCCCACCACGACGACAGGCCGCATAGTCCATCTCGTCTTCGGAACCGCTCGTTCAAAGTCCTCCCGACTGCTCTTGAACGGGCCATCCCCCTCGCCATGGCTTCGCAAGCAGACTACAAGGACAGGCAGTTCCTAGCCGTTATCGGTGACGAGGTAACGAATGCTCCATGAGCGTTGCCGCACGTTGCAAGCCCATCCTCTAACTACTGCTCGATAGGACTCGGTGACGGGACTGCTGCTAGCTGGCATAGGTGTATGTCCGATCCCAAGTCGAATTTTTCTTCGTTGGATAAACAAAAGGCTCACATATATGAAATAGCATGTGACGAACCCGCCCGACTCGCAGAAGAACTTCCTTGTCGTTGACAACAAGACCGAGACCTCGGCTATCGAGGCTGCCTTTGACTCCTTCACAAAAGAGCGCAAGGATATTGGCATAGTCCTGATCAACCAGCACGTGCGTAACGAGATGCCGTAGATGGACAAGACGGTCGTGACCCGTGGCGCTAACATAGGTGTAGATTGCGGACAAGATCAGGCACCGCATCGATACTTACACGGCCGCCTTTCCTACAGTCCTCGAAATCCCAAGCAAAGAGCATCCCTATGACCCAGAGAAGGACAGTGTGCTGCGGAGAGTCAGACGTTTGTTCGGAGAGTAGACACGATATATACTGGCATGATTGGGTCAATACAACCCCGGTCACAGACATGATCACCTGTACACAAAGCATAAAGATACCATGAGGTTTACTTGAGATGATTGATGCTGGACTCTTAAAAACACGTTTTGAGGAATAATTGTATTATGACGCAAGGCTCATGCTATTCCAAGGCGTGCCACCTTCCATGCATTACAGCACATTAATGACTCGGGAAAAATGCAACAGTAAAACAATCAAGACAAGGAAGTACAACACGGCTGGTAATCAGCTCAGCATCCCCATGACATTCTCGTCTAGTTTGTGACCACCAGATGGGTTCAAACACTCATGAATCTTGACTTCACCTACAGCTCCAGCTCAATATCCTTCTTGGAGCCACCGAAAGTGACTTGAGCCTCGAGGCAAGCGATGGGCTTGTCGTCGTAGTTGATAACCTCGGCGTGAACCGTGTACTTTCCTGGGGGAACCTCCTTGGGGATATCGACTGCCTTTTCAACGCTGAGGATACCCTTCTTGATGGGGCACTTGAGATCTGCCTTCTCAGTCTGCTCGCAGAGGTCGGCCTTGGTGTTGATCAGACGGATAAGGCCGTACTTGACGACAAGGTTGATGTATGCGCCCTCCTCGATATCCTCAAAGACGGTACCGGCAGCACGAATCTTCAACTCGGCACCACTGTAATTGTGTATTAGTATGAACGCTCTCAACTGATGGGAGGGCCATCCTTCGCTTCACCCCGCGCCTATCTCCACCCTACATGGGTCTGGCATCGTGTTGCTGAGAGGGAGAGGGAGTGGCAGCGACAGAGAAGAAAACAAAGGTAGGAAGTAACATACGCCTCTGGAGGGTTGGGCAGCAGATCAACGCTCGTGATCTTGACGATATCGTCCGGGTGGCTCGCAGCACAGTAGGTCAGAGGGTTCTTGCCAGGGACCTTCTTGTCATCGTCTAGCGTCACGATGTCCTGGGTGTTATCGAACCAGCCAGGCAGGGCCGAGGCGACGCCGACGATGGCAGCGGCGCAAGCAACGTTGAACCGCATGATGAGTGTTTCTGGTTTGTGGTGTTTGGTCCCGAGCTGTAAATGACAAAAGGCGGAATCAGTCCGACGCAAGTTTGTCGTTGAACGGTTTGTGTTTGTTGTGGTCGGTGGCGGTTATCGATGGGGGTGGTTGGTCTGGTCTTTGCGTGGATCAGTGATTGAGCTGGGTACAAGGTTACTACTACTGATGCGAATGCGGCGCCAGAAAAGAATGATATTTGAAGATCCCAGTGAGAGGTGTGTATGTATCGATGCCGATTGATCAAAGAAGAAGAAATTCAGGGTGCTACAATAATTTCGGCTTGTGTTTGTCCAGAAGCCTCGAGACTTGATCTCACAGTCGAGCCTTTCAATCAGTGCCAACTGGAATCTGTAGGCAGGAACCTGTTGAAGCTATGGGCTGGAGCTGTGCATGTGTATGGGGAAGTTGAAACCAGGGTCACTGACACTTCAGGCTTCCGCCCAAGCAAGGTTCACACGTAATTCGCTCACCTTGGTACTTTCTCTTTGCCCAGAGGTGCAAGGACTCTGAACGAGCAATTTTGATGATGATAATGATTCAACAAACAAGAGAAGTTGTAGTGGTCGCACAGGAATGAGCAGAGCAGAGCTGCAAGCAGGTATGTATCGTCAATCGTTTACTTGCTGGAGGCGAGGCGGTGCTAGCGTTCACCGATAACACTTTAGCGAAGGTGATGGCATCGTAGCTTGCGGAGCGAATCAGAGCCCGCTAAACAGTCCCATGACGTCCTCGCTAGCGCCATTATGTGACCCCCCCAGGCTCTACTCCGTAATCCCCAACTGCACCAAGGCCTCCAGCTGCTAGGCGAAACTCGAAAGGCAAAGGAGACGCGCAGCGCCCTGGGCTTGGTTGCAGAAGTTGCGCCACCTTTTCGTCTGTCTCAATTGGCTGAATCACTCATCGATCACCTGCTTGTTGTTCGCCAATCCACTGATCATCGTTTTTTATATCCTCGGAAAGACTAGGATTGAAGCATTTGAAGATGCATCCAAAGAGGCGACCAAGACGACGATGCATGTAAATGACTGATTGACAACGTGGCTTCTCCATAATACACCAAACGCTGCAATATACTTGATTGATATTGATTGAACGGAGGGGAAGAGCTGAATATAGTGTTAATTATCCACCGCGAGAATCGCTGTCCATATTTCTCTAGTGATATATGGTGCTCTTTAGTTACGATTAACTACTGGACATGTTTACATACACACTAGTATATATAGCAGGTTTATTTTCCATCGTAGAAGTCGTACGTGTTCAGGCTATGTCGGTAGTATAGGATTACAATATTAAGCTAACCGCCCCTTGCCTCCGGGTATCAATGTCCAATCAATCTACTCCAACCATTGCTGTTTCCAAACAGCGTCATTTCATAAGTTGTACTTTAAGAACTTTTCATCAAGTCTTGAATGGCATTCGCCTACGCATAACAGCGCAGCGCTTCTCCCCAATTATTGTTGTGACTTTGAGTTTCACAACTACTTTAGTAATAGACCTTTTCCTCCCACAATGGAGGTCGAGCACCCTCGGAATCCCATTCCAACTTGTTCTTGTCATTGAGAGTACAGCCTTCGTCTGTGATGGGGATGACCCGGCTAGTGTCCCGAACCTCCTGCTTGGAAATGCCAGCAGGGTCTTCAGGAATCCACAACAGTGGAGTAGGGCTGACCACGGAGGGAGGGTAGTATGCGTCCAGCTCGACCTCATCCGTGTAGAGATTGTCGTAATCGACTCGGTCCTCGGGAACAAGCTTCCTCATCGTGGCAAAGTCCTGGTGAACCCAAGGCTTCAAGAACTTGTTCACGATACTAGGTTTCTTCTCAGCCGCCACAGGGGTACCCTTTTCAGTTGTGCCATTGCCGTTCTTAAGATCACTGTTGACAGCACCAAGCTCCATTCGGAAAGACTTCTCCTCAACTTCGAGCGTACGCGGCAAATTGTACAAAAGTGGGTTGAGGGCACTGTTGATGGTTATGTGGAAAAGAACTGTGAAGATGAGGAAGATGATCATGATGACCATTGGACCGATGACGACGGAAGCAGCGAATAAACCGATCATGCAAATCTCTGCAATGTAGACTCCAACAAAGAGTTGCTTGAGGGCGCGGGGGTAGATCAATCCACGTGTGTCAATCCTGGTATCTGTGACAAACAGGACGTTGTAGCGCCAAGCCAAGTAGAATAGTCCAAGACTGATAGTGGCGAAGCCCAGAACCAAAGGAGCAATCGCCGCATAAGTGATCACTGTCATGGTTAGCTGATAGTTCAAGCTCGCTACAAGAAAGAATAACTCACTGATGACGGCAATGTTGGTGTAGACAGGCAAGACACTTCCCCATGAGATGGCACTGAGGTTGGCCCACTTCACAAACATTGCACGGGGAGTTCCGGTCAAGAACTTGTAGAGGAGAGTGAAGATGAAGAAACCCACAACCTGAGTCATGACTGACGTGCCGATGGTGAGACCTTGGACCAGGAAATAGTTGATGTAGAAATTGGAGGCCTTGGGCAGGTTCTCAGAGAGCAGGCTGGTGACTTTCGAGGGATCCTCGACAATCTTGACACCAACAGCAGAAGCCGCAGAGGTCATTGTCGTGATCAGGAAGACCTGGATAACCTGGAAGGCAAAGTATGCATTCTGTGTAAAGAGCTCGACGCGGGACAGCGAGGGCTCGCCCGAAAGCTTAGCACACACTGTATCATCAAGTCAGTCATCTTAAATTACTTTCCATAGACGAGTCAACAACTTACATCTCATAATAACCGGTACCAAAGACATGAGAATCGAGAGCGCCACGGATGGCAACAAACCGGTGATAACGCCCATGATTTGTTCTGGGATTGCATTGAGCCAATGGAGCCAGGTAAACTTTTCCATCAAGTAGTTTATGTTGGAGATGACACCAACAATGGCAACAGGAATGGCCCAGAAGATGATGAGTGCAGAGATGAAGCCCAGGACTGCAAAACGACGAACGACACGCTGCCACCAGGACACCTTCAAGGCCTTCCAGACGACCTCACCGGGCGTGATGCCAATGTACTTGGGCGACATTTGCAGGGCTTGGTGGTGAGCGAGCACTTGGTTGGCATCTTCGGCCTGAGACTGGAGGTGGAATTCAATGAAAACACCAGGTATCTTCTTGTAAGTGCCGGACTTGAAAGTCTTCTGAGCGCGGTCCACCTCAGGGATGAGTCTCTCCAGCTCAGTTCGGCACCAGTTGATGGTGTCAACCTTTTTGCCAACCAGACCCAGGAAGCCCAGACGGTGAGAGGGTCGCTTCTTTGCAGGAATCCATCGAGCCGCCAGGCTGCCTGACTCTGCATCAGCAGCGGCTGTCTCAGCACTCTCGTGGGATCCACCCTTCTTGATAGCCTTGAGGCGTTCACCATTTGCCGTCTTGATCAACTTGACTTCAGCCTTCTCGAGCTTCATGGCAATCTTGTTGCGTTCCTTAACAAGTTCATCAACTTCTTCCGTGTCGCCAGTGATCCAGATGTGCTTGACAGCATCTCCAAAAACCTTGCGCAAGATCGCTTCGTCCAGATAGGCCTCGGGAACAGAGGTGAAGAGTACGGTTCGGGAGGAGATACGATTGGCGTAGTAAGGCGACAGCAGGAATGCCTGGCGCAGGTTGATGTAGAAAATAGATTCTCTCAAGATCATGTACATGACGAAGCCATAGTACACCCAGGCACAGAAGGCGTGAGCATAGAAGCGATTCTTCTGGTCAGACGAGACGTTCGAGTATGACAGGATGTCCAGCTCTGACTGGCCGCCGCCGCCGGTTGCGTTGACCGGGAAGAGGATAGGCCAGAGAAAGCAGCAGCCGAAGAAGGCAATGACCGTGATGATGCGCAGGAAGCGCAAGAAAAGGTAAGAATCGAGGGACTGGTGTTGCAGAGCATATCGATCCGGTATTTTCCAAAATTCGCCTATCCAATTGAACCAGCCCGAGCTGAGGTGAGGAGTTCGCTCACTTCATAGTAATATTCATGTCAGTTCCTCGTGCCTACTTCATTTATCCGTGGTGCTTCATAGGGCAAAAGCGGACATACCTTTCACGCAAGCTTCCTATATAAGTACGCGGCGCATACCAACGTCGGTTGCTTCGACGCAAAATCAAGAAGATGACCAGGTAAACGGCAGCTAGAACCGCAGTCGGCACCAGAGTCGAAATCAAACCTAATATTTTGTAAGCAAGGACATGTATAATGATTTATATGAACGACCAAGCATTGTTGGAATTGGACATCATATTGCTTACTTGACAACGAGACTGGCGTCGTATCACGAGATGACCCCACGTTTGACATGTTTGCGTTTCTAGAGACCTGAGTTGCCCTCCTCGGCCCTGACTAGTAAAACACACCGGCGTGGGTGGTGATGTAAGGAAACGTGATATAGGGAGAAGTTTGCTGAATGGCTTCTGCAGGGCTAACGGCAAACTTATGAATCCAACTTAGGGACCTCCAAAGCTTGACTTTTGAGAGCCGCGTGCCCGACCAGGAATGTGGAGGTCGCTGAACAACAACTTTTTGCGCCGAGAAATCTGCGTTGGGTGGGTTGCAAAGAGGAATTATTTAAATGAGCTGGACGATGGCGCGTGGAGGTACGACTGCAATGGGATAGGCGCGCCACGTCGTGCCACTGATGCACTGTGCTTTGCTTTCCTTTTCCACCCCCCTTGAAATGGTCAATGTACCCTTTACCTGCAGAAAGTATCACAGCACAGGCACAATCAAGCTGAGTGCTCCGGCAAGTGGGCAAGCAAAAGCACAGGTGGGCTGCCTCTGGTGCGGTAACGGGCAACGGCGTCGATATTATACTTTTCGTCTGTTTGACCCAGAGTAAGGGGATGGGGGATAGAGGGGAGGGAAAAAAAAAAAGTGCTGCAGTTAAACCTTGTGATGAAAAAAAGCTTGGGGGGAAATGGAAACAGACGGTCTGCGCCCCCAATTGTCCAGGCCTCTCTGATTGCCGAGCGGCTGAGACCCAAGATCAAGGATCATAAACAGGATGCTCGATGAAGAAGAACGACCAAGAGCCTATGACGCCGATTTGCAGCGTCTCCCTCCCCTGGACAGACTGATTATGCAGTTGTCCCTCCTGGTTGCTCTCCCTCCCCCAGGATCAAGATCGGAAGGGCAGGTCACCCACTTCTAGCGCCCTGCTCCAGCTCAAAATGGCTTGAATGGTCCTTGTTGGCGAGCAGAAACTGCTGGTTGATTGGGAGCTTCACCGTTCTAGAATGAGCTAAGCAGGGATGTGGATCAGGGCCCGTCCACTATGTAATATTGCCAGGACCACTATTGATCGCCCGTTTGATCAAATAGATCGTAAACGCAGATGGACGGCGCAGTTTTCAAAGTACGTATTTAATTGTTTCGTTCAATTCGGTGTAGTATAAGTGAGGTCGTCGCCATGAGATGGCGCGAGGATATGATGCGCGCAACAGCTTCAATTGGTAGGGCAAGTGAGAGATCCGTCAGAATGAATGGCTGGGCAAGTGGATTCTTCCCAGATGATCGCATGTCACCTATGATATAGTCGTCTACCTCATACTAGTTGCAGCAGTGAGCTGCAACTCTCTGGGCCACACAGACCAGTGACATCAGTCCCTTATCTAACGTTGGATCTACCTACAGAATATCTTGCTTTTTTCACACTACTGAGCCAGACCGACAGAAGTCTTCTCAATGATCTTTAGCAGATGGTCGTCGCGCTCCATCACACAAGTTAACCGATCTTTAAAGTCTATTTTGCTGGCCTGTCTGCACCAAGCTGGGTAATTCGGCTTTGCAGGGTATTCGGCTTCACAGGCTCCCGTGATTGGATCTACCCCAGTCCATCGGGCCATAGACCACATAGCTGTGCTTTGGCTTGTCTCATTGGGAGGAAATTCGATGGTGTCACTTTAGCTGGCGATCTCCTTTTGATGGTGTTTCTGTGCCAACACCCATTTAGGATAAGACAAGACGGATATCCACGTAATGAGCAGCAAAGTCATTGCCATCATTGGGGAAACAGCTCAATGGCATTCCGTACTATTGTAAAAGAAATGCATCGGTCATCAATGATGTTGTTGTTGTTGTCCAGAATCCGATGTCTTCAATCTTGTCATGCGCTCATCGTTGTTTGTGCTCTTCAAAGCTCCCCGAGTTCGATGGAGAGGAAGCTCTCGATTCATGTGGTACGGCATTTCGCCAGGGCGGGTGACACGTTTTTCTGAAACTGTGAAACTCAATCAATGTGTAGCTGCGCCAATGCAGCAAACCACAGACCAACCAAGGCACATGCCGACTAATTAAAGGTAAAAAACGGGCAACAACTACCGCGCGTCCACTGTGCATACAGTGACGGCCCACTTGTAGTACTACCACCACCATCCATTGATGGGAGCTCATTGAAGCCAAGCGCATTAAACTGCAGGCCGTCTCGTTGAAATTCAAGTCAAGAAATCACCAAAATATTCCAAAATTCAAAGAGGGTGTGCTTTATGGCTTGCATATCAGCTGGTGTTGTATGATACAGCCGGATAGACTTGAGATTGATGAAATCGAACCACTACTGGTCACCAAAGACCTGGGATCGCGGCTTGACAGGCCTCCGTCAAGGTCTAGAACATCATTTCTAGGACTCTCCCTCATTCTCACATGCGGGGACTGGCGTTTTCCTGGGTCCATGTCCGCACCCCCCTTATCGTGCGCCGCGCGGAATAATCTATATAGTATTCCGTACACACCTATCAAGACCTTCGGCGTCACCGTTGAAAGGCCTCCGATTTCTTAGCTGCCGGCATGTCGCGTCGCACAAACTGCACACAGCCGAGAGGGAGATACGCTGCGTGAAGACAGCGCGTTTGCTTGCTCGAGATCACAAGGGCAAGATGACAGGATTTGCTCAATCAATTCCAATTTTGAGGCATGGAAATCGTTGGTCTTCTTTTGGCTAGGACAGTGGGCTGAGACAAGAGACAAAACAGCATGTGTGTCTGGAATGCCACAGCGCTTCCAATTGACGTATCCGGCGCCATGCTACAAAAATGGCCCGCTCGACATGACTCAGTTGGTGCAGGACTCATTGTGTGGGCATCACTTCAGCTTGCTAGGCTCAGTGCCCAGCTGTGTGTTTAAACAGGACGGCGATCTTGATTCAATGAAGTGGGATAATGATGGCATCAGTTGATGTCCGCTGCAAAGAAAAAAGACGCTCAGCATCACAGTCAACAGACTTGGGACCTCAGAAAGGAAACATGGGCTGAGATTTGGGTCAATATGCACATGGTGCTTTGTACGAACGCGGCTAGAATCTCATTCCAACAAAGATGAAGTATGCATGCTCTGGTTCTTTGTTGCGGGACGTGTCTCCCTTCCAAAAGTGAAGATGGAATGGATGAGAATCAGCTATTGCATTCCTGTCACAGGGAGAGACGTCTTTATCCCTTGTTCCGCTCCAGAGAACACACAAAGATGCTCGCCATCTTTCAAAAATTTTCCGCCACTTCCTCCAACGAAGCAGAAAACCTCCAATCCTTTAGCTCATCGATCGTGTGCGAAGTGATAACGAGAAACACCCGTCGAAATGGCAACGAATGACCAAAGCAAGGTAGTCGATCCGTACAAGACGAAGCTTGGCTATGTCGAGGCCACCGACTGGGCAATCCCCTACTGGGCGTCTTACTTGGAGGAGAACAAGCATGGCCACTATGAAATGTTTGCTCATGTCAACTGTGGCTACCTCTCAACTCCTGGGCGTCCGCCTACGCTCGAGGCACTCAAGAGGCATGCGCAGTCGCTTGCTCACCTCATTTCCACCATTGCTCCATCCTCTGGGCCTGGGGAGATCGACAATGTCAACTCGGGTGCATCAGGTGCAAGGGAATTCACCCAGCACGAAGCCTTTGATTGGCTCAACAACCTGGAAGAGGCCTATTCCTCCGATGACCCAGCACACCACCGTCCATTGAACAGTCTGTCCAATCAGGCCAGGGCCAACAGCGACATCAAGGGTGTCGAATTCCACTGCCCTCTGGATGTACCAGCAACACAAAAGTCCGTCAAGGCTGAGGATGCAGCCAAGGAAACTGCCTATCAGGCTGAGCGCAAGACCAGACCGTTTGCGCGGCACTGGAACCTTTTGAGACATGCCAATGACTGCCTGGAGATTCTCGACCATGAGTTCTCTGCAACCGGTGGACTGCTTTCAATTCTTCCCACTGAGCATGAAGTCGAGGCTGAGCAGCTTGATATGGCCAAGAATACCCTGATTGGCCAGTGGCTTACCTTTACCCAGGCGCTCACAAACCGTATGCACAACCTTGAGATCAACTACAGCAATTGCCTCGATGCACTCAAGGGAGAAGCGTTCATTCCGTCGCAGCACCTCAGCCACGAGGGTCCAGATGGACGTTCTGGAAGAGAGATTGTTTTCCCTCAAGACCGCTGGGTTCTTGCAAATGCTGGAGACGATGTACAGGAATGGGTTCACCAAATTTTGGACAAGATTCAGCAGGCCGAGGACCACACAATGGTGGCCAACCGCGCAGTTGGCATAGTTGGAGACGGAATATGGGATACTGCCACGGAGGCCGAGCGCGGTCTTGTGTCCACGGACCTCGTCACACGTTACTATCGCATTAGAGGCAGTGCCAGTGACCGCGGCCCCATCTTTGTTCTGCCTGGATTTGCCGACCGCCCTCATGTGAAATACACGCGCATGATGGAAGATCGACCGACTGTAGTAGGGCTTGTTGCACCGCAGGAGCCCAAAATTATCCCTTCAGCAAGCGCTCTTCATGACACCTACCTGGCCAAGATGGCCGATTTGGCGGCCAAAGACAAGGATGATTGCAAGGCTGTGAGGGATGAGAACGAAAAACTGAAGAATGATCTCAAGATCCAGCAAGAAAAGGTCTCTGAAGAGATGCAAAAGAACAGCTCATTGACTACCGCAACGACTGACGACCAGACCAAAGTCGCCGCGGAGCTTGAGAGTCTTAAGAAGCAGCTTGCCGACTCACAGAAGTTGGCGGAGGATAGAGAGACTCAACGGCAGGCGGCCCAGACCTTGTATGATGACCTGTTGTCGAATCGCTACTCGGGCTTACCCGGAACCACTGGGGGGGCTTTTGTGGTTCCACGCGACATTGACGGCCATCCTAAGGAGCAGGCACTGATAGCCTTGTTGAAGTCGCTCAAGAAGTCGTCCCGTGACAACGAGGTTCTGAGAGATACCATTGAAACTCTTCAAGGGGAAATTAGAAAGAACACTGCTGCTACAAAGACTACCGCTCCAACAAGCTAGAGCATCTGGTATTATCTAGGTGCTGATCGGAGTTGTTCATGTTTGTTGTGCTTGTGAGGAGGGAGAGGGTATGATATTGAAACATGAAGCCGGGATTTGTTATTTTGTCGCAGAGATAGCTAAGACTTGGGTACGTCTAGGTTGGAGTACGTTGCCGAGAAGTCTTTGATGCCAACAAGTGCGACTGGAATTTCGTCCCATATCCAAAGATAAAGATAACGAATTGCCTAACAAGGTACCTTCTGTGCATTGTATGTATTTTTGCAATTGTGCGAATAAATATCCATCGTCGGTGGCCCGCTTTATCATAAGTGAGGCTTCCAACACTGAACTGCCCACCTTGCTGGGGCTCATATAGTTATTGCCTTGGAACTTGTGTAAGCGACCTGCCAAGGATTCCAGGGTCGTTGGACTTACGCGTTCGGGGAATTTTATTGGCTGCAGACGTGCTAGACATGCTCACAGTTAGGTGGTTGGGACCCCTGTTTGCCTATTTCCAGTCCTACTCGGATCTTACCGAGCAGCCAGTTGCCGTGACAACACTCCCCACCCCACCTGTTCTTGTCTCCCCGACCTCCCAAGTTTGTGCACACATGATATGGTAAATCTGTCTGTCTGTCTCTCTGCCTTGGTTTGCTTCCTCTTGGTAAAAGTTCTTGCTGATCTTTTAGGTCTTGTCGACTTGCCTGTCAGTTCTGCTTTCTTGTTTGTCGAATGCAACCTCGAGAATAGCGCAGACATTTTCGTTATCAAACAGCTTCCAGCCATCTGCTTTTGTCGACCACAATTTGCGACCGTGTGTTCCGAGTAGATCCACCAGATCGGACGGGGCCCAGTCTCTTTTTTTACCATTTTCTTATTGCTACCCAGTCAGTCAGACGATCGATCGGCTATAGCCCATCTATCATCGTGTTCATTGTCCATCCTTTGCCCCGTGCGCTCAACGTTGCTAAGAGCAAGCCCCATATTGACATCCGCCAACTCAACCGTTCGCCCCGCCAAACATTGATTCGATCGATTAACCTGCGGCTCTAATGCAGACGAATTAATGGTATTGTTGCGGCCTAACTGATTCCTTGTTTGCTTCTTACAAGGTTTTCTTCTTGTCCTGTTATTCGTGGCCATTGTCTTCGTCGTCGCTGTCGTCGTCTCAACCTTTCACGTCAACACTGCGCGCGCGCTGCAGTGCATACGAGTCGGATCATGCTGGCGGGCTAAACACCAAATGCTCCTCTCCCTCGGGATGGCATCGCCTGTCGCTCGCCGCCTCTCGCGGTCGACCTCTTCATCGCTACCCGCTGCAAAACAACTCTTGTTCGGACTGGTTGCACTGTGGTCCTTGACACAGGTCGGCCTCGCGCAAAGTCTCCCATACGTCCCGACAACTATTCTACTGCCAAACACCAACAGCGTCCCTCTTCAGCAAAATGTCAGCTGCGACGTCGCCTATATCTTTTCGCCCACAGATGATTCCGTCTCACTGTTGGCTCTCAACATCTCAAGCACCATCAAGTCATCGGATCTGACATTCGATATATTATCCTCCGAGCTGCCATTCCTCGCCAGCGGCAATGCCTCTTTTACTCCCAGCATAGCAAATAATGGAACACTCATTGTATATGCCGGCAATTGCTCCTCGTCCAGCGATGCCGGTGTGTGGACAATGGACCCACCACTGGACGGTTCAAAGGGCAACTGGACACAGAGCGCACTGGGATCAAGTAACTCCGGTCCTGGTTATCTCGGCGCAGGGCTAAGTTTCTCAACAACGCTGGAGCCCGTCATGGGCCCCATGGACGTTTATATCTATGGTGGCATGTGCCCTGGCAATGTCACTGATGAGACACTCGCACAAAGCGAGGCAACATACTCTAATCAAATGCTGCGCCTCTCGCCCTCGGACTCGAATACTGCCGATTATGCAGTGCACTCCTTGACAAACAAAGGTGCACCAATAGCCGAAGCAGGATTCACCTTTACCGGACTGTCTCCGTCGATATCGAACAGATCCGGCACCGTGACGCAGCAAGCCAACTATGTTGTTCTGGGCGGCCACACGGAGTCTGCTTTTGTCAACATCAGTACCGCAGCTATCTGGAGCTTGCCGGAAGAAAGCTGGGGTTATGTGAGTATAGGCACGGCAAATTCATCAGGCTCCACAGAACTGGCCATTAAAAGCACTTCAACGACTATGGACCCACGATCTGGTCATACCGCCGTGCTGAACGAAGATGGAAGCGCCCTAGTAATCCTGGGCGGGTGGGTCGGGAATACCCAGACAGCTGCATCACCACAATTGGCTATTCTCGACCTCGGCCTTGGGTACGGAGGAAATGGAGATTGGCAATGGACAATCCCCGAGGACCAGCCATCTGGTTCGGGAATCTACGGCCATGGTGCAGCACTGCTGCCAGGAAACGTCATGATGGTCTATGGAGGCTACCAAATATCATCCTCCGGGAGCAACTCCAAAAGGCAAACGTCGACGACCCAGCCTTCCTTTTTGAATCTTACGAGTATGTCTTGGTCAGAAGATTATACGAACCCGACATATGCAGCCAGTGCAGGGGATGATACGTCCGATGACGATGACGAAGACGCTGCAAGGCAATTAGGTCTAGGTCTTGGTCTAGGCTTGGGCTTCGGTGCCATTATACTCGCGATCCTGGCATATTTTCTCTTCCGTTGGCGACATGTTCGCAAGTATTCTTCCCGGGAGGATATCATTCGATCGTTAGCCCAGGATACCAACCACTACCTTCAGGATGAACCCATGATGGAGCACGATGGTCAAGACACAAGCTGGTACCTCGGTGGCCATGATCCATACATGACTGGCGGCAGGTCACTAGGTTACCAAAGCCTACAAGGTGGTCGCGGAAGCATAGATGCAGCTGGTTTCTCCTACACTCCAGCGCCGATGTTGCGCAAGCCAGTGCCCCCTAGAACTTCGCGGGGGCACTACATGCCGGCTCCAGTCAGTGGCTATGACTCCCCTATGGGTCATCGTCCGACGCGATCTGGTGGGATACATCCCATATACGAAGCTGACGAGGAAACACAAACTGTGGAAGAGCCTATCACCCCTGCTAGGGACACAGCCAGGGACAGCGTGCACTCAGACCCATTCTTGACACCCGTAGCGGACAGACCTCTTTCCTTTCCTCAAGCAAGTCACGTATCACAAAGTCCAGGGAATGAAAGCCGACCGCAAACGGATCCTGATGTGCAGGACTGGATGTCGGACGTGGACGCAGCGGATGCACTATTAACAGGACGAATGACGACACACAGTGCTGGTGGCGCAGGTAGAACATCGCCAGTGCGACGAAACACGGTCAAGTCAATCATGTCGGTGCGCTCGGGATACAACGGGGACGAGGATGCGCGCACAAACAGCAACTTATCCGATTCCAGCCGTGGCGTGTCCCGATCTGGCTCTCAGCGTTCACATCTACGTCTCGGTTTCGGCGTTAGTCCTGCAACCGCAGCAGCAGAAGAGAGGAGTGGAACTAGCAGCTCTGATAGCAGTCAACCATCATACCACACTGCCAAGTCTATTCCGACCTTGCAAGCTGAAGGACCATCGTTGCTCCTAGGTAGACACGAATATGACGAGGACGACGCTCCAGGAAGTCCGAGCAAGAATAAGCCACGACTCAGTCGAGGATGGTTGGGCAGTCTCCGGCGCGTTTTCAGCGGCTCAACGCCGTCATCAGCATCTCCTGGAAGTTACCTTGACACTCCAATGCGTGACAGCATGGCTGGAGCCTCAGATTATGACCCACAGTCCGGGGGTCTCGGGACCATCGCCGCTGGCGGACTGTTCAGAAGAAAAGGAGGTCGTGGTGCATGGGAAGCTGGAGATGCAGGAAACGACGATGACCTTCCACTTGGTAGACGAGGCATGGGCGATGGAGATGACGAATGGGACATTGAAAAGGCTGTCGAAAAGCGACTCGTTCAGGTCATGTTCACGGTGCCTAGAGAGCCCCTGCGCATAGTCAATGGCGAGCCGGATATCGAGAGCGGCGAGAGTGTCGTTGTCATTGACCCAGACACCGATGAGAGGGTTGAGATGGACGAGAAGAGGAGGTACGAGCTCAGGGATGAGCCGAGAACGACGACAGAAATGGCTGAATCGAGCTACATATCAGAGAGACAGCCCCCTCATGGCGAAGAGGTCGAAGAGGAGGATGTGATTTTGGACAAGGGAAAACAGCGGGACAATGTAGATTCGGCTCTGGGCTCCGAGATTGGACCTCCGACTTATATACCAACACATCGAGACACTGTCGACTCGGGTCTGGGTACAGATTCTGACGTACCTCTGGAGCGGACAATGACCCGGGAGCTGGAGGGTCTCCTTCCCTCCTCA
Source organism: Pestalotiopsis fici W106-1 (assembly GCF_000516985.1). Lineage (NCBI taxonomy): Eukaryota > Fungi > Ascomycota > Sordariomycetes > Amphisphaeriales > Sporocadaceae > Pestalotiopsis > Pestalotiopsis fici. The sequence continues at coordinate 1,664,349 of NW_006917093.1, read as the reverse complement.
AAGGCGGAGGCGCGGCCCGACTCCTTCTCGTCCCTGGAGGATCCTTTCTTCAGCTCACCTAGCATCCGGCAACGCTCGCGTGATTCGCAGCATAGCGACGCGCCGATCCTTTCAGCACAGGCTGTACAACTAAAACGCCCTGAACGCGCCATGACACGCGTTCTGGCAATGGTGGAAAGCATCGAGAGCCGGAGCCGGAGTGCAAGTCCGGACCGACCGTGAAAACTTGGGATTATTGGCGTGTTGGAATGATGAGAGTGAGGTTATATATACCATGCTGAAGGGGTGTTTATTGGAATGCTATTTTTCTCGCACCATGGGTCAAAGCAAGGAGCAATTGTATATATATATAGGGTCACAAGGGGTTATTGGGTGGCGTTTACGGGGACGGTGGCCTATATCTGCTCCCGTTTTGCTAGGTAGAGCTGCAGTTTTTGTATTTTGCCAAAGGCTCGGAGTTTATGGGCTTGGGTATGCTTTGTATTGGAAATACGTATCTACAATGACCCCATTACCCTTTGTTTTTGTGGCCAATGAGGCTATTCTGGGTAGAGTTTGAATAGGAATGAAACCGAATTAGAATACACCAGGGACAGCAGCTGATTGTGAGGCCAAATCCGACTCTGAAGAGCCTCGAGGCTTCTAGTATATGATGAGCCTTTTAGAAAAATCTTTCCAATAGCCGATGGATCTTTTGAAATCGTGTATCGAAACGAGAACACTTCCTCAACATGTTCTCCACCACCATTCCATCGCGGACTCCGATATTTGAGATTCTGTCACGAACCACATTACATGTTGCTTTGCTTACTTTGGTTACAGTTGACTTTCATATTTCATACACAGTAAGTCCTTGCATTTCGGAAACTTTCCTTTTAATGGGGGGAGTAAACAAGAAAAATAGGGTCTCCTCGAGAGGATACCCTTTGAGCCACCCCCCACATGGCGCGCGGTCTCTCTTGTCCTTCTTTTTCTTCCCGGTGCCATGGAGCCAGAGAAAAGAGATCGACGTCAGGGAATGTGGTAGCGGCGAATGTTTGCCGATCACCAATTTCCCCCGTCGGTTACAGGTCTGACCGGAAGGGCCGTGACCAATGAATTCATTCTCTCTTTCTCTGTGCGTCTCTTTTTTCTAATTTTACCCACCAGGAAAGAAAGAAAAAAGGTCTTGTACTCCTGAGAGCAAAAAAAAAAGATTTGACAAGGCGAAAGGAAGGGTATCTTTTCATCTAGTTTGCAAGTGGGAAAACGGTGCCAGGGGGAAACAAACATTTGAAGGATTTAATTATGCACAGGGGTCTTTTTCAATTTTGTCTCGATTGGGACCACGAGGCGGAAGAAAAGATCCCATTTCACCCCAACTTGCCCACACACACACACACGTGTAATTGTTCCCGGGCATTATTTCGTCGTGCATATAGCATACCCAGCACAAATAAGATGATGGGAAGAGTCGGTAGGATTCAGCCAGCACAAGACATGGCCAATGGACATGCTGATTTTGGGACCAACCAGCCCAAGGCGCGTGCAATTTTGGGCCCGCGCCGCTCGCGTCCCAACGGTGGGCGCGTTCCTCTTCTCGCTCTTTAAGTCACTAGTCAGGGGTAAAAAGAGAGTACATAATAAAAATGGACTTTGGACAAGCACGGAATATTCCTAACCATCGAGATCCCTACGTCAGATCTTCTCCCTTGAATTTGGATTCGGCCTTTTATTTCTCCCATACTGTGTCGCGAGGGGGGAAGCAAAGTGTTATTATGACACGAATACGGAATAATTGCTGAAAGTATAGACGGGTGGTGACTACCGCATCAGGCACGTCGAAAAAAAAAACCGGCTGAAATACTCTTATCTACCGGCAGGCCAAGACGCGGTTCTTCTTCTTAGGGATCAATCCTAGCCTGCGTGATCTGGAGGAGGAGGAGGAGGAGGAGGAGAGAGAGAAAGAATTGAGATCCTTTCTTGTTCTTAGTAAGATCGAGAAAAATATTCCGAAGATCTGCACCCTGCCGATCGCTCAGGATGCCACGTTGCCCCGTAGCCTTGTCTATGCTTCATGCAATGAGATCTTGTTCACGGATTCGGGCCATTTCGCCAACGAGCACGCGGCAGTATGTGCTGTGGCTTTCGCAGAATTTTGTACACAGTAGTGATTATAAACTTGCAGGGCATCGATTGTCTAACAGTATAACAGGGGGTCGCCTTTACAAACTGACTGCCCGAGCAGACGCCGGCAGTTTTTCTGGAGTTGTTGTCGGCTGCAAATGTGACACGTCGAAGTGATTTTGCAGCGATTTACGCGGATAGGATAGCTGCAAATACTCCCACGTTGACATATTCAAGTTAAGCTTAACGAACCTACCATGAAGCAAGGGAAGAACTAATTTTGAGGGTTTGACGGTGTGCGCGGGGATCTGCTTGCAAGTCTCGAGTCAGGCGTGTATTGACTCTTGCAACGTTTCAGAATCAAACAGTGGATTCTTGCGGTTCACTGGCAGTCAAAGTCGTTTGGTATCCAACAGAATGTACCGATACTGGTACCAGGACTGGTGTGCTCCAATGGTAAAGTGCGGTTCTAACCAATAGTCAAATACCTGTCGGCCTTGAGCATGCACTTTGAGAGGAGTATAGCAACCATATCCTTGCCTTGGTTTTCTGATGCCAATGTGCCTATAAATCGGTCCGGTGCATAAATAAATAACAGACTTTTCGACTTTCACTGTCTGCCGGTTGCACGGCGTACGGCGAAATAAATGCCATGCCTGTTTGTTAGATCGGCCCTGATACTGTCTTGGCTCGGATAGGCAGTGTATCGCGAGCCGGGACACTGACTTTAACAGGAATGTGACTCGAGGAGGGATAAGCGAGCGTCATCGATTTTGCGACACGTCTAGTCAAATGCCACTTTGATCCTGGTGGTCCTCGATGAGAATGCTCCGTAAGATAAGCGCGATGATGCATCGCAGTACTCGCGATTTCAGGAACAAGTTTAGAAAAAGGTCCGAAGAGGTTGACGATGATGAGGAATTGGAGATTTAGCTTCACTCGCTTTGGCTGACGTGTAATATGCGGCACCTAAAATCTTCATGAGGATTCGCATTTCTCCAGATCAATCAGCGGCAGACCAGTCACTTAGTCGAGTTTGGGTGGGTTTGCGGGGGAGCTCTGTCTTGCTGACACTATGACAGGGCATGACGGATGCTCAATGCAAATTGCCGTGCGTAGTGGCACCGAAATGTGACAACTCGGTATACAATGTGTGGCGGTAACATCCTGCTGCTTTGAATGATTCTGTGCAACGCCGACTATTCGCCCGTGGCGTCGCTATGGCGAGAGCTGCACATTAGTCACGTAGCCGACTTCAAAGGACCGTTGCGGCAAGGATTGTCTCATGAAGAAATCCAATCCAGTGTGTTGTAGCCTGCTTTCTTAGACAGTGCTGTGGTGAGGATAATAGTGATACGAGCCAGAAGGATCCTATATCAAAGGAGTTGTACTACTTGCATCCAGATGTATCGCAATCCAAATCTGTGCAAGGGGACTCCGATGCAGTGCTCTGAAGAGTAGGAAGAAGTGTGGATGGTGGGAGGGCGCAAATCGATTGCTGTGTGATATTGCGTTGGCCAATATTCAAAGCCATGGACGTCCCTATAATCAATCTATCCTACAGCCAAGGCGTTGCTTACGGTACGCGCGGCGGGCGCGTGAAGCGTCCGCCTTGCTCTTTCATGAGCTAGGTATCCTGCACAGGATCAGCACCAAATAAGATCGTGACTAGGATTGATCCCACTGGTGTTCGCGGTACTGACCCCGTGCGTCCGTATTGTTTGGAGGGTGTGCTGGACCCTTGATGAAAGATACGAGCCATTGAGCAATCAGACCTTGGAGCCAGATCATGAGCAGTGCTCTCAAATGTATGGGAGTGTATCGGAAATGCAGCATGCCAGCTACGAACCACATCTTTTGTCCCTGATAATGAGCGGGGTGGCTTGGGAGGGTGTGATACTGTGGGGTCGCCGATGCGGTAGCTTGGAAATATATGAACAATATGGTACGCCCTCTCTTGAGCCAGAGACATGGCTGAGGACAAGGTGTTTCGTATGAGTGGTCATTTTAATCCTCAGTACTTCCCTCAGCAAAGATAAGCTCTTGTCCATAAGAAAACGGCAGTGTTTGTAGTACTGGTGGTCGTGACTCCGTGATTTGTATTGCGTACACCAACGGCAATCATCTCTTGATGGGCCAGTTGAGTTTCACAACGGAGCTGGTGTAGCTGCGCAACTTGGTCAAGACCGTCTGGAATGCCTGTAAATCGGGTCGCAGTTACCAATAACGAGCGTGTGAACAATCATCAGAACGTAAGAGTCGGGCATCACCCGCTGCGATGGTAAGCATTTGTTATACGCTCCGTAACTATCATTGAGAGGCGGGCGGATATGATTGGGTGTGAAGAGAGTATAGCAAGCAGCAATGAGCTCTGTCGTACAGTGCCTACGGTTGATCGTGACTTCACTGTCAACTGCCTAGGTGTTCAGTCGCTTGGTATAGTATGAAGAATGCATTCCTTTGCAACCCCCAAGCACGAGTTGTATGACTAAGCCAGGCCGGGAGCGATACATTCAAAGTATGGGCTTTCGGGGACTCGTGATACTCCGAGGGAGGCAGCAACCGAGATCCGACGGTGGGCGATGGGAGGACGGGGCGTGTTTGGTGTAGTAGCACATGTGTGATAGTTGATGCAAGCTGCTGGCTCCGTGACCTCCCGGAGGCGATGATTGCTGAGAGAAAACGAGAAAAAATCCCGAGGCAGTCTGTAACACAATTGCCCGCCCGCCTTGACACACTCCACGATGCATTTACACAGTACGTGACAGTTGGTATTGAGTGCTCTTATGCGCTTGGCAGAATTGAGGAGGTTGGGTTGGTGTGGACGGACGGGTAACAATCTCTGCGCCTTGTCGTCGACTAATAAGTGAACTAAAAGCGTGCATCTTGCTTAGCCTATACTGTGCGTGTGGTGGTCTTTTTCGACAGATCGAGCCGTAACAGGTGACACGGGAAGAATGTAATATTTATTTATATTTTCCTGAGCGGCGTAAATGTATCTTTTGTGCGAACCAGAAATTATTGTCTTTCACGAGCCTTTACGTGGCTGATTCTGATACTGTACTTACTTCTTTCCTCCTCCCTTCCAACGACACAGCAAGCAGTTGAGTGGCAGCAAACTGGCTCGGCAATAGCAAGCGCACGACGCTTACATGGTAACATCGCTGCTGCCTCTTCTGCCACCTCCTAACCAAAGGGTTTTTCTTCCTGCTATTAATTTATTTTTTCGCCGCTTCTAAAATGGGCTTCTTTTGGTGACGTTATCTTTCCGGTGACGGCCCCGCCTGCCCGCTGGAATAACACCCGCTAAATACGGAGGCTTAGGGCGCCGTGATACCCTGTCCCTTGTCACAACCCATGTTTGCCATGGGCAATGCGCACAGAATGGCCCGTCTCTTGCGAACCAAGAACAAGTCATCGGACGAGTCGTCACATCATCTCAAGCTCTGTTCCTTGTGAAATATGATGCAGGCATGTCGTGAAGTGTTAGTAAGCGGGGTATGGTCAGCAGTATATTTTGCCTACACTGTGTATACAGATTTCGGGCTGTCTTGGCCGTCTATTTGATCTATCGATCTTTTTTCCCCAGTAGTAGATGGATTTTGTCCGAGGAATTTGAGCGCAAACCTTATGAGTTTTACACGGCTGAAGCTAGGAATTGCAGTAGCTAGCGTATCTCAGACCGGCCAAGCCGGCCAAGAGCAGGTAGTACCTCTCTGAATACAGAAAACAACGAATCGATCTAGGTTTGCCAACGAGATCGTTGGCTTGGTCGTCCCGGTTTTTATTCAGTCGGCTCACCACCGCAGTGGTTCGTTACGAGCCGGCAACGCCTCTAAGCATGCGCTAGCAGCGACACAGCTTAGCGGGACTTGCTGGATAGTGCGGCAGTCTTTCGTTTCCAGCGCTGTGTTGGGTTATCCCTAAGGCAATTTGCAAGCCAGCGGCTCATCTCGGTCGATCGTGATTGGAGCCCACGAATCTTTGCCAAAAGGGGCAACGATCTTGCATATGCCCCTGGTCGATAGTCGTGGTCGGTTGTCCAAGATAGGTACGTGCCTAGGTGTACCAGAGTCAACGTACGGTATGCACACATCTCTGCACAAGTTATCCGTAAAAAGTGTGTCCTTCCATGTGCCCTGGCCAGCCAGAAGACGCGTTTTTTCCCCCTGGGCGGGCAAGCGGGCAAAGAAAAACTTGGTAATACACTACGTAGGTGGTGTTGCACATTATTCATCAGAGACCTGGTAGAACATGATGAAGAGAAGGGAAAAAGAGAAGAGAGAAATGAATGATGTTTGCTGATGCACTATTCCTTTGCTCCTTTTGGATGCCCGCTAATAACATTAAACATGCCTCAATGGTAGTGCCAAGCGCCTATTCTTTTCAGTTGGGCTCCGTCGAGGAAGAAGCGAGAAGAATTATCCCCATGTTCCGTCCATTCCATCAATTTGGTTTGCGCGTGTTATTTTTTCCCCTTCACTCTCTTTCCCTTCTCCTCGCCCTACCATCCCACCCACCCCCTTGTCTTGTCTCAACCCACACGCTCGCTCGTTGCCTTCTTTCCCTTCCCGGCGGGTGACTCCTGGTGAATGATTGATTGATCGTTGTTTTTTTTTTCGCGGTCTGCCGTCGTTGCAACACACTGCTACGGACAATCCAGAGACACCTTGTTCACCCAGCTTCATTCATTTCTACACACTCTCTCTTTCTGCAGTGTCTTCCACTCCCCGGTTGCCCCTAGCGTTCGTTCCCCTACACCTCATGTAGGTTTTGGGAGGCGTTTTCGGACATTGTCGTCGCCGTTGTCGTTCGACAGGAAAGAAGCTTTTCTGCTACTGCTACAGCCTACGTAGCAGCTACCTACTCTACTACCTACATACCACATTCGCTTGTCGCGCAAACGTTCTTGTCGTCTGATTCCTGGGTTCATATCCATATCCTTTACTTTACCACATTCGTTACTCCTTACCTCCGGTATCCTACAAGCCGCCTCAGGCTTCAGCAATTACCCCCACACACCACTGCAAGCTTCAACTCTCTTCTCGTGTTTGTGCTACTAGCTCACCTTCATTCTCTTGTCACCCTCCTTGGCCTACTCCACCCCATTGCAGGCGAGACACAGACAGACGGAGCAGTTTTGGGCAGACTACAGCAAGACAGACGGCCGTACGCGCACTTCGGCCAAGTACTCTCGACCTCCCCATCTACAAACCCCTCAAGAGAGGTCAATTGATTCCAGGGATATCGGCAATAGTAGTAGAAGATACCAAGCATCCCATTCTACCTACAATCATCGTCCCCCCGACCTTGCCAGCTTTTCGGCCCTTCGATCTGCCCGCCCTAGCACCCTGCTGGTTACCCCCAGACTCTCCAGTTCGGCTGCAACCCAAGTCACCCAACCAGCCAAGATCCGTACAGTGTACTTTAGCCCAGCGCTTTCGCTACTGTACCATTTTCTTGATACGATCCCGGCAAATTTAGGCGCCTTGTTACCCATATCGGGCCTCCACTCTTTCTTCCTTTCCTCTCTGTTTCTACTCTTCTCTTCTCAATCCTTCCTTGGCCTGTTGTTATTCGTCTATTCGTTTCGTTTGTCGACGACAACAACAACAACAACGACCTGGACCTCTGCTCCGACTGCCTTCTCGACCAATCCCCCCAAGGCATTCAAATTTAATCGCAGAGCCTGCAACTAGTTGTACCTGGTCGCAGCCAAGGACATTCGACGGAAAAAAAATAGGACACAGCACAGCAAACCTCGCACCGTCAGTTTCGTGCTCAATCTTTATCCTCTCCCAGTGTGTCATACAACGTGGAGACGAGTCAACAAACACACCAGAGTCAACTGTCGACCGCCGATCGACACCAGCTGACCTCTTGTTGATCTCGCACCCGAGGACTTTTTTCTTCTTGTAGCAGCAAGCCAAGCATCTGCTACTGACCGCTCGATTTGTGTCAATTCGACCGTGCCAACCAGGCTTGCTCGCGCTGGTCTTTTTTTATTATTATTTTGGTGCAGCCAGGACCATGAGCATTCTCTCCAAAACTTGGATGTAGAGTAATTTCGACGCATTTTGCATGGTCAATTGCATCTCAATTACCTGTTACGTCCGTGTCTTTGCGGCAATTTTACTTTCAAGAAGATCCAGTTGTAAGTATCTGCGAATATCTTCGATGCGTCTCCGGTATACCCGCACAGCACCGACTCTTTCCCTCCGCCTGCAAAATATCACCACGTAGTAGCAAACGGGTTTTGGTGAAGACACTATACAAGATATACAACATTTGACTGACACCAACGAGTAGTGATCGCACGAGAAAGTTGAAGTTGCAAACATGGCTTTACGACAATGTCGGCCTCTCATGGCCGCCCTCGGCTTTCTAAGTCTAGTATCTTTGGTATCAGCTGTGGACATGACATACTGTGCCAGCTTGAACACAGCGGATGGATCTGCCAGTATGTTTCCGGCTCGGTGAAGCAATTCTTATCGTACTCCGAAGCTGACCCGGACTCTGTAGACTCGAGTACCTATCAATCCGACGGTCTATGCACTGAGTTTTGCAGTGGATATGCCTTCGCCGTCTTGCAATATAAGGACTGCTGGTGCAGCAACTACGTCCCCGCTTCAAGCGATCAAGTCGACACGTCCGAATGCGACACTGATTGTCCAGGATATCCATCAGATACCTGTGGAGGTGATGGGCTCTATGGCTACATTGGACTGAGCAGCAATCCCTCTGGAACTAAAGGGGGTGATAGTACGACGGCTGCTGCAACGACTACACAGGTACGTTTTCCCAGTTTTACTCTTTCTCGGCACTGACGCCCCCTGATCTGGGTTGGCGTTGGTGAAATATTTTCTTCTTCAATTCGTGGTCAGCTGGCCGGCAAGTATCTTACTACTGTGAATACTTGATTTTTAACAGTCTCTGGAATCAGGGCACAATTGTGACTCAGACGGTACAAAATACTGTCACGGTCGATCCTACTACTTCTTCTACTACTCAAACATCTACAGATACTCATGTATGCCCAAAGTCTTTTTTTCAAGCTTTCCTTTTTTTTTTCATCTTATATATAATGGAGTGTCAGTTTTCATCGGTGTTGCGTCTCATTTTTCTCATTACACAATCTACCTCACTTCCGATTTTTTCTTTCTTTTTTTTCTTTTTTTCCTATGCCTACAGCCTGTACTTTTCCATACTGGTTGACTAACCAAACCAATGTACAGGCATCAACTGATAGCACAACAACCGAACCTACAACTACTGCAGCAGGAGAATCATCATCTACTTTGATTTCGACAATCACTCAAGGAGGTAGCGTGATGACTGTGACTGTCATGCCGACTGGAGGTGCCTCAGCAAGCTCGAGCACGGCCGAGGTTAGCACTAGTCAGAAGGGTCTATCGACTGGTGCAGCTGTGGGTACTGCTGTCGGCGTCTTAGGATTTGTCGGCATTATCTTGGCGGCCGGTTTCTTTTTCTGGTTCCGCCGAAAGAGACGTGAGCAAGAGGAGGGTTCCATGCTACAGCACCAGAACAGCTTCCGCGGCAGCTCTGCCGGCATCATGAGCACACCTAGAACCGAAATGGCCTCAGTTTGGAACGACGAAGCACAGTCTGTAGGACGAAGGAGCAGCCGCTTGATGCCTCACGATCCTCGGATGGACCCATACGCTGCCAATATCTATGGTCGTTTCGACAACAAGAGCCGAGAAAGTATCAACACTCTACGCGACGATCAAGATTACTCGAGGAGGGTGCTGAGAACTACCAATCCGGATCTGCCAGGCGACAACTGAACATAAGTTAGCGACTCCTGGTTTGGAGTTTGCGTATGTTTTTATTGGACCTGTTTGACGACTTAAACGAATCTTTTACATCGCATAGGCCTGGCATTGGTTGATTACACTTGCATTTCGGAGATACCAGAGCGGCGTTTTCCAGGAAGCTGGACCACAAACTAGAATGAACTCGACATTGCGATGCGGATGTAGGCTCTCAAGACGGCGATCTGGAGATGACGACTATCTCGATCACCTGGCCGTATATTAGGAGTGAGAGCCACCGATCTTTTGCAACACACAGGGAGTTGGATCGCCCAGAAGAATTGAGGGCATATTTGAGGGACGAACACTACGACCACAAGCGAGACGCGCCGTTCCCACGAACGGACAGCGGAAGCGAATTTTGTGTACATATAAGTGCTGACAGCGCACAATTCTAGAAACTGGGACTGTCGACCACTCAGTTGCGACTGAGAACTACACGGTAATATAACAGCAGTACATACAATCATAATAAAGGATTGAATACACGAAGAAACAAAATCCATGGTTCGTCGGTTGCAACGGCCGACCACGGGACGCTGACGTCTTGCATGTCCCATGTTTTATTTTTATTTCATCCTTTGTACTGTTCCGCAGCGTCAGTATTTTTCTGTGTTTATATTTGTGTGTTTTATTTTGCCTAGAGCATGTTTATTTGTATCTGCTACGTTTTAGTAATTTGCACGGTACTCGGAAACCAGGGGCCCGGGCAACTTGGATAAAGTTTAATGAAGATTTACGCTGGTTACATCATTCCGCATTCTTCAAGACGGCCGTCAAATGCTTGGCGAGAGAAAAGCGAGTTCCAGGGACCAATCGTTTCCCTACCTGAGTCAAGAAACGTGCCTCGGCTGCCTGACCATTTCCTAATCCAACCCCTGGACACGTTTTAGTTCTTTGTGATTTCTCGAAATCGTGTGACTGTTGAAAAAAAAAAAAAAAAAAGGCGCGATGCAACTGATTTGATTTGCAGATATTCGACAGACAGGTCATTACTCTCTGTAGCATCTAGTGAATCGGGAGTGCAATGTTGAGTGGCCGTTGGCTGGTTACTATCGAATCTAGACTTGGCGTTCGGCTCCCGTGATTAGTGCCAAAGCCATTTTCAAGATCCCCCTCCTGCCTGCCTACTGTGCACTTTCCTCTCCTTTGACTCCATTATAGCCAAGAGTACATACCGACTTCATGATTCTCTAGTCGCCCAATAACGCAGAGGTCATGTAGGTCCAGAACTTCCTTTGTATGTCGATGTGCCCCAACTCATCTTGGAGTTTCGAAGAGAAACATGGTTGCTCACCCTCAGCCGGAGACAAAATGAAATAAAAATAAAACCAGAGGAGCGGGAATCATTGTCTCGAGCCCCTATCGGAATTGAGTTCCCTTAGCCCGGTCCTTGTGCAGCTTACCATAATAAAAGTATAATATGATTTGTGTTTTAGAATTTTCGGAAAAATCATGTTTGGTCCTTTTTCATTTTCCCCTCTCTCACATTGACACGTGTGAAAAAAAAAAAAAAAAAAAAAAACGCACAAGTTCCGTTGACGGCACGATGTATTTTAGCTCAGCCTTATCAGTCGAGCTTTGTTTTCCCCCAAGCTAAAGCGTTAGGGATCTGGGACGGGAAGAAATTCTCTAAGAAATGGATTTATTTTATTCTCTTTTTGGTAGGGAGGGTTCTTTTTAGACTTTTGGATTTCCTCACACGTTGTGGCCGAGGAGCGAGAGGACGAATGTGTGAATCATCATCATTACTCTTGAACCTCTTCCTCCATTGACCTTATTTTCGGCAGCTCGAATGGGGGAAAATTGATAATGATGACAGGAGATCTGTTCCATATCAATGTATATATTCTGCAGTGGCATCAAGTTTAATTTGTGCATGTTCGGCAAAAGGAAAAATATTGGTTTGCGGCGAGTCGGTGTGCAAGGGATATCGTATGCGATGATGAACATTTTCCATTGCCAAGACTCCATGTCGAATGCGAGTTGATATTGCAGCTGGAAAACCATCGTCATATCACAAAAGAGAAACTTGAATCAAGACTTCATGCTTCTGTTATACATGGACGTGGGTATGATAAAGCGCCAAACAACGGTTTGGAGCTGTCGGGTTTGGGCGACTCGCTTTGACAAGATAATGTGATGCAATCAAGTATCACCCACCCAAGCTGTCAAACATATTTGGTATATTATGTCGGTTACTTGGCTGGATATCCCGTGAATCGGCAACTCTTTGCAACGATGGGTGATGCTATGTTGATATCTTGATCACTTACGTGTCAATAGGCATCGCTAGCTTCAAATAGATATATTTGCTCATATCGAACATTTAGAGACCGCTTCAGAGGCGGGGACCGGTATTATAATTGTCATGTTCAGCTCAGATTTGGGAAATATGAGGCAATCTGCGCGCGTATAATATTCAAGTATTTTAATTTTGGTATCTATGTCATGCTTTTGTCGGTGCAATGGTACAGCATATGGCGCCTCGAAGACCATGTCAATCATCACCGTCATGAGATCTCTTACCTTGACTCTTTTGCATGACATATTGACGTGGTCAAGTATCCCTCAAGGTCTCATGTGAAGCACAAGCCAGCAAAGTATTCCTTGTCATTCAACAGAAGCTTTATGAATATAGAGAACGAATCATAATCCGACGTGAAGCCATCCTATCGATTTCTTCAATCTCCACAAATCACTCACGTCCAATCGGGAGTAAACCATAAGATAACATGGAGGAAAACATCTCATAAGAGGTGGCTTCGTTTGGTAAGTTGGAATCCGTATTTGCTAGATTGTGTTACCAGCAGACTCGACAACCATACTGCATTTGGGCTATTTTCATTGATTATTGTCACTAATGCCATGAACATGCTCTATTTAGCTGCTTGAAGTACTGAGAATAAATTATAACACGAATATATTTATCTTTCAATTCTTTTCATGCTCATCGCAGTTGAAACACTATATATCGGTATCAATGCCATGAAATCCATTTGTACAAACCACGCCTCTGTTGGATACATCTCCCAAGGCGACGTCAACTTCTCTCTTCAGGATGATCAAGACCATGGGCACAGAGTCTTGGAATTTAAGACTCTCCATACTCTGGTTAGCAGACAGTTCTACAAAGATCATTTGCAATGTACTGGTGTACCTGGACCAATCCGAAAGATGCAGACTGATATTCCATACCACACGACCGTGCCCTGGATACGATTCCAGGCCGCCGTATAAAAGTCATCTAGGATTATATATAACTTGTGTAACTGATATCTAGTACATCCAACGCTGCGGTTAGCCCAAAAGACTGGAAAGAGATTAATTTGATCGAGGCTGAGGGCGTGACGCAAGCAACAGCACAGCTTATGGGTCCTGGCATCACCTGACAGTAAGCACCAACTAACTGCGCCAGCCACGATGAGAAGAGACGGCGTACATGCAAGTTTGATATACGACATGATTTGTGTACTGTGCCCGGCGAAAGTCAAGCGTTACATGCAGCCGACTATGCAAAAAGAGACTCGGTTTGCATTGTTTTATACGGGACTGCAAGGGGTGGCGCTGTCCATATTTTCATATATAACCGAGCAAGACCCAGAAGGGCTGTGGGTCGCTCATCAAACAAGACTTGCTGCTTCCCAGACACCTTCTAATAGTGATGTTCAAAACAGAGTTTGATATAGACCCAGGACGTGGGAACCGGTTGTGATGAGGATGTATTTGTTTTGTTTGTTAGCTGGCCCATGCATTCATCCAAAGAAGAAGAATGTTAGCCAAAGCGATTGAATTGTAATGTTTCAAATGAAGATATCAACCCAACCATTTACTGGCGTCTAAGCTTTTGCTCGGCAAATGCTTGGGATCCGCATAAACAAATTATGGAGTTCACAGCCGATCCATCCAAGACATTTGGCTTTCTTCAGCCTGGCTTGCCTGGCTATGCTATGCTGTGCTGAGCTGCTCTTTTTAGATATTGCACTACAAGGTGCGTACAGCAACGGAAACAGCAAAGCTGGGTAGTCCTTGGCTGGCTGTCGGTTAGGAGTCCATATTTTAAAGGCTTCAATGCTCCACAGCTGCAGCAATGCGCCACCGCCTACTAGTCAACTACTATTGACTTGTGTGTGTAAATACGCGATTTCGAATACGTGATATGGAGCAGCGCAAATATCTATCGTGGGACACATGGAAATATCCAAAAAGAAAAAGAAAAAAAGATGTAGAGCCTCGAACGAGAGGAAGTAACAGGTGGGAATTACGGAGCACATGTTGGACTTGCTCGGTGGACGTTTGTAAAAATCGAGGTATATGTTAGAGAAAATGACATGATACCGACGGGACCGAATGATGTTTTTATCGAGACCATTTGTAAATGTTTTCTTTCTTTCTTGTAGTTGAAGAGTCAATCATATTCGAGGATCTAACCCAGAGCGCGCAAAATTCCTCCTCCTTGGCAGAGAGCCCCCCCGGTAGAGATCTGCTGGTTTCCGAGTGGGCCAAACGGGTCCTGACATAATTTGACAGGCAATGTCTAGACCGAGCGTAGACGACAATAGAGAGGCTGAGGGGCATTGGACTGCTGCTCGGTGATGGTGAATTCTTTGGAAATGGGTAATTCTGGAGACGACCAACTTCCACAGGTCGTAAATCAAATAGGCAATTAGGATCCATACATTACACTAGGTTAGTGGTGTGTAATTCTCTCTTTGTTTCGTGGGTCTTGAGAGATGTGTCAAAAGTGTCAATCAATGCATCAAGTTAGCGTAATTGGTGCTATTGCTTCTTCTTCTTCTTCTTTCTTTCTTTCTATTTTCCTCTTTTCAATGTGACTACTTGGTATTATTGCCTGGAGACTGACCATCTTCTCTGCATACATGCAAACATCATAAACAGGTATTGGTGGTGGTGTATATTACAAGCACGCAGGTACCACAGACTACCTACGTACGGGAGGTAGCCCTGTCAAGATTTCTCAAAATCCACTCCACCATCGTTTCGTCACTGCTGCTCAGCCTCGGAGGGGGAGGGGGGCAAAGGACGAACCCCTGTCGGGTCCCCTAATGTTAAAAAGAGAGACAGAGAAAAGATGCATGTGGAGGGGGTTACTTGAGAAACTAGGCGCTAGGATTGGGCGTCTTATGTCCAAGTTCTAGTTGGATCGACCACCGAGGGAGGGGCGGCAATGGCTGAATCTAACGGTCATTGGGCGGCCATAGCGGGAACGATTAGGAGATCTGATTGTAATGCAGCCACTCAGGCTTGTCAAAGTCGTTACCTGCGTGATGACTCTCTCTCTCTCTGCTTCTGCACCTCAGACGGGCAGAAAGAAGCACGGGTCAGTTGCATGTGTGCACCAAGCAATGTATGTACGTTGTTTGTCAGTCAGTCAACCCTGTCCCCATGCTTTTCCATGCAAGTACATTCATTATCTAGAAGGAAAGCCTTGAGCAGCACAACGTTGCTGTATGTGCTGCTGCTGCTGCTGCCCCCCCCCTGGTTTTCGGTTAGTAACTACTTTACTCGTGGTGTAATGTATCTATCTAACCTACATTGTACCTACTTACATTTATATTACCCACGTAGCGACGGGTATGTAATAAAATTTCAGTACTGCTTTCCTCTAATGATATTGATTTTCAATTCACTTTATTAGCGATCCCGACTGCACAGCCTACCGGATTTTGCCATCGTACACGGAGATGCGACAGCATCACACAAGACGAGAGACAGGAAGAGAAAAGTACACACAGAGAGACACGACGAGAGAGATACTCTCGTCCATTCAGTCAATCAAGCAGTGCAGGCAAGTTTATTATTGGCATCCACTCGTTTTGAATCTCAAAGCCCAGCCAAAAAGAAGTAGCAACAGCTTTTTATGCCAAGCAAAGTCCAGTCCGCCTTTTTTTCCCTGGTGATCGACAAACCAACCCGCCGCCACTTCTTTCTTATTCCTGCTTTTCTCGCTCCCTCCCCTGGCCACAAGACTGAAAGAGAGAGGGAGAGTGACCTGACAACTCATCACCGACAATATACTCCATCTTTTCTCTTCTTCTTCTTCTTATTTTATCAGGTACAAGTTGCCAAAGAAAAAAAGAGAAAGAAATAGACTGCAAGATATAATAATAATAATAATAAAAGAAGAAGAAAAGTCCAAACTCGGGTCGATCCGGCAAAGCGAAACACGTCTTGTTCACTCTTTTTTTTTTCTCACATCATTATAATTGCTTGGCCTCTTCGCCGGCCCCCGGGCCCACGGCCCCTTAGCTCGCCTACCTTGTAGTCTCTCGCGCACCTCAGCTGACGCAGCTTCACTTGGCAACCCCGTTCAAATCCCATGCGACCGTTTGATTACCGCAAAAGTCGGCCCTTGTTTCGCATCTCCTCTGCCACCATCTTCGTCTCCCATCACTTCTACCACTGATAATCAATCTTTCCTTTCTTCACTTTTGTTCGCATACAACTCATGATTGCGCCGGGAGCACTTTCATTTCGACGAGAAGCGGTGTCGTACCAGACGCATAAGTCGTCGTCGCCCTTGAACAAACGTCACCCAGCTTCAGTTTCACCCTAGCCGCCGCCGCCGCCGCCGCCGCCGCCAGACTGACGATGACTACTGCTACTACTACTACTGCGACGACAACGACGACTGCGACGACCAATTCTTTCCGCCGGCATTGTTGCAAGAGTTTCGCGACAACACCCCCCCAACCAATAGTGACGTTTACTGGCCAACAATAACAAACCCGACTGCCACCCGCAAAGCACACGAGTACATCAAAGAAGAGACGACACGGCACACGAGACGGGCGAGAGCCATTGCCGTCATTCCTGCCCAACATGAATTTAACATGCAACTCCACGTTGGAGGAGATGCGAAGTACGTTGAAAATCTCAAAACAACCACAAGCGCTGGAGCCACCAAATCTCCAATCCCCTCCAATGCCCAGCTTCTGCCCCAGATCCTCCCGTCTTGTCGCTCGCTGGTACCTGCATGCCCAGAAACTTTTAGAGCCATGGCGCCAAGTATAAGCATTGTCAATCGTCAGTGATCGCTGACCGTAATCACAACCACAGTTGGGTCTGAGACCAAGATAGCCGGCCCCTTCACCTTTCATCAACTGGCCTTGATCATAGCCGGCGGGTGCGCCGCCATTGCCATCATCACCAGCTTCTACTTGATGTGGAGGCATGCGACCAACTACACCAAGCCTCGAGAACAAAAACACATCATCCGCATCTTGTTCATGGTTCCCATCTACTCGGCCTCCGCTTTCCTCTGCATATGGTACTACTGGCATGCCGTCTACTTTCAGGTTCTCAGCGACTGTTATGAAGCCTTTGCCATCTCGTCCTTCTTCGCCCTCATGTGCCACTACATGGCCCCCGACCTACACGAGCAGAAGGAGTATTTTAGAAACATGCACCCCGTGAAACCCTGGGTATGGCCCGTCACCTGGATGAACAAGTGCTGTGGCGGCGAGCGTGGGCCTTGGAGAACCCCCAAGAGCGGCCTGACGTGGTTCAACATTATTTGGATAGGCATTTACCACTACTGTTTCATCAGGGTAGCCATGACCATCACCGCCGTCGTTACCCAGTACTTTGACCGTTATTGCGAAAGCTCCAACAGTCCAGTCTTTGCGCACATCTGGGTGAGCAACACCATGGACCTCCATCAATAATAAATCTCGGAAACATGATGCTAATCAAGATACATACTAGGTCTTGGTGATTGAGTCCGTGGCGGTAACGATCGCCATGTTTTGCGTCATACAGTTTTATATCCAGCTCAAGGAGCCGCTTGCGGAACACAAACCCTTCTTGAAGGTCTTGGCCATCAAGCTGGTCATTTTCTTGTCATTCTGGCAGTCCAGCGCCATCTCGGTCGGTACATCCACTTTGCACATTGTCGAAGCAAACGACGTTTTGGCATATCCGGATTTGAAGGTTGGCATACCTTCGTTGCTTCTATGCGTCGAGATGGCCCTGTTTGCTATCCTCCATCTATGGGCTTTCCCATACTCGCCTTACGTTCCTGGTGCTAAACAGACCTTCTACCCTGTTACCGACCCTTCATCGGGTCTACCACCCCGTGAGAACGATCGCGGCGAACCACAAGGCGGACCAATGGGCATTAAGGCCTTCATCGATGCCATCAACCTCTGGGATGTAGTCAAGGCGTTTGGACGTGGTATCCGCTGGCTCTTTGTTGGCGTCAAGAAGCGCCACAACGACCCAAGTTACAAGAACGGCCACAACAGCCTCGACACCAGCTACCCCATGAAGCCTTTTGCCATGAGGCCTGCTGGGGCAAAGAGCACCGATCATTTGCCGATTGCTACACAATTTCGGCAAAGCACATTCTACGACAAACCTAGCCCCTTGGGGCCTACCCGGCGCAACGACGAAAGCGCCGGCTTGATCAACAATGCCCAGGATATCTCCATTTCTCCACCAAGGGAGCCGAGCCCCTATCTTGAGCAACCTCTGGAAAACCCCCGGCAAGACGGGCGCGCCTCAAGCCCCTACCACGACCCCCATCGAGAAGAATACTACCAAGGGCCGCCAACGCACGAGGAGCACCCGACAGAACATGGACCCTACCATGCCTATTCCGGGCCCGAAGACCTTGAGCATACGCAATATGCCACAGCATCTTCCAGCAACACAATGAGTGGCAACAATCAACAACAAAATAACAGAAGCTCGACACAAATCAAATTCGGCAATGCACTGTGGGGTGATCGTCCTCATCCTGCCGGGCAACCTGCCGGTCATTTCTAGACCGTCTTACGCGACATACGATCTATAACGAATCATTACGTTGTACTTTGATACCACCAAAATCTCTGCGTATAGTCAGAGACGCGTATGGCATGTACCATCTGGGATTGCATTTGGCGTTGGGCGTAACTGGTAGATATCATGCATGGTCTGTTTTTTTTCTTCTTCTCAAATCTTTACGATGATATCAAAAGAGGGGACCATCAATCCCTTGGAGCGGGTTGATCTGCGCCATGTGTATAATGATGAAACCAAGCCCTGAATAGGATATTTGGCGGCTTGTATATTATATCAAGAAGAAGATGCGTCATCCCCTTACGAGGAGCGTAATCGTCAATTGAGAATACCATTTGAGGATGCATAACTTTTGTCCACGCTGGCAAACATTTCTGACTTCCGGCGGTCTCTAATAGTGCGAACAACCCTTAGATTGACGCTGTTGCTCTTTTCCTGGTACCAGTCTTGTCGTATTCAAAAGATTAAAGTGGCATCACTTGTTGAACATTATGAAATTGCATCACACCTTTTGCGTCCAGGGTGCCTTTGGGTCACTTGCATGGCATCTATAATAACACAGTATGCTCTTTTCTTTCCGACCAAGAAACCAGCCATGTCCCCCTTACAAGCACGCACCCAAGTGCACATAACGATTATAAACAAAAGGCACAGAATCTAATAGTACTGACTGAGCAGGACATGGATTCTCCGTCATTCCCTCCTGATACCTATTATGTCTTGGAGGAAGAAGAATGCCGCCAATTCTTAGGTTCCCTTTATCGGACTTTCCATGTATGCGGGGTATCTCGTTGCGCCTTAAAAATGCTTTGATGAATAGGAAAACGAAAATGATTTTTCATGATTTGCTTTCTTTTGGAAACAATGTTTTCTTGACTTGACTGGAGTTGTTCTGATTTGTCTGTTCTGGTCGATTTCCATCCTCCCTGCCAAAAGATAGATGCCTTGGTTTGTCGTCGACCGTAAAACATGAACAAGTAGACCCCCTTTGAACGCCGAGCGATGCCTGTTTTGGCCGTCTATCGCTTTCAATGCCGAATTAGATATTTCCTCTTGCTTCTCATCCTTCGACCTCCTGTTTTCTGCTTCCGTTTTTCCTCTTTCCTTCAAAATACACACGTTGTTACAAGCCAAAGACCTTGGCCCCTAGAACTGAGGAGTCCACGCACGATTCTATCGATGGTGTCTCGGTCTCTTGTGGCCCTCTGACGGCGGTCCCGCATAGCCGCCCTCCTCGCTACGGCGCTTGCGACTACCTCGCCCCCCATCTTCGTTCCTCGGTTCCCTAAGGCGCTGCTCATCCCCTCGTGATGCTCCCATTGCTTGACCAGCGTTGTTGGCACCTGAGCCCCTTCCTCCACTTCCGCCTCGACCATGGTCCTCATGTCGGCCAGCGCCCCTGTTGTCGTTGTGACGTGATTCACGTATACCGTCTCCCCTGCCGCTTCCCGCAGCCTCTGCGCCGCGGTTATTAGCTCCGGTACCGGAGGCTTCTCTGCCAGAACGTCGAGATTCCCTCTCACCCTCTCGTTGCTGGTTGCCGGAAGCGGTAGTGCCCGGGTCACGCTCCCGAAACTCGCGATGCTCTTTGTTCCGATCGCGACCAGGACTACGCTCACGGCTTGTGTGACGCGACGAACGTGCCCGCTCTCCATGTTCATGATGTCGTCGACTGCTGCGCTCGCTACGACTTCCCCTTTCTTCTCCATTTGCGCCGCCTCTTCCGGATCCTGGGATCAAGTCTGGCTTCTCCTGTACTGGAGTGGACACAGGTGATGCTCCCGTAAGTACCTGGGCATCAGAGCCAGCTAAATTCGTGCGCGAGCTTCTCCCACGAAGGCTACCACTGCGACTGACCGATTCAGGGGCAGACCCCTGGGAACCCTGAAGCAAGTTGTTGATGCCCGCGATTTGCCGTCTACTTCCACCCCTCGAGCGATCATTAGGAGCTGAGGGGCCAGTCGGTGCTGATATGGGAGTTCCTCTATCGCTAGGTGTGGGTGGCAAGCTTCCAGAAGGCTGACGATTGCCTGGGCCAGTGGGGATTTGTGGCCTCTCGGGGGTCTGCAATGGAGGCAGTTGTGCATGTCTTTGTTGAGCAGGGCCCGAAGGGGGGTTGGCGTCAATGCGGCCAAGCCTATCAGGATGCACGGCAACCGAGTTAGCGCTCGGGGGAAAAGGCGCCTGAGATGAATTCGTGTTGGAGCCTGGGCCAGTGTTCAAGTGTCGAAGGCGGTCTGGGTGGATACCAGGTGCAGAAGAACCGACGGGAGTCGCATTGCTGGCCGAGGGATTATTCGGAGGGTGCATAGGATTGCGACGTCCTCTAGACGAAGCTGGTCCTGAAGGTGGCATGCCCCTGTCTGGCGACTGTCCCCTGCCGTGTTCGGCATTTGAATGCCTTTGATCCGAGCGCGCTGGAGGCTGACTCGATGACTGCGGACCGCGAGCCATGTTGCGACCTCGGCCACGAGGAGCATCCGGAGCGCTGGTTGTGTCCACCACTGACGGTACGGCGTTGAGACGACCATAATTGGGATCTTGCTGACTCGACTTGACATGTTCAGCATCGCCGCGCGAGCCTCCCGAGCCAGCAAATGGGTTGTGATCACGTCGGTCCGAACCCGACCGGTCAAGGTCACGTTCACCTCTGGGCCCAGATGGGACAGAAGGCTCGTTGCGATTTGTACGACTTTGATCGAAGCGGTGCCTGTCGCCACGTTCCTCACGGGTTGCGTCACTCGACCTAGACTCTTGCTTTTCTCTGCGTGAGGGCGAGGACGGACGGCCACCACGTTCGCGGCTGTCATCTCGGGACCGACCACTTGCTCGACTGTCGTTGATGATGGCTGCTCGAGCAGGGTTCATAATCTCTGAAGATGCATTGCTTGATCTTTTGCCGTCGTCGCTAGCGTTGATCAGGCGTGCACGTTCCGGGTTGACCGTCGGTCCCTGGCCGTCGGGCTGAGCAGGGGGTGGCATCGCGTGTGTGTCCGCTTGTGGATCTCGAGGAGGGCGGCTTGAATCACCAGTGCGCGCACCGGTAGCTGAGGATGCACGGTCTCTAGAGTGTCGAGTATCCCTTTCACCTGCCGAGGGGTCCCAGCGAGTTGACGATTCCGATCGCATGGATCGATCACGTTCGGAACGACTGGGCTCCTTCGAGGGCATCTCGCCGGAGCGCCGATCAGTGCCGTATGATTCTCTTCCACGCGATGATCTTGCAGCCTCTGTGGGGCGACTTTCTCTGCCCTCCCGGACTTCTCTCGACTCCCGCGGCTCCCTATGTGTTCGAGGTTCTCTTTGATCTCGAGCATCGCGTGCATGATTAAGCTCCGACATGCGAATATGACCGCGCTCATCTTGGTTGAAATGCCCCGGGATAGGTACATCTGGTCTGCTTGGTAATCCTGGTGGAGGTGGCAACGAAGCCAAGCCAGATAGCTTGGAAGCTTCACGGCGACCACCATTGGGGGCCGGGCTCGGGTTGCTTGATCGAACTGGTGGCGTCGACTGGCGGCTCGAGTTTTTCCCAAGCTCAGATCGAAGTGGAAGAGCACTCGGTCTCTGGACATTGGCTGGCGAATCGGTCTCGGAGTCCTTTCTGTTAGCACCTGCTGTAGCGGCAGACGCAGCAAGGCCTTTGCTGTCCTGGACCTCGCCGTCCTCATCATCAGCGGTGGTCTTGCCTCGAGTAGTGCTGCCTCCAGATTGCTGGGGTCTGAATTCTGCTGCACCTGGCCGAAGTTGAGACTGCTTTGAGTTCTTGACAGCCTCAGCCGCTTTGTCGTCGGTAGAGTCACCGGCCTTCAGATGGGTTAGTTTGATATGCCATTCAAATTCAAGGTTACCTGAAAAAGAACCTACCAGATTTGGGCGGAACGACTGCACTATCACCCATTTGGATTCAAATCTCTTCAGAGCGGATGCTGCAGTATTCGCCGTGACGGAGAGATCAACACGGTGATTCTGCCCGTCATCATCATTTTTCGTCGCAGCTTCGCGTTGAGCGATCTGCTGCAAAGTTTGAAGGAACTGCTTGCCATGGAATGTTACAGCCGGGAAGTAATCCAGAATTGCCTTGAGCACCGTAATTGCGTTACGAATGTGAAGCCACTCTGTCCCTTGAAGACAGGCTTTCAAAGTTGCGGCCAGGTTGCGATGCCACGACCAAAGTTGATCTTTGAAGTGACCATGGTCCATGGATGTTGGGGCATCTTTGCCATTCACAGAAGCAGCAGCGAATGCTGGATGTTTTCCGTGTCGGGTGGCTTCTTTCTCAAAGACATCTTTGCTCTTGTGCCATCGTGACAAGTCTCCAAGGGTGTGCTTGATCAAACGTCCTAGAAATTCGGCTTCTCGTACCGTACAGCCAAAGATCAGGGACCTTAATCTGTTGACAGTGAACAGGCGGTCATACAAAACCATGATGTTGAAGTTTGCAACCTGATTGTCGTGCATAAATTTGATCATTCTGAAAGAAAAGTCTGCATCACTGGGGCCGAGCATGACTCGCGGCATGATACAGTCTTCAATCAGGATATCCGCTGCTTCAGGCGACGTCGACATAGAAGCGGGCATCCAAGACGGAGCCGATTTCAGAAGCAACATCTTTGTCTTGCTAACCCTTTCTTGGCACTGGGTAGCCTCTGAGCCCAACTTTGATGCAAGCTGAGTGATTTCCGCCTTACGCTGTTCCGCCTTTGCACGACCGAGCCTGCTCATGTCGCTTCGGTCCTTCTTAATAAAATCCTGCTCCTTCTGTAGACGAAGTGACTCGGCATTATAACTGCTTGCCGGAATACCAAGGTCACTGGTTTGTAACGACCAGAAGAGGACATAGAAGTCAGGGCTGATGAGTTCCCAGATGGTGGGAGGTAGAAGTTCCTGGACTGCGCTGACAATAGGGCGAAGGACCTCAGAAAAATGATTAGGCCTACGTGCATTCATTGTAGCTTGTGGTCCCTCGGCAGAAGGAGTACCGTTAGATTCAGGTTCGTCGACCGCCATAGCATCGTCGGTGCCGGCGGTTGAAGCTGATGGCGGCGAGGTAGAATCTGCCTCTTTGCCATCCATGGTTACGTCGCCCTCAGCATCCGGGACAGCTTCGTTGGAGCCCATGAGCCTCATACCTTTGGCGGCAGTAGCGCCCGGGCCAGTTAGGTAGTACGCCAAACTGACACGGCCAATCAAGAAGGCGAGACTGGGATCCATGCCAAAATCTTTCAGCAAACGAGGAATGCTAGGAACAAGCTCATCAAACTGTTCAGGCGTCAGGTTGCTTCTGAGCAGTTCAACAAATTGCACAAGTGCTTGCTGAGAGTCGTCAATGACTGTTGCAAGATATTTGATGTGTGTCTCATCTTCCGGGAGGTTGTAGATGGCAGATTGCCTGTACTGTGCGATATTTGTCAAGAGGCGGGGCGCAAGCTTGGTGTGAACTAGAGCTTGCATAAGACGCGATGCACTTTTCCCAGACTCAAAGCGCTTATCGCCGAGGTTGATAAATGTTTGCTTCCGTAACTCCTCTCCTCCAGTCAGGGCAGCAAGTTGGGTATCTGTGAAGTCAACATCCGACACAATACCACCCATGGACGTGATGAACTCTCTGAGAATGATGAGGTCAGTTGAGTTGCCTCGGGCAAGTTGGTCATTGACATATTGGATGACGGGCGTAGGATCCATGTTGGAGTAACGACGAAAGACCTTGCCAGAGAACTTGGACAGAGCCTGCAGCCATCTGCTGGTAAGAAGAACAGATCCTTCTTGGGTTCTGCTTCGCTGCTTGCCACCCAGGGAGCTCATCAGCGACCAAACAAGCACGTCGTATCCCAGATCCGTGAAATAACGAGTACACTCGACGAATGCCTCGATGAGATTGCTATACGCCTCAATCTGGTCCAGAGCAACTTTGCAGACGACTCCAGGGGAGAATAGCGCCACCTTGGCCATGGACTTGGCAGACTTGGCAAGATTCTCTTTGGAGAGACGCTTCAGTACGGACAAGGTATCGAGCCGCGCATACTTGAAAGCTTTCGCCATTGCGGGGAGCCTGGAGATCGAACCTTCGTAGCACTCTGCGTACATGTTGTATCGTACGTCCACAGGGAAGTATCTAAGAAGACTCCACACGGAGTTGACCACATCAACGTTACTGGTAGTCAGGTTCAGTGCAGGGAATATGGTTCGCTTGAGCAGATCGCGCCATCTGTCAAGGTTCCGCGGTGATTTGTCCTCCCCAAGGCTCTTGGCACCAATTGCGGCCAACTTCTTGAGGAGAGTGTGAGACTTGCCAATCTGAACGCCAGAGACATTGAGAAGTGTACCACACAATGTGAAAACGTCGTCGACCGTTTGGCATATCGGCACATTGTCTGTCCATTCTTTCAAGTAGTGCTCGTAGCGAACATTCTTTGCACTTCCATCAGCAAATGGCCACTTCAAGGCTTTGGGCAGCGGTCGGTCGATCAGTTTCAGAGTGCCTTTGGGCATGGCGTGATCCGGAGCAAGGTCTTTCTTTGCCACATCGACAATAGTAGAATCCGCCGGCTTGGGGAGAGTCTCCCGGTATACTTTATCGATAGAGTACAGAAGAATCCTGTTGATGGGCGCAATGACTTCGTCGGGGTAGGCGTCAGTCAGCCAGTTGATGCGACCAAGAATGAAGAGAGCCTCTGGAATGGCGCCCACGAGTAGAAGGTGGTTTAACAAGTCAACCTTGAGAACTTCCTTGGGCTCTGGAAGAGTTTCGCTCGGTGTGTTATCATTGCCGGGTGTGTCTTTCTGATTGGCATCAGATTTGGTAGCAGTTGCCTCACGCGTGCGTGTTGTGGGAGCTGTCGTAGCAGTGTCGTCCGGTAATGCTCCCGCTTTCAGCAGCGCATTGGGCTCAGCACCTTGCCTGTCTTTCTTCTCCTTTTCCTCGAGTTCTTGGGCTCGCTTCTCTTTCACGTCGTCCATCTTGTCGTCGTCAGGCCAGATGTGTGCATACAAGTCCGGCAGAGAGATGAATCCAATCTTGATGAGGTATGCAGCCAGGAAAAAGAGATTGGCTGGTACGGTGTCTTCCTTGTCGCGAGCCTGGGAGATGAAGTATTGAAGTTTGAACCCATATAGCTGTGCAGCAACCCGATTTCCAGACGGCGGCAACGTCTTTGTGGTCTCAACCCACTCAACGGGGTCGATTGAGTAATCTTTGGATGTGGCAGACTTTGCGGAAACAGAAAATGCCTCGAGTTCCGTTTCACCGGCTCGCCGGCCTCCGAGCTCGAAGAATGCATCAAGATGAATTTCACGAGCTCTGTCCCAGAAGGCTACATCGCGCGTTTGTCGTTGTTCGTCCATGATGACCTGTTCCTCGGGACTGGGGAGAAACGCAGCTCCTGGCAAGGCCCATCTCGGCAGGCCCCCGGTCCGCACAGGATCATATCGGATACTCTGCTCTCGAGGCCACCAGGAACTGACTCTTAAAAACATGGTGAAATAGCGGTATGTTCTCATCATGGTTGAGGCGAAGACATCAAAGACAATGTCCAATACTCGTCCAACATCAAGGTCAAAGGTGCCAATGAGACCCTTGACACGTTCAAAACCAGCCTCTACCTGTTCCTTTGTGAGTTGTTCCTGATTCATGGCGTGAGCTGTCGAGTAAAGCTCTGTGATGAGTTTGGCAAAACCTTCCGACTCCTCACGTAGTAGATTGTAGTTGGACTGTCGATAGAGCGAGTTTGTGGCGTGGCGCGTTCGCATCTTGGAGAAGGTCCCCTTGGTCAGGCCCAGTTCTTCCACGACTTGGACGTCCAAGACTTGTCGTAGCAACTTGGCAGATATTCCAGTCGCAAACACAAAATCCCGGAAGTCTGCTGTAAGTAGGGGGTTGATGATACCTTTGTTACGATCATGCTCGCCACCAGTGTCGACGAAGACAGAGATACTATCTGCGAACAAGCTATGAGCATCAAACTCACAACTTGTTCGATCGTCTTCGTTTTCGGGGTCTGGGCCGAGGATCTCCTTCATGCAGGCACCGGCATCGACAGGGTCAAGGCGATGCTCAAGCACAGCTCGAGCGAATTCCTGAGATATCGTCGACACCTCCTCAATGTCTTCGTCATCTCTCGACGCAATACCATGCTGCACAACTTCCTGGCGTCCGGATTGTTGCCAAGTTTCGAGTCGTGCATCGGTCAGCACGGCGTAACTGTACTTGGTCGGTAGAGGCGCCAAACGTTGTTGAGGCAACTGGGCTACTGTGTTTGCTGCTATCGTTGGGGTAGGCTGACTGGGGGCCGGATGCGAAATCTGGGACGAGGAGCTGGGAGGCCGTGTTGAGGTTGGTGAGATGGGGCCACGATTGTTGGAGTTGTTGGAATTGTTGAAAGAAGATCGCCGTTCATTGTTTCGCCCTCTACCGTTGCGGCCACCAGCGCCAGATCGGCGGCGGTTATCTGAGTTGTCCCTTTCTTGCTGAGCCATGTTTGTGTCGGATGGGCGATGTGGGGATGGACGCCCAGCTCCTTCGCTCACGTCGTTCCTCTTGCGCTTGGGAGGCATCTTGGCCAGCTCCAGCGGGACTGTAAAGTGTTGGTCATCATGAATCCAGACATATTTCAAGGTCGAGCGACATACGAGTAGGGTACGGAGGATTTGTGCTCGTCGGTGGAATCGGGCAGCGTGGAAGCTTTTTGTCGTCGTTGCGGCTGGAGTTGATGGCTGGCCAGATTATCGGCAAAGAATGCAGCAGCAGAGCCCGAAGCTTCGCGACTGGGCTTTAGCAGGGTGCCGCTGGATGTCGCATTGGTGAAAAGGGCGCTGGCAATGATGCCGGGATCAATTGCGTGGTCGGCTGCCTAGGAGATTTCGAATCGTGATGCGATTTGAGGCGATGCGACGAAGTGACAAAGGAAATGCTCAATGGCTGCCACTGCAGAGGCAGGGAAATGGGCAGGGTTGAAACGGTTGAGGAAAGGAATGGCGGAAGCTTTGGGGTGGGCGGAGTTGAAAGAAAAGGCAGTGATTCAAGTGATGTGGCAGTCCATCAGTCGATTTCGAAAAATTCAATTCGCGCCCGAGTTGAAATCTGCCAAAAAGTCGTGGCCTGTTTGAAGCGTTTGCCGTCAGACAAAGAAGCTGGACGTGGGAATCGCGTCCAAGCTTTCGCGTAGACTTGGCTGGAGTTCTAAGGTTGCTGCTTGCGATTGTCAGTCAGCTCAGCCTTTCGTCAAGGAAAAGACACGCACGGCCTCCTCCAAGCACAGCAGGGAAGGCTACGGAAGTACATACGTCAATACAAGACCCGCTATGCTTACTTTCGTTTTGGGGCTAGCGGGGCTGCAGCGATAACGCTCAAAGTTGCATGTACTCGGCCGTGCCCAGGCGTTTGTCGTGTGAGCATAGTAGCTTTTACTTGTCGCTTGCCGCCCCCAAAAGCCGGGAAACAGCCGGCCGCTGCTCGGACTTAGGTAAGCCAAAAATCAGTTGGCGGCTTCCCATTAATACCATCCAAGAGTCATACAGAGGGGCAAGGATTAGTGACTACATTTGATAAAGATAAAAACTCTCGAGGCTTGGAACGTTTCTGCACCGAGTCAATCTTTTCTCTCTCTCTTTCTCCTGATCATTCCATCATTTTACAAGCCCGGATAATTACAAGTCCTGGCACAGTCTCCCTCACTAAACGCCGTTCAAAGATTCCCAAACCAGGCGTCGCAGCCCGCCACAGTCGCAAAATGGCTGCCGAAAACGGTGCTACTAGCAAACCCAGCTACGGTCAGTTCATGAGTCTGTCCATCCCTCGAAAAGTGAATGGTGACTGAATACCTGCAAGAAAGATCGCGGCAACAGCCCGAAAATCCGTTCGCAGCCTTGATTCCAGACCAGGAGATTGCCATTATCCCTTCTTTCACGTTGGAGTCGGGCGTCACTCTCCAAAATGTGCCACTTGCCTACACCACTCGGGGCAAACTGTCCCCAAATCGTGACAATGCCATGGTCATATGCCATGCCTTGACGGGAAGTGCCGATGTCAGTGATTGGTGGGGACCTCTCCTAGGTGGTCCTGGGCGAGCCTTTGATACCTCGAGGTTCTTCGTTATCTGCATGAACAGCTTGGGAAGCCCGTACGGCACTGCCAGTCCTGTGACTGCCAAGGACGGCAACCCTGACAATGAGAGATATGGTCCTGAGTTCCCATTGACCACGATTCGAGACGATGTCAAGTAAGGATCATGCCATCTCGCAGGATGCAAACTTCACACTAATTCCTGACAGTCTGCACAAACTGCTGCTTGATGATCTAGGTGTTCGTCAGGTCGCCGCCGTTATAGGTGGTTCTATGGGCGGAATGCTCGTTCTTGAGTGGGCATATTTCGGCAAGGACTATGTTCGTTGCATCGTGCCGATCGCAACGTCGAGTCGTCACAGTGCTTGGTGCATTAGTTGGGGCGAGGCCCAGCGTCAGAGCATTTACGCTGACCCCAAGTACGACGATGGCTACTATACCCTCGAAGATCAGCCAGTCACGGGTCTCGGCGCGGCTCGCATGTCCGCACTGCTCACCTACCGAAGCAGAAACTCCTTTGAGGCGCGTTTCGGCCGCAACATCCCCGACCCAGCAAAAAGGCAAACCATTACAGAAAACCCAAGGTCCACCACACCATCTGAGACTCACTTCCACATCCACAATGATGGGCACAAGGTGACTAGATCTTCTGTGTCGCGCTCTAGTAGCTTTGCAAGCCAAACGAAAGCAGAGGCAGCCAAGCCCGGCGAAGCACCTGTCGCAGTCGCATCAGCGGATCCGCAATTTTCGGGTCCCAAGGAGAGCTTGACGGGTGGCGATAGGCCCCCCACTACGACATACTTTTCTGCACAGTCATATCTGCGCTACCAAGGACAGAAATTCGTCAAGCGATTCGACAGCAACTGTTACATTGCCATCACGCGCAAGCTCGACACTCACGATGTCTCTCGTTACCGCGCGGACTCCGTCCCCGAGGCCCTGGCGCTCATTGAACAGCCCACGCTCGTTCTTGGTATCGAAAGTGATGGGCTGTTCACATTCGCGGAGCAGCAGGAGATTGCACAGCACGTCAAGAACTCCAGATTGAAGGAAATTGTTAGTCAGGAAGGCCACGATGCTTTCCTGCTGCAATTCGAGCAGGTGAACAAGTATATTCTGGATTTCCTCCAAGAGGTTCTCCCTGACATCATGGAGAAGGAAGGCGATGTTGTAGAAGCTGCTTCTGTGGGACAGATGACCAAGTCTAGTGTGTTCGGCGAAGCAGAGGTTGAAGACATTACAGCTTGGTAGATTTGAACCCGAGCCGGACCCCATTTTGCTTGGAGTTTCGCTCATATCGGCATCATGTTGCTCTTGTTCGATCAACTTGAAGAGAGAATGGAATTAAGAGATTTATAACAGAATCAGATGAAGCGGGGTTTGGGCGATGGGTATGACTACCTTTCAATTGTCAATGACTACATACGTGAATCAATGACACCATTCATTTCCATTCATTTCATATTGACCGCTTGCTCATTGCTTAAATTATGACATTCCATTATCATAATCCTCCTTCCGCCATTGGCAGCATTGCCACCATGCATCTACACCTAACCATATCCTAATTGACGCCCTTGATTTCTTGGCGAGTAAATGAGTGCCAAGGAAGAAAAATAGGAGATGATGATAATAAGGAGATCGCCGTGCCCTCTCCTGTTCATGCCATCCTTCTCTCTTTGCCAAAGAAGCTCTTTATGCAGGTTACGGCGACCCAACCAATCACAACGACCGTGACTGCAATGCGGGCCTCCCTTGCGACTCCGGTAGCTGTTGGGCCAATTTGGACCGTGTGTATATGGCTTATGGCCCCGGAATGTGTTGCTGCCAGTGCAAAGGATTCCATGTTTTCGGGCGTCTAGGACCAGGGAATACCCAGAATACGACTGCGAGGGAATCTGTCGGTGGAAGTGATGGAGCCTCTGAAAGACTGATTGAGGTCGAAAAATTTTGAACCAAGAAAAGTCGAGTGCTAAGACATGTAAGACTGTATAATGTTTTTGATAACGCTGATGTCAACCTTGAATGATGTGAAAATCTTAGCGTCAAGGACCCGAAAGTGCTTGATGGAGACACAGTGCCGTATACATCCAGATACTGTACAAGTAGACTATATGGAGTTGTGTGCAATACGTAGAGAGCAGTTCCCCTTCAGCAGACTTGTCGTTCAGAGGCATAACCAATCAATCAATGCTATGCTGTGTCAAACTAGATAACAATAGGCATCTGAATATACTGCGTCATGACTTGAGTAATTCTGATTTCGATTCGAAGTATGCCATTCATTTCAAGTAGTCTTTGGAATGATGTTGGTTTTTGGCAGAGGCAGAACGCCTACGAATATGAGGGTGCTAAAGGATTGCTATTTCAACTTTATATAATCGGCTTAAATAGGGTCATAAGGCCAAGTATACATGTTTTGAGATCATATCACTAGTTTCCGAAGGCAAACCTCACCCCTATGTATGCTTCTACCACTCCTCGAGTATGGAACCTTTGTGACGGAAAGGAAGTCTTCTGCTTCCTCATCCATCTCGTCGTATGTCCTGCTAGGATCAGGCTGAAAATCTGCGTTCAAACAAATGACACATTCAAGGCAATATTTCTGCAGAAACCGATTTTATTACTATAATTATTGATTCAGCTGTGAGCATACGCCACGCGTCCTGCATGCATTGCGGGCATGTCTGTGCAGTCCTAAAACTTGAAAAGAAAATGGTTGAGGATCCTATCTACTACATTTCGGAGATGAGAGAACAAAAAAGAGGCGTTGATGTAATATACTTGCTGCCTCAATGACCACATGATGAAAGCAGGGCAAAAGACAGCCCCGGTGAGCCAAGGATTACTGAAACACATGTCGGGCTGTCGTTGCAGTCGTGTCGAGTCCGATAGGACGGTCTCTCTTCTCGATTCGGCAGCGAATGGAACCTGAAGAGGCTTTCGGTAAACCAGTCGCTTTCTTCACTGACGTGTTGATCGAGCACGTTGTTGTATCCTGTGATCTGATTGGCTCGTTGGGGCTTGGGGGCTTTTTCGAGCCATATGTATGCCTGATGCTAGAAGAATCCGGGGCTGACGCCAACATAAACGGTAACAAAACAAATATGACAACGGCTGAAAATGCGCAGAAGTGGCATGATCAAGTACTTGTCTAAATTTATTTTCTTTTCCTTTTACCGAACTGTCTGCAAGATGTCAACGCAGCATCTTGTTCAGCAGCGTGGGGCTCTCCCAAGGTTGACTTATAACGCCGACTAGCAACAAAGAAGTTTAGCGTTGCCTGCTGAATATCAAGTCCATGTGTTTGACTGCAAGTCTGCGTAGCCGAGAATTACTCCATAATTAGGAGCTACTTATTATGATCGAGCTTGCATAGCTTGGAAGAAACCCACCACTGCAGGCGGTATATGGTCACTTCAAGGATCTCACGACAAGGGCTGGCATGCCAGACAGGGCCAAAAGGTCCTTCGGGTTGGTCGATATAGCCTCGAATCACAATAATGAATCCACACAGCCTTTGATCCAATATGTATACCTTGATGAAAATATGCCAGAAAGAAACCGTTAGAGGAATCCCCCGTCGAGTTAGCCGACAGCCTAGCCACCTGCCTGCCCACCGCAAATGGAAATAGTATTGGAAATAGTATTCATTTTGGCTCCAAGGGTCGCCAGGTACCAAGAAGCTAGTACAGCTAATAGACTCTGCTCCCACGTTTTTGGCGGATTGACGAGCTCGGTAAGCTTCCGATGGACACCGAGGACCCCCCCAAGAGCTGCAGGCGAGAGTTCGAGACCAATGTCCTGATCCCCAGCACACTCCACTGCTGCTCTTCTCTTTAACAATTGCCGTTGAGGCCAGCTTCTCTTGGTCTACCAGCCCGGGGACTGCCAGAGCCATGGAGAAATTGCGATTTTGAACCCTTTCTTCAAAGCCGATCGAGTCGGTCAAGTTGTCATATTGCCTTGGTTGAAAGTTAACACTTATCAGTAAAAATCAAGCCTTGCCCCAGATCGTGAGTATGCATCCGACCATCCCTCCCTCTCTCTTCCCCCAACCGGCACCTGGTCAGCTGCGCAATGAATCCCTGCCACCATAAAAGGGCGGCACGATCGTTGGCGTCCGATATTCGTTGCACGCTGCCCGGCACCGCTTTAGATTGGACAAGAAAGGGCCCTGTCAGCTTAGTTGTTGCCTTTACGATTGGGATGTGGCCGGTTTAAGGCTGTGGGCATAAAAGAGCCAGGGGTGCCTGGTGCTTCCTATTAATGCACATCATCTGCATTTTATGTTGTTGCTGGTTATTTTTCTTCTTTTACACTGCTGCACTACTGTACATACCCCCATGCCGATCTTCCTTCCTTGCTGACTTTCTCGTATTCTTGCAAAAGCCTGATTACTTGTTTATTCCGGGGAATCTGAACAACTACACCATTTCTCACGCGACCGTGGATATCTTCCAGCATTGATTAGTCTCAATTACTCGGTGTCCCGTTTTTCAATGTCTTGGGCGGTAATTTGAGATTCTGAGCCGGGCGGGCCGCTGTAGCCGTGTCCGTACGGGCACGTCTTATATTCGACCAAGTACAACCACGGGGTTTTCCCCCTTCCCGATCGGAGAACGAACAATATCACGATGGACATGCTTCCGGAGCCGGCAATGCCCGTTGCACATGTTCGGACTTACGGTGGCAATCGGGCATTTCATAACTTTTTCAACGACTTCAGCCACATCAAGGATCCGAATCTACGAAGGAGGCTGGCCCTCTCCGAGATTGACAAGATTCCTTTCGGGCTGTATCACGTCAGAGCCATTGCCGTCGCCGGGATTGGCTTCTTTCTCGACTCGTACGATATTTTCGCCATCAACCTCATCACCACTTTGCTCGGCGTTGTCTTTTGGCAGGGGTCGCCGGAGGATGCAAAGAATGGATACGGAGGCAACTATGGGACACTGCCTACGCCGGTCAGCACAACATTGAAGGCATCAACGAGCGCAGGGATAGTGGTTGGCCAGCTACTCTTTGGTTGGCTAGCAGATGTTTACGGTCGCCGGCGCATGTACGGAGTCGAGCTCGGCATCATTGTAGTAGCAACATTGGCATCGTGCCTCGTGGCACCAAGTCAAGCCGTGACTTTTACAGGTTCGATGACATTTTGGAGAGTCATAATGGGGTAAGGCTGTAGTGTCAGATGTATGGCTTTGGACTGGCTGACATTGTGTCTTAGCATTGGCATCGGAGGCGACTATCCCCTAAGTTCCGTCATTACATCCGAGTTTGCACCAACACGATGGCGAGGAGCAATGATGGCTGCCGTCTTCAGCATGCAGGGACTGGGTCAACTTCTTGCTGCAATTGTGGCGCTGATTGTAACGGTCGCTTTCAAGGACGCCTATCTCGCAGCTCCAAATGCAGCGTCTTGCAACAACGCCTGTCAGATCGCAGCAGACCGTGCATGGAGAATCATCGTCGGCGTTGGGGCAGTTCCAGCTTGTTTCGCACTCTATTACCGAATCACAATCCCCGAAACACCGCGATACACGTTTGAAGTAGCAAAGGATGTTGAGCAAGCAGATGCAGACATCAAAGCATATATGGCAAGCAAGTCTGAAGGAGAGGTTGATGAGGTCAAGCGGGCAAGAATGAAAAAGGTCGCATCGCCTGCATTGAATATACCGTCTGCATCTTGGCCGGATCTGTTTTCGTATTTCGGCAAGTGGGAGAATGCCAGAGTGCTCATTGGCACCACCTTGTCTTGGTTCTTCTTGGTTTGTTATCGATCTGCATCATGACTATTATTTCATACTGACTCGAGCCTAGGATCTTGCATTTTATGGCCTTGGCTTGAATAACTCCATCGTTCTTCATGCCATAGGTTATGCCAACGGGGGCACCCTTTACGAGCAACTATACAATAATGCCGTAGGAATGATTATCCTTACCGTCGCAGGGTCGTTGCCAGGATACTGGACAGCGATTTTCACGATCGATACACTGGGACGAAAGCCACTCCAGATCATTGGCTTCGTATTTCTCACCATTATATTTTGCGTTCTCGGCTTTTATTATCATCATCTAAACCAAGGCGGGATGCTTGCCTTGTATGTAGTTGCACAATTTTGCTTCAACTGGGGCCCGAATACCACAACATTCATTGTACCAGGCGAGTGTTATCCTACACGTTATCGATCCTCGGGTCATGGTCTGTCGGCGGCAATGGGCAAGATTGGGGCCATTATCGCCCAAGTTGTATCCATTCCTCTGCTCAACAAGGACTCGCCAGCAAATTGCCAAGGTAGCGCTTGCTCCCCTTGGCTCGACCGACTGATGCAAATCTTTGCCCTCTTCATGCTGTGTGGAACCTTTGTGTCCTTGTTGATACCCGAGACCAAAGGCAAGACTCTCGAGGAACTCGCCGGAGAAGCACCCACTTCATATAATTCAGGACGCAACGGCAGTATTGTCGCCCTGAAAAAGAGATGGTGGAATCCATTCTCGGGTGGACAGCCAGCTGGATTTTTTTATTCGCGAACAAAGCATTGGGGCAGGAATCAACGGGTCGGCATCATGACTTCACCCGAGATTGCAGCGCAGCAGGCACAAGAGATGAGAGCAGCAAGAAGACTGAGACGAAAGAAGGGTAGTAGCGAAGACACCAATTACGACTTTGAAAGCACCAGCTCTACCACAGGTATCGTTCGGCCGAACAGTGCGCCGGAGGACGGCGAGGAAGCGCGAGGGTACGGCGGCGTCTTCCCGGGTTGGGTTGCTGGTTGGGGCCGAATAGATCGGGGCGGCAATCCCACGTCGGTAGAGAATATTGGACTGCAAGACGTTGGGAATTTGCTTCGGTGATTCACACTATGACGGTGCGAGTCAGGCTAGTAAAACAGTTTCATAATGAATTGGAAGCTATATATAATATCCGTGTTTCCCAAACGTTCTAGGGAAGGACCCAACTGAACGTCGTCGCAACTGCTGTTATTCAAGTAGAGTGATCACCACAGTGATAACAATCTCACCCAAAACATTCCACCCTGAATTTTAACCACCACTTCCAGTTCACTCTGTTTGCCCGTTTCCGTGGAAGCTGTCGAGTGACTGACTGCCCCCCCTCCAACAACCTCGACAAACGCCTTCCCGTCAACAAACCTTGTGCGTTTGCGCGCTCCCAAACAAGTCTGCCAACGCTTTCTATTTTCTACTTGGTCTTTATTAGTACAAAATCAGAAACCACTTTCAGACAGAAAAATTCGCGGACCAAAACCAACACCAAACAAGGTCATGTCTGGATCAGCATCAGCATCAACCAATCCAGGCTGGGGCCAGGGCAAGAGTAAGAATGCGCGCAAAAAGCGCCGACAACGTGAGAAGGCAGCCATAAAGGAACTCCGTGCGCCGAGAAAAATTCGAAGAAACCTGAATCGAGCACTAAACGAAGCGCGGAGAGTCAACAACGTGGCAAAGAGAGCCCTCCTGGAAGCACAGATGCAAGCGCAGAGAGTTCACGATGACGCCAGAATGGCCGGCCACACAACACTAAACGAAGAACAGATGGCCTGTCAGAGAGCAGTGGATAATGCTCAGAGAGCCCATACCGAAGCAATGCAGGAAGTTCGCAGAGTCGAACGACAAGCGCACGAAGCAAATGGTCACGGTCCACCACGAGATGCTCCAATTAAGCTGCAAAACAATCATGTTGGAAGGCACAGAGCTACCTTTAGCCAACCAAAGAAGGTAGAGATCATTGATCTGACCCAAGATGACACTTCTGAACAGATTCAAAGTGCGCCAGGGATGTTTCAGCCAAATACACAGCCGTACAGCGGATTAACACACAGCTTGAAGCAAGAGCCTTTGGCTTTTGACGCTGCTGCACTACAAACAATGGAACAGATTGGCTTCAATTCAGAGTCATTTCGAGATTTGCAACAAGGTCTCACCCCACTCATCAAGCTGGAGCAGCAGACACAATATCTTCCCTCAAAAAACGACTCATCATCTCTTCATCGGGCTGGAATACTCAGTGGTGCGCAAGCTACAAAGCCTGCCACCACTTTTGGGGCACCCTCCAAGCCCCTTCCTGGACTACAACGAGTGGCATGGACAACAGCAAACCCGGAAGCCATTGCCAACTTGGGATTAATCAAGAATAAGTCTCTTGAAGACTTGTATCAAGAGTATCCCGAGAAACGATTGCGTGGCATTGAGCCCGAAACACTGTGCGTTGTGGCCAATACAGTCCACCAAGTAGCCAAAGAGGCAGCAAACACTTGGCTCAAGTCGGCCTGCCCGGGAACCCGTTGGAATGACAGCATTGTCAATGTTGAAGGACTTTGTAAGTATAAGCGGGCTGGAAGGACATGTCGAGTGAAGGGCTAACATGTACATTTTACGAAGACGACTTCAACGCATCAGAGCTGGACTACACTATACTTGACAGATCCCTGTGCCTGCAAGTTGTCAAGAAGACAGTCATCTCACAGTTGGGAGGATTACGGGCCTTTATACACGATACCAAGATCATGACACCGCTCAATCTATTACGTGTCATTGACCAGTCTGTCGCCATATGCCAGAATGTCAAGGACAATAAGCGCCGTATTTTGCTCGAGAAGGCCAAGCAAAAGTTGGAGTGGTTACCCGTGGGCTTGGATTGCAAGAAACTCGATATTCACCGTCGCGCCAATCAGGGACTCCGAGAGGCGCACACAAGAGTTCAAGGGGAAGAGGATCTGTCTCTCTACTCGGAGCATATGAAGCGTTTCAATGAAGCCCATGCAGAAACCCAAGTCTTGGACCGTGCTCTGGTCGAGTTCCAGGAGCATCGTTTGATGTATCTAGTATGTCAAATCTCATGCCCCATAATGCTTAGAAGAAGAATTGGCCCAAACCACCTACCCGAGGCATAACTTCATCACCAAGTCCGATTTCCGCTAATTATTATATAGATCGAGATATTCAGAACGCTCCAGCAGCTTCTGGAGGCAAGCGCCTAAATTTCGATCATTCTCTAGAGGAAAATATGTATTCCCTTTAATGTGTTTGGACTTATCTATCAAGCTCAGAGAGGGGCTTCATCATGTTTAACGCAGTTATGGACTTACGAGAGGCCAAGGCGGCCCTTATTTTGTGAGGGTGGAAAAATCCGACTGGGCTCAGACAGCTAGGTTTCATAAGTTATCATGAAGGATCCGAGGCAGCCATGATGGCTGTTCTACTCTCTACTCACAATGCGGCACTCTTTATTCATATGCCAATTCGCATAACCCTAGGTCAATACTTGATCAGCTCCGTCGCTATAGAGAGGCATATTGATCTTGATAGTTTAAGCATCTATTCTTGCAGCCATTTCATCCATACTTTGCATCATGGCGTCTTCTTCATCCAGCTCCTTGCCGGATGATCCATTGCTTGGAAGGCCTCGTTTCCTCATTTGGTTGATTATTAAGCTTTTCGTAATTAAACGAGCCGGATCAAAATCACCGTGATTCTCTGCTTGCTGCTTACGCACCCACCCTTCGAGACTACGCATACCCACCACCAGGAAGCCCAGGTCCTCGCGATCAACGTCAAAGACCTCCCACCAGGCACATTCGGGCATCTTGGCGCCGAGGTCTTTGGCGGAATTGTAGATGGCGGCGACGGCGAGCTGGTGGGGCTGGTGCGTCAGGTAGAGGCACTGGGGGCTGAGCAGGGCCGTGTTGAGGTACTCGACGACGCGGCGGGCGACGGCGGCGCGCGGCAGCGAGAGAAAGTCGAGGGCCTGCAGGTACGTGACGGCCAGCGGGTGTGGCAGCGCCACGTGCGTGTCAAAGGAGAGGAGAGCTAGGATGCGCGATTCGGCGGCCAGGATCCGGTCGTGCTGGGTTGTGTATGCCGTCTCGGAGAGGTAGTAGGATGAAGGATCCTGTTGTTTCTGTTGTGCACCGTCGTCGTCGTCGGAGGAGGGAGTGTTTGGCGTGAATAGAGGCGAGCTCGGCGATGTGAGGTAGGCATAGACATTACAAAGGTCGCGCGGCGGCGCCGGGTGCGCGCCCAGTTTTGCTGTGAGGAAGAGGGCGGCGGCCGACAGATTGCTGGGTTCGTGCTGCGACAAGAGGAGCGACGAGTTGGACTCGTTGGCAGCCGTGGTGGCGGCAGCAGCACCGACTAGGGCGCGGGCGAGAATGACATTGGCCTGCGCAGTCACGGACTGTGGAAGCCGGAGCAGCAGACCTGCGGCCTGGGTCAGGAGCTGCACCTGATAAAAGACGGCGTCTTGCAGGTCCGGCGGCAGCGCTGACAGCGAGGACTTGTACTTGTAGATCTGCTCGACCGTCGCGAGGGGATTGGCCATGTGCGACATGGTGGGCGGTTTCTCGAGGACCCGGGTAATGCGACAGCGAGTGAGTTGTGGTAGGTGAAGTCTGAGATGCGGTTGGGAATCTAGCGCTGCATGAGGATTATTGGTGTTGACGTCGTCTGGGGTTGCAGTTAAGGTACATGGGTACCTTACATTACTGCACACTACCTGCATTTTAGTGGTACATAGTAGACCCATACCGCTGGTATACTACTACTGTGTACACTATAATCAACTCAATTACGGGTCCAGGGTCTATCATAGGTTTACCAATTAATTTCATTCTTTATCCTTGGGGTCCGTTCAACGAGTATCACTATTAACAATACGGTCCGCATTGGTTACCAAAGAACAGTAATCTTATTGATGAGACATGGAAATTCGCCTCCGCTGGGAACTCGGAGCTTTGCATGGAAACCAGGCATAGGTTCTTCAGACTTTGACGCTCCATCAGCCAATGTCTAATAACTTCCCTGACCGCCGGAGGATTGAACTACAGAGTTCATCTCTTCCTAAAACAACATTGGCTATGTGGTCTTTGACGCCGTCAACACGCCGAAATCTTGAAATGAGGAGGCTCACAGAATCAAAACAAAATCATGGTACCCCTTGAAAGTATTGCATGGTGTGTGCTCGAGGCTTTTGTTCTTGAATTGTCCTTCAAAGACCGAGATTCCAGCCAGAATCTTGCGTACAGACAGATTTCTTTCGATACAGATATAATGATACAATATGTTTATACAAAATTGCGGGCAGTTCATTGCGACATTATGAATCACAGAGCCTTCTCGCGAGAACCCGTGACCTTCTCGAACGTGTCCAAATGCATCGTCATCGTGTGCCGTCCGGCAGTCTTGCTGCGTAAATGGCTGTCGTAGTCGAGCATTTCGGCGAGCGGGACCTGTGCCACAATTTCAAGCATGCGCAAGCTGCCCTTGCGCGTCTCCCGCAAAGTCGTCTGGAACTCGTAAGGATCTGGCGGAGCATAGATTTCTGAAACATCGATCTGGCTCTCGTCACGTGCGTTCGCATCTTGCAGATCCCGTACCTCTAGGACGTGACCGCCCCGAGAAGAAGGCAGGTCATGCTGGATTGCACCGGCCGCTGCCTCTGGAAGCGCAATAGTCACCTTCATGACTGGTTCCAATACGGCAACATTTCCTTGCTTGTGTGCATCCTTTAGTGCTGTTCGAGTAGCTTGATTGGCAGCACCAACGAAATGGCCAGGTGGTGTTGCACCAAAATAATCGGTCTCGGCATCAAACGTGATGGTGACAAGGCATTGGTTCAAAGGAGAGTTCCTTCGAGGACCTCTCGCTAGAGCCGCAATGGCACCGTTGATCAGGTGAGGCCGGATCTCCTCGGTATCGACCGGCAATTCCCCTGAAAAGTTGACCTGGATGATGTTGCCATCTCTCTCTGTATGGGACTGTGCAAGCGCTTCCACCTCGTGGCGTTCCAAGGGCTGTATCTCAACACTGCAAGCCGCCTTGCCAGTTTTGCCAGCAATTACCTTGTCAAAGACTGCCTTGTGTATGCCGGTTGATTCTGAGACGCATTCTTTGTACTCCACTTCGATACCTCCCCAGTGCGCTTCCACCTTGTAGTGGTTTTCTAGGCGATCCCTGGCCACTTCTAGATGCAATTTTCCCATTCCAGATACCGTGTACTGCTCTGCCTTTTCGTTCAGAGACCATCTTATACTTGGATCCTCTCGAGATAAGTTGTCTAGAGCAGTCTCCAAGGCTTTGGTGCCCGAGGGGGTTAACGGTTCAAGAACCAGGAACGCTACTGCGGGAGGTATCTCAGGAGGTCGAATTTTGACATGTGCCACATTTCCAGTTGGAGTCTTGTTTCCTGTATACACCAGCAGCGTGTCACCAGTACGAGCCTTTTTAAGCCCAGTCAGGGCACCAATCTGGCCTGCAGACAAGTGAGGGATGTCGATGTGATTCTTGGCCGAAATCTGTGAGATACTGAGAGGTTTCTCAAAGTCTTGCAGGTTGGAGTTCCACATGTGAGCATTTCTCTTGATTTCTCCATGGTACACCCGGATAAAGACCAGCATTCCGCGTCGTGGATCATTGACGACCTTGAACACGGATGCTACTGCCTCGATTGGAGACCTCTTCTTGGCTTGTATTTTCTGATCCTTGGATTCATTAATGACCTGTGACAAAGGCATAATGCTTGTTCCGACACGAACATTGAGATCTGGTCGATCTCTAGGACTAGGTAGGTAATGGTTGACAGAGTCCAAAAGGGGTGCCACGCCAATATTCTTCAGACTGGCTCCGGCGAAGACGGGGATGATACTCGCTTCGCCATCCTCGATGACGCGGCGGATGCTCTTTCTGATCTCCTCTGCAGAAAGATCTTTGCCCTTTTCTGTCCACGCTTCCATCAGCTCATCATCGTGCTCACACAGCCTCTCAATGATATTGTCTCGAGCGCGTTCGATTTCGTCTTGAAAAGGGGGCACTCGTTTCGCCAAGTCAGTTGGGTCATCTCTTCCATGTCCTCCCCAGCTGACGACGGATCGAGTGATGACATCAACGACACCCTTGACAGAATCGTTTTCCCACCACGGTATTTGACACACCAGGGGCATGCCGCCGAGTTTCAAGCCAATATCCTGCACAGACTTCTTGAATGAGGCACCATCGCGGTCGAGCTTGTTGACGAGAACTATCCGTGGCACTTTAAAGTCGTGCGCGGATGACCAGACACGTTCAGTATGTGCTTCTACACCCTCAACACCATCAATGATACAGACGGCGCCGTCCAGAACGGGGATACACCGTTCAACCTCGAATCGGAAATCTTGATGTCCCGGAGTGTCTATCAGGTTGACAATGTGTTCCGCCTCGCCCTGCTTCATTCTTTCTGGTGTGGGCCATCTGAATGTAATTGCAGCCGATTGGATTGTGATACCTCTCTGCATCTCCATGGGAAGGAAATCCGTTACAGTGTCGCCATGATCGACATCTAGAAATGGTATGAGTCAATAAGAACGAGGAAGAATTGATGAATGAAAACTCGTTATCATGATAAAAAAAATGCATTGTAAGATGACCTACTTCCAAGATGTCTCGTGGCGCCACTATTGTAGAGCATGGCTTCTGTAGTGGTTGTTTTGCCCTAAAATGCTGAATTAGAGATATGTTTCCATTTAGCTAACGGTATGTGCATCCGAGTATACATACAGCATCTACATGAGCAATAATGCCAATATTTCTGATCCTGTTGACAGCCTCATCATATTTTGCTGTTGTAGCCAAAGTTCTAAAGGCATATGGATCAGGTTTCCACCTCGTTGGACGTGGGCATCTCTTCAACAAAACTGAGTTTCGAAGAGACGCCCTAGCTAATGTCGCTGTCAAGCTCATACCTGCCTGCCTGCCTGCAATTGGAGAATTATGAAAAATGAGAGGCCATAGGGAAATCCTACGAATGAACCGCAGAAACAAGAATCTACCCGTCGCTTCACTGAACGACCGACAATTGACCAAGTTGATGAATTCAGTTAGCTTTACTCATGGCTTTTCACCGTTCAAGACCAGCGACAGTAGACCTTGAAAGCTGCCAGTCAGCACGGGCCACATTCAAGGTCTACAAGTGCTTGTACCAGTCTAGCCTACCTGAGCTTGGCCCGTCAGCTAGGTAAAAATCGCTGGGAAAGCAGCTGAGCCACTGACTGATAATCCCCGTCAGTGGGCAGTGGGCAGTGTGATTGGGAGACGAGGCAATAGCCGTTTGGGCCGATTCACAGCAGCTCCAAACAGAAACGGGGGCGGCAGCAACATCTCGGGTCTTGTTCCCAAAGACGTCGTGTGTTATATTCCAGTGGCTGATCAAATTACCGCTTGTGTGGTAAATTCCCCGAGTAAGAGCATTTTTACTTCGACAGATAGTAAAGATAGCTGCTCTACGCTACTTATTGTAATCTCCTTGTGCGACAATCAGGACGGCGATGGCCTAGGAGCTTCAATTGGCCCCAAAATCACCCAAAAGTCAATAGCTCCCTTCTCTGCCACAACGTCATAGCCTGGCTCTCGGACAGCTTTCATCAACCCACCAAAGCGCATCCAACTCCTACTGACCCTGAATCCGCGCGAGGTCCCGACAGTATTTCCGATCGATCATCATGGATTATCGCAGTGGGATAGTTGAGGATGAGCAGGCCGTGGGCCACTCACCGTGGGGTTCTTCGCCTCCCGCAACGCCGCGGCGCAACGATACAACCTACAGCTCCGCCGGCAACGACTCCGGGTACGGCTATGGATCGCAAACTACAGACAATGGTTCCAGTCAGCCTGAAGCGCCAGAGGACCCCTTCAAGGGGCCGAGCGACAGCGCTGCTGCTGACTCTGGCTTTGGCGAGTCGCAAGAATCCGAGGCATCGCAACAATCTGGATTCGGAGACTCCTTGAACCACCAGCAGCAACAAGAGCAGCAACAAGCGCAGCCGGGCTTTTCCCAAGAACCTGATGCGCCGCAACAGCAGCAACAGCAACAACAGCAGCACGGTCAACATGAGGGGCAGCCAAGTGCCCAGGGGCAACCAGTGCGACGACCAACCCAGCCGCAATATAAGCTACAGGCAAAGATCACGGGATTGGAGAGAACTGGCCGCAAAGACCCGATCTTGAGGTTTGATGTTCACGTGAGTCATAAAATGCAATGGCACTTTAAAGTCATGACGCTGATCACAACTTGGGACCTTTTTAGACGAACATTCCAAGATTCCGAACCACACAGTTCCGCGATGTCCGCCGCATGCACTCCGAATTCGTCAAGCTCGCAGACCACTTAATATCGGCAAACCCGGACGCTTTCGTTCCCGCGGTCCCTCCACCGGTCACTTCTGCCGGCGCCGGCACAGACGAGGACGAAACGCGGGTAAAGGCCCTCATGCAGAGATGGTTCAACTACGTTTGCAGCAATGAGGTACTTATGAGG
The DNA here is from genome assembly GCF_000516985.1 of Pestalotiopsis fici W106-1. NCBI lineage: Eukaryota > Fungi > Ascomycota > Sordariomycetes > Amphisphaeriales > Sporocadaceae > Pestalotiopsis > Pestalotiopsis fici. The sequence continues at coordinate 1,620,233 of NW_006917093.1, read as the reverse complement.
GACGAGGAAATGGTGCTATTTGTGGAGAGCGACTTTGGCTATAGCCCCATGTACAAGATGAAGCAACCCGCAACTGGAGTGCGAAGAAAGGTTCTGAAGCAATTTGCTCCTCCGCCGGACGATACCCCTGAACTTTCTGAAGCTCGGCCTATAGTCAAGCTGTTCTACCTTGGTTCCATGGATGCTGGACACAAGGTTGACAAGCTGGTTAAAGCACGCCGAGGTATGATACACAGATGCTGCAATAATTCTTCTATACGAGTACTAATTGTCATTAGGTTTGGGTCTTGCGGAATCAGATTTCGGCGTTAAGCTTGGCGGCATGAACATTCAAGAGCCACATCCAGGTCTGGCAAATGCCTACCGCAAGCTTGGAAAGATCGTGCAGACGGTTGGAGACTGCCACGCCGCCCAAGCCACTGCCGAAGCCACGACCATTGGCGACCCTTTCCAGTACCATTCGCAGGATGCCTTCATTGTCAAGGAAACCTTGACAAACCGTCAGCTTTTGACGCGCGAGTTCCTACAGGCGCAGGAGTCGACACGCAGTAGGCTCAATGCGGCAGACCGTCTCAAGGCCTCCTCAAATGTCCGTCGTGACAAGGTCGACGAGGCCATTACAGCCTTGGATGATGCTCGCAACAGTGAGCTGGAACTTATGAGAAAGACCCAGCGCGTGTCGCAGAACCTTGTGCAGGAGCGCCGTCGCTGGTTTGCTCGCACAGCGGCCGACCTCCGTATGAGCATTCGCGAATATGTGATACGGGAAATTGATGCTGAGCGCCGAACTCTGGCTCTGCTTGAGAGCGTGCGACCAGATGTCAGAGCCATCGATGCTTCTGGTGGCTTGAGTAGACTAGGACGTGAAGCACACCCCGTGGCACGTCGCACCAATCTAGCGGCCAGTCAGGGTCCCAAGGGTGATGCGTGGAGTGGTGTGCCCCGGCGCTCGGAAAACCTGAACAGGAGCATGTCGGGGAGTCTGATGGGTGGTCTGCCAGAAGAGGAGGCGGCTGAGGCAGACAAGGCGGCTGCTGCTGGTGGAGGACTGAGCGGCTTGGCCGAGGAGGACGATGAGGACAGGGTTGACGCTCGGAATGCTGCCAGCCGACTGGCGACTAGCACGTTCTAGGTGGACGGACTGTAAGTTGGGAATGATACGCATGAGGGAGGGGAAAAAGGAGAAGATGGAGGGGCGGAAACGGCACGTTGCGCTTCTGGGGTTTTGGTGGTGATGATGGAGGTTCGCGTATTGATATTTATTGGTTGGTAGCGACATCGCTCAATAAATTTCTGGTGTGCTTAAAGCTTTCACCAGCTGTTTTATTACTTTTCTTCTTTTCTCCCCATGACAACCCTTTTTGAACACCTTTCCAAAAAAAAGAAAAAGAAAAAAAAACACTTGTAAGGCAATGTACATCTTTCACGTCACACGGCATCATGGGAGAGTGTGTCCCGGGAGAACCTGAGAACGTAGGGCCATAGAGTTCGTTTGCGGATGACGGACGGGGGGTTTGTATAGTTCGTCATCAATGATGTGTTTTGTACCTGACCCAGCACTGCCTTGTAGCACACCCTCCCCGAAAAAGATTACCAGCATCGTGTGAAGGAGACGACAGAGATGTGCCAAAAGAGCAAAACTGGGGTCCCCAGGATTTCTTTTCCCCCTCCGTCCCCAGAATATGACTATACTTGATCAGTTCTGCGGCGGAAGGGAGAGAACTTGTTTTTCTTCTGCCTTTCCTTCAGAGTAGGTATAGTCTCTTGGCGATCTTCGGCCTTGTCGGGCCGGAGGGTCTGCAATGTTTCAATGGGTACGAGGGGGATCTGCGTGTCACTTCAATCTTTCTGTGTACGTACTCCAAAGATCGTGATATAACCACAAATGTGACGGGATTTGTTTTCAAGTTGCCACCAGAGATATTGTATTAGACCAATATACTAAGTAAAGGGAGAACCACCGGACGAGTCGATCCCGGATGTGGAGGTGGTCGACCGTTGATTACGCATGGAGGTGGCACAGGACGAGAATAGATCTTCCATGCAATTAGTCCATGTTTGTCAAATACGCGCATGTCTGGCTTGGATCTCATTTGTGTTGTCTTGATTCATATTGATTGAGTCTGGGGGGCGTATGAACCAATGGAGCGAAACCCCACGATGAAAAAGAACCAGATCATCAAATTCGGGACGTGCAGGTCTGAGATGATGGCTGCCAGCTGCAACGGCAATCTCAATTGTATAAGCGAGATATCTGAAATGGTGGAAACATCTTTTTTTCTCCTCATTGCCTTGGTCGCCTCCACTCTCAATAGAAAAAACATGTCGCCACACACCGGATCCGAACGAACCTCGAACGCATATCCGTGCCGTCCTTGCAGATTTGGCCTGCATGAAGCACCGTGGCGTGATCCGGAGCGTTGATTGATCAGAATGGGTTTCAAACTGGAGGAAAAAAAAAAAAGAGGCTTCGTTCGTCCCAAAGCAACTATCACATCAATGAATCGCAATATTGACTAACCAAGACGAAAGCGAGCCGTGTAATGCCTGCATATGGTAATGCCGTTGTCACATCTATGCAACTCGTTAACACAGATTGCTTGCTTCACCTTATCGTGACCGGCTCATCTAGACTGAGTTGTGGCGCGTCCTTCTGCTCAGTGCCGGGGGTGGCTAATTATGGATTCCTTATACTTATACAGTAGTATTACAGGCGTGACTTTCAGAATGGGTCCTGTTTCTTTAGCCGCGAGGAAGTATTCGCTGCTAATGCTAAACGACTGGAGCCCTATCACGCAACATGGCAAGTTATTTTTGACACATATCACAAGTAGCATATTACTTGCCACGGCGAGAAAAGCTGTGGACCTCAAGATCGCGTTTGTATTCTTCCTGATTCGTGAGAAACTTGACAACTTTGACTCGGATCAGCCAGCAAGTTCTGTACTACCTGACGCTAGAGTTGGGCGGCTGAAAGGCCCGATTGTGGGTCCGGCCATTATATAATACCGTGTGTTATAGCTGGTTCGTCTTTGCCTTGATATGTTGTGATGCGAGGGTATATTGCTGGTGAAGAACTGGAGCCTGTGGCCATCTCTCGTCTGGGTGCAGATGGCAATGCCACGCTACATGACGGCAACAAATGACCTTTGAAATGGACAAACAAGTGAAACCGAATACGGCTTGCCCATTTTCCAGGTAAGAATCTGGGCTGCGAGTGCAATCAATGCCGGAGGCGAGGACAGTATCTGCCGATGAAAGCTGGGGAAACGCCAAAGCGCCGACTCCCGAGCTGGTGAGCTGCAGGACGATGATAGTGATAGTTTTGCACCAGGCTGAAGTCTGCGTTCAAACGGCAAGTGTATATGTTACTGGGGCGGCAGAAGTCTCACTACATGTCTCAAATACTGCCTGATCTAGATGTGTGAGCGGTAAGTCAAAGTACCCTCTTGGCACAGATCCCTGTCTGGCATTAGCACATCCAAATCACTCTTGACTCCAATTCTCCAAGATTTGCTTTCCTTCTCTCAAAGTCGAAATGGTAGTCGTCTTCGATGTCCGGTGTGTCTGCACCAATTGTCGAGAAGCAGTTGCGTGCTAACATTTTAGTCGTCCTTGGAATGGAGTACCAGTACCATCCGGTTTCCGATTGACTTCACATGCCAGTGGCTTCCATGATTGCTCCGTCCTCTGTCTAGATGCCCAGGTCGGACGTCCTGGAAAGGGATTGGGCCACAGTCTGGACAAAAAATTCCCTGATTGCCTACTTGACCTGAATAAGATGAGTGTTTGTGGGCTACGGCGAGGTAGGTGTGTAGCATCATGGTGGGACGGGGCCGATTGGCAGAGATTTGTCTGATAGCGAAGCCGGGCCTGCGACTTGGAGAAGCTATAGATGCATGCATAGAGCAAGCTGCATACGTGTGGAAATTGGCCATACCCAAGAGGAGGTAGCAGAGACGGAAGAGGTGTGAGGAGTGGCGTCCCGTCTGTACATTGTCATGGCCTGCAACATGGTTTTTGCTTGGTGACAAGACTGCATGTCAAGACATGACTGGTATTCGATAGTACTCAAGCAGTGTGCCTTATCTTTTGCTTTCCGCATGGAGGGGGAAATGTGCGGTCAAGAAGGGAATGGCTCTCGGTAGAAGTCTCATTGGTGATTGGGACAGGTGTGCGTAGGTAGTAGGCCAACTGCTCAGCTCATATCTCCCCAGATCTCGGCAGCATGTCGTCAAGAGTCAGTTAACCATGTCAACCCACTAGGTCTCGAACGGATGGCTGGCTTTCCCTGCCGCCGGTGGGTTGAAGTTCCCCTTGTAAGTGCGTGCAAAGTATAGACTCATCTGCTGAGTGAGCTGACGGGTTTTGACTAAATTGACCATATCAGGTTGGATATGTGACTATGCCCAGTAAGCAATGCGTAATAACCTTGCAAAGACACAAGCCACGCAAGTAGAGATTGTTCTTATTCCCCTCCTGACAGTTCCAATGATACGGAGCAGCAGAATAACCAACGTCGACCCTAGGCAGTATCATCGCTACCCAATATGCAGTATCGGTGGAACAGCACCGAGGACATGGACAGGGGAGTTAGTTGACTTCTCGAGACCCCTGCTGCCATGTGCAGTAACCTCGGCCACCCAGCAGACTGTAGCTTTCATGTAGGGCCGAGATTGCGGAGTATACGGACAAGAAGTCATAATTTTTTCCGGTGACGACCGCGGTAACTCGAGTCCATGCGTGTCTTGTATGGAAAGGAAAACGTGTCTTGTTCCCCGCATGTGCTCCAATGATGAGTCGTCGTAAGATCCAAGGAAAAGGATACAGGCTGTCAATTGAGTAGCAAGCAAACCTACATTACTAGTCCAAATTTGAATGATGGGAAGTAGTTCAGATAGACGGTATCGTGTTTTGTCAAACAGAGACAGAGAAAAAAGAAGAGATGGGGATTCTTTAGCATTTTTCCCGTGCCAATGGGATGAGGGGCCGATTTGGAGAGACCCCAGGTAAAGTACAAGTCCCAATGTACCTGCTTTCCTGTTCGGAGCATGCAAGTATACCTGGGTATAATGTAGCGGCTCCCTTGGGGTAACTGATCAATGTGGGGCACTAAGTTGTCAAGTGTCTGATGTACTCTGTAGGTCTTGTAGTTACTACCTAGTGACCTATGTACTATACACACCTAGGAGTCATACGAGACCGCACGGAGGTCAGCCACTTCAACTTCCGATTGAGCACCGAGCTTCATGTGGAAAGCGCGACGTTCTTTACACATCGCACTGAATAATTCAACTGTGCACAGAAGTCACAATGGGTGGAAGCGAGTTGCTGATCTCCAGTCCCTCCACATCTTGATGAAGAGGCCATGTCGGTTGGTTTGACGGGCGTGAGCTATCGTCAACCTCGACGATCCTTCATCAAAAATCGACGATCTCTTGTCTTGTCTATATAATCTAGTACGTCGATGCTACGAACGCACCGAGATTCCGGTGGTATTCCTGTTTACAGGCGGCATATCCCGCTGGCAGTCACTGCAGATTGCACCTTCATCACGACGACCAAAGTTCGCCTACAAAGCCATTCGATATCCAGACTAGCCTGTTTCAGGGCTGGTATCTGCTCACCGCAGTGCTTCTCTCAATGTTATCAGTCCTTTCTTACTCATTACAAAGTAAAGCGAAGAGATGGCGCCTCGTCTGAAAGTCAAGTCCAAGCTGGATTTTGGTGGCCTGTCGTGAATAAATAAAAAGCAGACCTCGACACGAATACCCGTGTCCACCCGATGATTATCGACACACACACGCCCACACAATCTCTTGTACAGAGTGCTCGAAGCTCCACTGAGCGGCAAGCATGATTGGCACACCTATGAGGCAAGGGACCGATGAGAGTTATCCCCTACCTACGTTACTCCGAGACTATAACCGTGCAGTCCTCAACGGTCGCTTCGCTAGCGTCAAGACATACACGCGCCCTCGCACACACACATATATACACACTCACTGGTTCTTTTGCAAATGTACGTATACATTGGGACACCCACTTATACCAGACGGCCCTTGATCAGGGACCACACCATCCACCTCAGGGATCTGCCCGCCGGGTAGACAGCAGCGCGTCCTGTTACATTGGACATCCAAGCCGCATGCAAGCTTTCCCGAGATTATGTCGTGCTCCAAGACGACTATCTGACCTCGTCAAGATAACTCATCGATACGTGACTGGGCGTCATGGTTTCCATTAACACTTCACACATGTCGGCACCCTGGACTTGCTCGGCTCCTGGCCCAAGACTCCTCATCGATGCCTCCTGGACCATGACTGACATCAGGTTAAGAATTGTCCATCACATAGCAGTGATGGAATTGCACGGGTCTTTTGCCTACGTACATAAGACGGGTGGGGGTTCTCTGGACTCTTGCAGTCTTTCTCTTCACTCAAACTATCACTGATTTCAAGCCTACCCGCAAGTCTTGTCAGGCAAAGAGATGAACATTTCCATCTGATGATTCATATCAGCCTTCCTGCTTATCATAAAACTTGGCCATACTGGTAGTTGTGGGCGGTCATACTCGTCCACTATCTGTAACCCACGCTCTCCCCCCAAAAAAACTCCTATCATTATACTCGATCCCCAACCTCATCCCGCACTACATCCCACGCCGTTGTCGTCATATTTCACAATGGCTCCCTCCGTCATGATTGACGAGATCGCGCCTATGCATCTACCCGTTCACTCTAAATCTTCTATGATCAATGCATCCGTCCTGCATGGACCACGGGACCTGCGATTGGTGAGTTGGTGTTCCAATATCTCCTTAGGATCTTACTGTTACACAGTCCCATTAGCCGGGATTTGCCCTGATCCATGTCCCTTTATTCTTTTCTTCCCAGCTAGCTTATTAACATGTGATGATAAACGTAGGAAACCCGCAGTATCGAGGATCCGGCCCTTGGTGAACTTCAGATTGAGGTCAAGGCTACCGGGATATGCGGCTCTGATGTTTCTTACTACAAAAAGTTTGCCAACGGTGACCTCTGTGCTTGTGCGCCACTGTCACTTGGCCATGAGTCGTCTGGTATCGTTGTGGCCATTGGGCCCCAGGTGAGCGGGTTCAAGCTCGGCGATAGAGTAGCACTCGAGGTTGGACTTCCTTGCGGGCAGTGTTCCATCTGCCGGAAAGGAAGGTATAACCTTTGCAAGAAGATGAGATTCAGGAGCAGTGCCAAGAGTGTTCCTCATTTTCAGGGCACTCTGCAGGAAAGGATCAACCATCCCGCCATCTGGTGCCACAAGTAAGTTGTGCCTAGTCAAGTGTAGCACCACGAGATCTCTGACCATACCCATAGATTGCCAGACCATGTGTCTCTCGAAGCAGCCGCTCTTCTTGAGCCATTGTCTGTTGCTATACACGCAGTCAACCGTGCTGCCCCAACTCCTGGCTCGACAGCTCTTGTGATGGGAGCTGGCACTGTGGGACTTCTCACTGCAGCAATGGCGCGACGCTCTGGCTGTACTTCAGTGACCATTACGGATGTTGATGCAGGTCGAGTAGATTATGCCGTTAAACGCGGCTTTGCCACGCATGGCTACGTTGTGGCGCGTCCCTTTCACAGCTCGTCCAGTTGCTCTTCCTTCGCCACTCACTCGGGGACTACGACACCGCCCGACCTCGGCGTCATGACCCCGGGCAGTATATACTCGGACTCTATTGAGGGACGCTTTGAAAGTGCCAAAGCCTTGGCTGCGGACGTTCTCGCCTTGACAGCACCACCGCCCGGCCTAGAGGACGAAGACGAAGACGATGGCGTCGACATCACCTTTGAGTGCACGGGAAAGGAGACGTGCATGCATACTTGTCTCTACGCTACGCGACCAGGAGGAAAACTCATCATGGTCGGCATGGGCACGCCCATTCAGACGCTGCCTATGTCTGCCGCCCACCTCCGCGAGGTGGACATTCTTGGCATCTTCCGCTACGCCAACACCTATCCCACGGGCATCAGACTGCTATGCAGTCAAGGTCAAGTTGGTGCTGCATATAATCTTCCAAGCTTGGATGACATGGTGACGCACCGGTTCAAGGGCCTGGATGCTGCCAAGGGTGCTTTCGAGCTGGCAAGCCGGACCGTCGACGATGACGGCAACCTGGTTCTCAAGGTTGTCATCGAAGTATAATGTTCACGAAAAGAGGACAGACAGAATTTGGGAAATATAAGAATACACGGAATAAGAAAATATGGCATCTCTGGTAAGAAATAAATACCCCCGGGGAAAAAGAAAATTTCCTAGTTTCTCCATCGCAAAGGCTAGATCAGGAGGGACTTGGGGTTGGTTTTCGACATGCTTACACAAGACACGTTTTCATCATTTCGTATACCATAGATTATCAGGCGCTGGCTTTTCCGGAGGTTGATGTTTTTTCCACTCGAATGGGGTTTGGATACAGTCCTGTGTGGTTAATAGACAGAGGACTAGATGGACTTGCCACAATTGTTTGGTTGCAGCGGGTATCTCGATAGAGAATTACATTCGTTCATCATGTTCATTATCGTCTGTTCTATCGTAAAGATTCATCCTTGTGATGCTGACAAGAATTTGGGGCCTAATTCAAAGGTTCCCCGCATAGTCTTTTGTGCTTAAATGAACGCCATTTTCGCCGTGCAAATGCAAAACGCCCTCATCTCCACAACTTAAATCCACGCCGGGCTGCGGAGGTCAGTTCATGAGTATTGATTGTGTTGGTCGACCGATCCTAGAAGTCAACCATTCCAGCTGCTGCCATGTGTCCGCCATCGAGGTTGACCTGCTGCATCAAGTTCCGTGTCTGCTTCTTGGCAGATTCCACAGCATGATGCTTCTTGCCAATGTCACGAATGCCAATAGCACTTTGCATGACATCATTGAGCAGAGTCACGAGATGTACATCGTTAGCTTCACTAAGCAGTTCCTGCTGGAAAGCCTCTGTGGCAGAGGGTACTAGGAGTGCGAGCCGGTTCACCAAAGCCTGGATAGATCTGAGGATGGTATGCGACGGCATCGTGTGAGCGTCTGCCTGTTGCTCGGCGGCTGACGGCGTCTGGGAGCCCGAGATTGAAGATGGTGGCAGTCGCTCGAGGTAGGTGATGAGAAGCTTTATGCGAGCTTGTAGCATCTTGATGGCATTGGCCTTGGTTGTGAGGGACCCAATAAGTTCTTCTTCTTCCCGGGACAGTACGTGCTCATCCGGGACAGGTGTGCTGTCTTCTTGCTGCTTGTCATCCTCCACCTTCTCCACCTTCTCTTTGCCCTTGCCCTCAACTTCTTGTAGCACCCTTCCAGTCTTTGCCGGCTCCTTTGGCTTGACTAGGGTCGCATTGCCGGCACCTTGAGCAATGAAGTCCATGCTGATCATCTCAGCTTCACCGGACTCCACAGAGTATGGCAGCTCTCGGAACTTGAGCTTGAGAGGCGCATCGCTGTCCTTCATCTCCTTGTCTTCGCTGTTGTGGTCCGCCTTGGGTTCGTCCACTTCGTAATTGCTCTCGTAAATGGTCAGAGGTAGTCTGCTACCTGCCGATTGGTCGACGGCCTCTTCCGGGTGGAAGGCCAGCAGCAACGACGACTCGTTGTGTTCCGAGAGGAGCCAGCTGTGAATCGGGAGAATGGATGGGGTCGGGCCAGTCCTGGGCAGTAGTGTGTACCAACCCACAAGGTCTAATTGAGGTGACTTGTGTATGGTGCGCACTGCAGCACACGCATGTGTTAGCTTTGTTTTCATCATGTGTTGCCCTTTGGCGGTTGTCGATTGATGACAGGACTAGACCTACTCTGATCCAGTCTCTGGGCAAACCAGTGGCCATCCAGCACAATGTTTCCATCTTCGGCCTTTGTGGCGCACTCAAAGGCATGCTCGATTGTGACTTCGCGGCCGTTCTGCTGTCCCAGTAAAGCGCCGGCAATCACGCCCTTTTGCTCTCGCAGGGTGTAGCGGGTGATGTAATCGGAGATGGTCAGAAGAACGAGAGGGTGAAGAACTGCCTGGAGTCCCGAGTCCGAGGACTTCTGGGACGAGATTAGAGGGTTGTCCATCGTATTTGTTTCCCCTCTTTGATGTCAGTAGTCAAACTTGTCACGGCGCAATGATGAGTTTGACGTCTGTGACAAGGTTGAAGTTCAACAAGCTACAAGGCTACCAGATTGAAGGGCGCATATCAGCTTTGGCGGCAGTGATTAAGTACGTACGTGAACAAACGTGGGGAAGGTGCAGCCTCGCTAGAGGTCTTAGGCAGCTTCATCTCATGGCGGGGCATCTTCAATGTACAAGCACTGACCTCTAATGCATTATAGTACAGGTTAGTAATGTGTTTGCCCATTTTGCTGTTTTCTTATTGTCAGTCATTATTCTTGACAACTCTTGCGTCTGCAAGACTTTTCTTTCTTTCTTCACTAGTAGGCATTTATCGTTTCTTGTCTATTTTTATCTATTGCACATGAATTCACCCACTTTCTATCGATAGCACGCATGCCTGGGATGCCTCTTTCAAGCAACTACGTTGGCACAGACACTCTCAACGCTCAAACTGACCAGGATAAGCGAGATGATACCAAATACTGGTCCCTGCAATTAGACCCGCAACCACTCACTTGCGACACCGCTCGGTATGTCAACCAGCGGCAGGTCTCACCTATATTGTTGCTTCCCGCATCTTACATACATACACAAGAGAGAATAAGGGACTGAATGAACTGCAGCACATGTCAGTCAGTCAATCAGTCACCTCAGTCAGTTGTCAGATTTGCATCTTTTTTTTTTCTTCCCTTCTCGAGCTGACTTGTCATCATCGTCAACTTCTTTTACTCCCCTCCCCTCCTTTCCTCCTTGCCTAACATCCGTCTTTGATACCCGCAAAGCTCCAGGATGCAATCACAATGAAGTGCCCCATCAGTGTATCCTGTGCCAACCGTTGATCTTTGATTTGAGAACGAACCTCAAATACCGACTGGCGGACATATTTCCTCCTACTACTCCTCGCTTTCCCTATGCAGGGGTGGTTTTGAGTCTTTGACTTTCGTTTCAGTCACCAATTGGAGAAGGACAGACAATACATGTGCAAAGGAAGAAGCTTCATTGACGATCATTACTCGCTGCGGGGGGAAGTCTCATGTCTCGTCTCCTCCTCCTCAATTTTGCTACCACTCAACTCCGGCCCCCGGTGATTCCGTCACTTTCTCCCCGATCCATCCCGCTTTTCCTACAAATATCCGGCAAGATTTCGCAGCTTGACGGAAGCGCATCTACTTCGTCAGCGGAGACTCTCCCGTTGTAATCCATAACCTCTCGCTGTCCTTGCGAACCGCCAGGAGACAAGAGAGCTGCGAGCCATGTCTGCGCCACCCAACGCCGCTCCTGCTCGGGGCGGCTCAGGTCAGACCAACAACCATGACCACTTCGGATCATTCCCATCGGCACAGAAGTCAGCCTATAGCACGCAGTCAAGAGTGCCTTCGAAGAGATCAGACGATGACATTCAGTTCATCTCATCCCAGCCGGTGAAGAAGCAGAAGCTCGCACAGACAAAATTGCAGATCAAGATTACACCCCCAACCACAACAGGGCCATCTTGTCGTGCAATTCAGCCGCAACAGGAACATCAGTCTCCGTTTCAACATAATGGCCAGGTACAAACTCAAGTCACACCATTTGCAGTGCCTGAATTACAGCTCACGCCTGCTCCTGTGGTGACCGTGGCAGGAAATGGCGGTCAGCCACAGAACAAGACACATGCTTATGCTTCTGCTCAGGATCGAAGGATAAGCACTGGCATGGTCGGCCTGCCCCCCGACTTTTATGATGCAGAAGCTGCAAACGCCATGAGGGGTGTATCTCTGCCCCTCGCGACATGCTTGGACAACTTTGTTCTGAATCAACCTGCTGGCAGACCCAGGCCCATGAGTTCGCCGCCACTATCACCAAAGCAGCTATGTCCCACCACACCATTCTCCATGCTGGATGCTACCATGTCATCCCCTGATGGGGTCAGCCATCACAACACCCCTCAAGAGGCTTCATACATTCCGCGAAACCCTTCTATGAGACCGCAGGGTGACATCCAGATGGCTGCTGCAAATCATCATCAACATACAATCTTCATCAATCAGACCATGACGCCCATAAATAGCCCGTCCCCGGCCACTTTGAAGAATATGGATATAGCAATGTCAAGTACGCCATTACCCGCATCCCCTCCAGCAACGCAACCTTGTGAGCAGCCACCTGACAAACCAAAACAGACTCCTATCATATTACCACGTACGCCGACTACGCCGATGACGCTGCCTCTTACCAATCACCACAATGGAGCCAAGGCTCCTTGTCAAGCCTGCATCGCACAGAGTCACAGAGCTATGATGCCGAAACCTCAAGCTTTGCCAACGCCTATGATGGGTATGTCGAAGATGACCTCGCATGCAATGCCACAGATACCATGTCCACCCATGCATTCATTTCCGCCCTCACCTCAGCAATACATGGCGATGTCGCCATATAACCCAGGGTTTCATCCCATGATGATACCAATGCACCTACAGGGCTTCCAGGGAGCCCTGCATCATCACAGCGGCATGCCATTCCATCCGCAACCTTTGATACCCACTCAGACCAGACCAGAACTAAGTGGCAGCCCTCCGCAGACGCCAACTAGCATCAGGCGAGATGAGATGCGCCAAGTAACACCTTCTACGCCTTCGCCGCTTCCAGCAACGACGTCAGCGAGCCCAGCCAAGTCATGCTCGACGTCGTTGACGAAGCATCGGAAGCCAGCACGCAATCTCATCGTTGATATTGCCGAGACTTGTCATGAGAGATTTCCCTTTGAGGACGTTGCAAAGCGCCAGAATGTCACTGTTGCCGAAGTCAGAGAGGTGTATGATGCTGTTATCGGCGTCCCACTGTTGGTGAGCGCCAGCGACCGGCGAAGAGCAGGCGAACTAGCCAGGAGTAGAAAGACGGAGTACCGGAGCATCAAGAAGGACATTATGAAAGAACGAGCAGAGACTGCTGGCCGTGGGGCGGCCGACGGCGCAAAAGACGACACCGTGGTGAGTGCAGTGGATATTGCACTCAGATTAGGAGCATCGAGAACACCGGACAACAGGTGATTGCATAACTGGATACAGAGCGAGCATGAGAATTGGAAGGTCAGAAAACCATCACGACATTTGCATTCAGCATACTACACATTTTGGGCGTTTTTCTCTTATTTTAAGGGCATTTACACTGGTGGGAATTTTCATTTACAGGCAGACCTTTTCTGATATCATTCGGCGAGCAGGGGCTTCAACCAGGCAATACGGGCATTCATCAACTAGCATACACACCATTTTTGCATAAAATAAACGCGGAGTTATTGATTGATCTTTCTGAATAATATTTGTGCATGGAATTGAAACATCATGGGCTCCATGTGAAGTTATTGTATTCATTCTAGCCGAGGATCTCACGGACGACGAAGAGATTCTATGGATTTTGATATCCTGAACTCTTCCCAACGTGACAGGGCATCGCTACTGGTGATCGGCCGTCGGTTTTTGGAAGCTGTCAAGTCTATGACAGGCGGTTGTAAATGATGAGGAGAAGCCATGGCCTGCATAGCCTCCTTGTCCCTCCCAGGCCTGCCATGATTTTCCATCTCTGGAGGCAGTAATGATGGTAACTGGTCTAGTTCTGGCTTCGGTAGCGCATCTTGTGCCCTCCAGTCAGACTTCTTTTCACCGACTTGCTTTTCATCAATTTGAAGTTCCGCAATCTCGAGCCAATCGACTTCACTGTACTCATCCTTGACTTGGTCCTTGTCCTCTGGACCTCTTTCATTTTCCTTGTCTTCCTCTTCTTCTTCATAGTATATTTCCTCCTCCTCCGTCTCATCAACCAAGGAGTCGGAACGGTTGGATAGAACGCTCCCCCAACCAAGCTTGGCCTGCCAAGACGTGTCTAAAGCTTCTCTTTGTGCTCTTTGTAGTTGTCCGGTATCATCGGGATAGTCACCCCAAACGCACCGCTTACCTACCCACCGAGAACTCAAACCAAGCTGCATCATGTCCACGCACGCCAGAAAAGGAACATTCTTCTGCGTCTCCGGGCTCTTGTCCATGATCTTTTGTCTCGCCTCGAGATATCCCGATTCGAGTGCTCGGAGAATACGGTCCAGCTCGGGATCTGGACCATTGCCGCGCCGCTGTCCCTCGAGTTGTTCTCGCCTGTCTTCAAAGAGGGACTTGGCCTTGTACAGCAACCAGGCCGGATCGCACTGTGAACAGAAATCGTCCAAGACGTATTCGGGGCCACTCGGTTGGTCTCGTTCGCACCGCTCGCCACGCTTACCTTTGTCGCACTGGTGTACTCGTGCGTCCTCGGCTGCAGAGGAACATATCGCGCAAGGCTCCCAGCACCGTCGCCCGCAGTGTACGCTGTAGTGGTTGAGCGAGTGGCCACATCTCAACATCCGTACCGTGTGTCCCTGACACATCCTGACTTTTGACTTGGCATATGGTACAGCAAAGAAGGAAAGAGAAAAAGAAAGTTGAAAATGTACAAGGACACCAAGCGTCCAGACTAGCAGAAACAGCGCAGATTCTGCAGCGTAAACAAAGCATTAAACTGACCATGTCACTTACCTCGCTCTGTCGCCGTGTCATGAGTGTCGTACCATTATATCTTGACCGGGGAAGACAATGAGACAAAGGCATGGGACATGCTCATTGACCTCTTGTCAACAACTTGACATGGACATCATTGTTCCCCCAACGAACGGCGACACAGGCCACTTTCATTTTATAGCTTTGTTGTCCTCCACTGAACAAAAAGGTGCTTTGCAAAGAACTCGTCTTTTGTTGGGGCTCTCGGAAAACCCTGAAAGCCTTTTGAAACTTGACCACGTGGGCCATTGTTTGTTCATTGCTGGATGTTAGGCGTACGCCGAATTTGAGCATGCTTCGTCGATCGAGATGTGCAGTCGTAGAAGCCGAACCGGTGTAGCGCAACGTCTCGATCATCCTCGTTGTCCCGCAATGATGGGACCCCATTCTCTCGTCGCTCATATTGAAGTCGAACTATGCTCGCCAAACAAGCCTATAGATAGGACTACTGCAGTGCTCCAAATTCCGACACGAAGCATGTCGATCTCTTATATCTTGTGACCGTGATTCCCAGGATGGCGCCAGGCATGAGCTGCAAGTTGATAAGGAGACGAACTCCAGAGAGTGACGTACTCAAGCGAAAATGCGATAGTCAGTATGGATCGCTTGTGTCGGCATACAGTCTGTTGATTGTATGGGAAAGTGATCGGTGCAGAACAGTATGTTTTGAGCGCGGAAGATGACTATCTTATATTGCCCAACGTACTAACACCCATGACCAAGCATGGGTGTTGAACAATATAGGCGAGACAACATGGGTGGCGGTGGACACTTGGGGGTTGAAGGTAGCAGTACATGGCCCTTATAGTCGGCCACGTTGCGGTACATCAAAGTACCACGAGTAAAACTTTCATGAGCAAGGGGTCATCATGCCTTGCCTGGTTACATTAGCGCTGCACACTGTTCAAAGGATGCTCCCCAGTGACGCATGCATAGGTTTATTTGGCCTGAGAGGATACAAAGCAACGGGCTCGAAAGCCATCAAGTCTCCTGTATCTCATAATTCTTGCGCATTTGATTGCCAAGGCTTTCGATGACTGTTCCTGTATCATGTTCTGCTTCAGAGCTGCTAGAGGCGCTTTATCATGCTCTTTCATGTACTTATATTAGCTCTCTTACAGAGAGAGAGAGAGAGGCGAATAAAAAGCTGAATTATATCGGCATGACTCCATACATTTGTGTGTACTGCTCCCAGTATATTATCGCTTGAGTCGGTTGAAATGAGGTGATTGAGAAGATAGTAAAATGACACAAGACTAATCACTGGACTATTCAAGATAGCAAATTGTATATACAGTCATCTTCAGAATATACAGGCTAAATCAGAAGGGGGAAAAAAGGTTCATTTGCCCTTGTTTTGCAGTCGTCGATGCCTAGCCTAGACTCGAGATTCATAAGATTTACGCTGTACTCCTAGAATTTCCATCATCTTGCAATTCCATACTAGCTTCTCTCATTCTGGAGACATGAATAGGGCAAATGGTCAATAAGCGGCAAAAAGATGTCTTCAAACCGAATCAACTAAGTCTGATGAAACGGACAAGCCTGTGTGTACTTGAATGCTCTGGTATCCTTGTTAAGCACAGATGACGTGCGCTCGTGGTGTCTTTCATACATTGATGTTGAACAATGAGTATTCTCTAGTCTAAAAATTCTGATAGCACATCAAAGCTTTCGCTAGTGTCAAGTAACACATTGACAGCAAGTCCAAACCCTTTTTCAATAGCCCATGAAAGTGGTGTGCGCCCACTTTTATCAGGAAAAGTGGTATCGGCTTTCCCTGTGAGAAGTAGCATTCTCATAACATAGATATGCCCATTCGAGGCTGCCCAGGATAATGGGGTTCGGCCCCTATTATCTGGTAGATCGACGTATATTGCTTCCGTGCCAAGAAGCACCTCAATCACAGCCTCATATCCATATTCAGCTGCTAACGACAATGGTGTCCGGCCATTCTGATCTGTCAAATTGACATCAACTTTCCCTGTGAACAGTAGCATCAATGCTATATGATCATTGCCACTCAAAGATGCCCAATATAGTGGTGTCTGGCCATTATCATCCGGTAGATCGACATCTATTGCTTCCGTGCCAAGAAGCACTTCGATGACAACCTCATAACCATATCCGGCTGCTAACGACAATGGTGTCCGGCCATTCTCATCTGGTATATTAATATCGACTTTACCCGTGGATAGAAGCATTATCACAACAGAATCGTGCCCATTCGAGGCTGCCCAAGATAATGGTGTACGGCCATGATTGTCTTGAAGGTTGACGTCAATGGCATTAATGTCAAGAAGCACTTCGACCACATAATCATCTCCATATTCCGCTGCCCATGATAGTAGAGCCCTTCCATTGTGATCCAGTCGAGCGGTCTGAGCTTTGTCCGCGAACAGAAGTCTCTTCTCTGTAGTCCTATCTCTAGAAACGACTGCCCACATTAGAGGTGTACAACCGTGACAATCGGGAAAGTTCAGATCAACTTTCTCATCAGATAGAAGCAGATTGACTACAGCTTCACTCCCAGCCCAGGCGGCCCACGAGAGGGCTGTCCGTCCGCGGTAATCTGGCTTATCGGGGTCGACTTTCCCCGTGCTTAAGAGCAATCTGACCACATTTGCGTGACCATTTGAGGCAGCTTTCAAGAGCGGTGTTTGGCCCAAGTAGTCTGGTAAATCAATACCAGCCTCCTTCGTACCAAGGAGAAATTCAACAACTGCTCCATGTCCGTTTGAGGCTGCCCATGATAGCGGTGTCTGACCGTAGGCATCTCCTACATTAGCATCGTAATCGGCCAATAACGCCTTGATAGCGATAACCAATCCGAATCGTGATGCCAAATGGAGCCCATTCATAGTCCCTAAAGAATCCTGATCGTGTTTCCAGTGACGAAGCCGCAATTCGCTAGTCTCCAGTGCTTGTATTGATGCTTGGACATGACGCTGCTTCCTCAGAAAATCTACCACATGTTCCTCAGATTTTGCAAGCTGGGCATGGTGTCCCCATTCCTTGGATGCATAGTGATAGAAAGGGAACTCGATACAGCGCTCCTTAAAGCCTTCAAATGAGTGGCAGTAGCCTTCAAAAGCGTCGAAGGAGAGATACGTAGCACAGATTTGGGTGATGTGATCGTGGGCATCGACAAACCATTTCCCACTTGTCTTTTCGAAATACTCCTGTGCCGTATAGTGGACCAAGCGAACTGCATCGCTTTCCTCATCGATTGTGACTAGCCCGGCACAGATAGACTTGATCGTTCGAATGCTAGGACAGTAGTTGGTATCGATTGCCTTGGTGTTTGGCCGAATGGCCAGTGCATGCGTTATTTCTGCACTGGACATAATCCTCCTGGCATGGACGATCCATAGAATAATTTTCTTTGCGAGTTGGGCCAAACCGCTGCCTTGACCTTCGATTCTCTGCATTGAAAGCTCATACACGGCGTCCAGAGGATCTGATCCCTTGTCAAGCTTGTCCAAAGCGTCGAGGATATCTCCCTTGGTCGGCAACGCAGCCAATGAATTAGAATGCAAGTTCGCGAGGAGAAACCTTGAAACCACTGTCAGCAAGATCTGTTAAGTGGACGAGAATTCAACATTAGGAATACCTACATCCCATCTGCAACCTTGATGATCTTTGACACAACATGTTCGCGGAATTCGTCGTCATATATTTCTTTGTCGAATGTCCTTATCACACTCTGAAGCATGATGCTCATGTCCTCAGAGCATGGAACAATAGGCATGATTGTCGTGTTTTCATCCATCAATAGATACACAATCTCCTCGTGTGGTCGTGACGTGGCAAGGATGTTTATGTTCATTTTGATTTGAAGATCATGCATATCTGAGAGGAACTTCACTCGGTTCTGGCTTGTGCATTCGTCTAGAGCGTCCAATACAATGAATACACGATCGTATTCCGGAATAACGCGGCTCAAAGAAGTGAGCAATTCGCTATGCGTAAGGTGTGTGCCTTTCTTCTGGTGAGTCTCTGAAATGCTACGAACATGGTCTGGGAGGAATGATTGGCCGCGTAAAAGTTGCGTCAAAAGGCTGGCAAGCACCAGTTCTACAGTTTGCTCGGCATGTCGTGAAAAACTAAAGTATACGTGAGCCAAAGCAACATTAGAATCTGTCGAGAAACGATGACCTATATCATTAATGATCGCAGAAGCCAAGATGGTTTTTCCCGCCCCGGGTATCCCAGGGCAGTATAATGTTCTCCCATGGGTCTGGAGCCAACGCTGGTATTCTGCAGAGCAAAGAAACCATTGGTTTGTCTTCGGATGCCACCGCTTGAGCGTGTCTGTCTGTTGAGCACCATAATTAATAGTTGAAATCCAGTCGATTATCTCCATGTCTTCTTTGTTGTTCAGTAACTGCGTCTTCCTTGTAGTATGCTCCCTGATGGTGGCCACATCTTGGGAAACTGTTTCCATTAGACTCGAATCCAAGCTTTGTTAATAGAGTAAGATTAAATTACTGACTGATTCCAAGTAAGGCATTGGCTGGTTCCGCGCCACAGACTTCATCGGCAACCACATAGCCTAGCAATTCCTTTGCGAATGCAGCTGCCACTGCAGCAGCATGCTTTTGCCAGGCCTTGTTCTTGTGCGAGTCTGCATAGTCGCATATTCCTCGGATCACTATGCAGGGAAATCCATCCATAAGTCCAGCGGCTTCCATCTCGATGCAGAGAACTTTTCGGCCAAGATCAACGGAAAGCTGATCTCTGGCTTGCGCATCTTTGATGACCTGATTTCCCGAGGCGATAAGTCCGTAGTGCACACGCATATCCCGTGGCTTCCGTCTCACGACTTGAGCCTTGTCACAATGTCGGCAATCGTCTCCAGCCTCGCTCTCTGACTCTTCCCATATCTCTTCATCCTCCACGCTGTCTTGATGCTGTTGATCGACATGGTCATAGCCTGCCTTGAACAGAATGTCCTGCAGGTCGTCGAGTTTGAGATACTGGGCTGCCATTCTCGGATATCGTTCTTTCAGCTCTTCCATATATTGAGGTATCTTGGTTCCGTGCAGTTCGTGGTCCGTCTCCAGCCTCGCAAGAGCAGTCAAGAGCAAGGTGGGTGGGTTGTTCAGAGCGCCGGTTCGTCGAAAAGATCCGCCTTGTTCAGCTTTACCCATATCCCATTGCACAACTCCAGGGTGCTGATCGGTAGGCACACTGACGACTACATCGCCCAGTCTCACATGACGGGGAACTCCTCCGCCGATACCGACCATCAATCCGAACCTGATACCAGGAAAAGCATGTATCATGTGGGCTGCGACGCTTGCAGCAGAAACAGTGCCGACTTTCCCTTTCGGTAAGCACGCAATGACGATATTATGATCACCGATCGAACCGAGGGTATACGTGTTGGGATCATTGGGTGGTTTTGGGAGATTCGGGTGCCGCTCATCAAGCATCGCTGTTGCGGCTGTCTGCTCTTTCGGTAACGCACATACCCAGCCGACCGTATATGCTTTGTGCCCGCGCACCTGTGTCGCCATGGTTGGTTGCTCTCTCGCCACGGACTAGGAAGTTGCATTGGCTACGCTTCGACTGGCCACAAGCTCGATGCCACAAGTCAAAATTTATAAGATTATGGAATGGAAAGAACTGAGTTGGCACGAAATCTTGCGCAGCCTTATGGCCAACACAAGGGCGCTTAGATGATGCAACCGCCATAGCAGCGATTGGCTGAAGAGGTGCAGACTACTGAGCAGGGCGTATTTTCCAGGATTATTGCCTGAGCGGGGTTCAACATCTGGCTGTATGAGTCGCTATTCTAGGATAGAACCGTAGCTCCCAGAGTATCAAAAAAAAGGATGATTACCTAGTACATAAAATCGGGCTAGAATTTGAATGAAGTGAAACAGATGAACTAGGCCACTAACATGAACAGGCTTTTCAGTATTTATTCCACTACTATATATGCTACCTCGTAGGTAGGTATGTATGAATTCACTTTCTGATACTCACGACAAGGAATAATTACATCACACGATTGACACTTTCTTTCCATCATCTTGATCTTCATATCTCATACCGGTCACTCTTATGCTGGACGGGTGTATAGGTAAAATGATCAAACACAGCCTTGGCCGCTGTTCCGTTGAGATCCGAACAAGCCACCCCGACAAATGCGCCCGTGAAGCTGCCATGGGCTTGATGCCCACCGCACTCGTCGGATATGATGGACGCATCAAAGACGGGCCCAACCTCTTTCAACTCCTCGCCATCTAGGGCGTAGAAGAACTGTAGATCTTTTCCTCGAATCTGTAAGGTCAGTTTCACCTTTCCTTTGTCGGGAAGAGACACGGGCTCAGCAAACGGCGTCTTGAGGTTACCGTCTGGCCAAGACGCCTCGGAGGACTGGATGAGCAGCTCGCGCCGACCGTCCGAGTCGGCCGTTACCGTAAGATAGAAAAAGTTGTAGCGGCAGTAGTACGCGGTGAGTCCAGCAAACTGGCGCTCGTCTTCAGGCGCAAAGTCAATAACTGTCTCGGCATCGTACGAGAAATGCGTCTGCCGCCGGGCTACCAGCGCTTGCTCGAACCAAGACCCGATGGACTCGCGCCCAATCAGCACCAGCTTCCCGTCCGCCCGAGTCTGAAAGATACGTTCGGGTTCCGGAGTCCGCAGCCACTGAAAGTCCTTTGGCAGCCCGTCCGCAAATGTGTAGTGTCGTGACGCCCAATACGCCGCCTCGTCCCGCTGGCCCGGCACTTCAACCCGCAACGACGGCACCGGTCCATTCTTGACGTAGAGCCACTCATCGTCGCCCCAGTACGCCTCCTGAATCGCCGTCTCACGACCGAGCACGCAGCGCCGGGCCTGGGTAATGGGCCGGCCGCTCAGATGCACCAGGTACGTCTTGCCCTCGGGCGTCTCAACGACATCTCCATGGCCGGCTCGCTGTATAGCAGCCCACGGCTGATCCTTTGATGTCAAGATGTGCTCCTGGGGATGCGTCTCGTAAGGGCCCCAAATATCCCGGGACCGCGCCAGCGTGCACGCGTGGTCGTAGCCCGTGCCGCCCTCGGCCGTCAGGAGATAATACCAGCCGTTGCGTTTATACAAATGGGGCCCTTCGACGAGGCCCAGGTCGGTGCCGGGATAAATGTTCTTATTGGGGCCCACGAGCTTCTCCTGGACCGGGTCAAATTCTTGCAACACGATGCCGGCAAAAGCTCTCGGCCGCCGGCGGTGGTCCCAGAGCATATTGACAAACCACTTGCGCCCGTCCTCGTCGTGGAACAAGGAAGGGTCAAAGCCGGACGAGTTGATATAAATGGGATCGGACCACGGGCCCGCAATGGAGGGCGCATGGACAATGTAGTTGTGCGTGTCCTTGAAGGACCCGTCCTTGCGCTTGACGTCGGTATAGACGAGCCAGAACTTGTCGCCGTCGTGCGTGAGACACGGCGCCCAGACGCCGCAGCTGTCGGGGTTTCCGCGCATGTCCAGCTGGCTCTTTCGGCTCAGCGGCCGGATGACGAGGTCCCAGTTGGCCAGATCCTTGGAGTGGTGGATCTGCACGCCGGGATACCATTCAAAGGTGGACGTTGCTATGTAATAGTCATCACCTACACGTAGAATGGAGGGATCTGGGTTGAAACCAGGTAGGATCGGGTTTAATATGGAAGGCATGGTGCTGTTTCGTATTGTTTTTGTAAATGGGTTGGTATATTTTTTAGAGTGGCAGTACTATAGTCAGTCAGATTAACGACTATGCTTAGGATCGATTTATACTATTTGGCTGCAGAGGGGAAGAGGTTTAGGCTCATGCAAGGCAATTTAGCCGGGACAGCTCAATCCGAGAACGGCCAATCCCCACCCCTAGGACCGACAAGTAGCCGGAGACATCATCTTGAAGAGTTCTGCTGAGAGCGTTAGTATACATACGAATGGAAGGATTGTAGTTGCTTGGCAATCTCCCGAGATGGAAATGTGAAATAGTATGTTTTGCGATGGTGACCAGTCATGATGGCATAAGATAACCTAAAAGTCACTACTTCGATTGTCATTATTGAAATGACAATCTCATAGACTTTCAAATATGCACTATATCACATTGCTTTGGAGCCGAATACAACTCGATCATGTTATGGTTCTTTGATTTGATCTCCAGGTAAGTGTCGTTCACTTGGAAGCAACTCGAAAGACGACATCGACAATCTCTTGGTTCTTGTCATCTTGCAAGAACGGACTATGGTCACTTGTGATCTCGACAATCTCGCAACCTGTCGCTTGGGCCATGTGGATCTGCGCCTCCCGGGGTATCGCTTGATCCTCGCTGCAAACGATATAAGTCTTTGGAACCGTCACGTCAGTCGCGACGAAATGCGCTCCCGCGTGTTGGCTCGCCTTGCTTTGGTAGACGAGTCCGTCCACCAAACTCTGACGCGCCTCCTCGGGCTGCAAGCAATTGTAAAACGTATTGGCAGCCTTCTCATTGAGTTTATGAAAAGGAGGCTATTGAAGTTTGTCAGTTTGCACTCTATGCGGTCCGTCATAGGAAGAAGGGAAGCGCTCATACATCTTCTGGGTCTGGCGAAAAGAACGGCGCACATTTGCCGCCGATATCCCCCATCAAACTTGCTCCATGATTAGAAAGCGCAAAGGCCGCAAGGTAGACGACGGCCTTGATACCGCCATCAAGTCCCCTGGTCTTGCGGTCCTCGACCGTCTGGCCCTCGACACATGCGCTGCCAGCTATCCCGCCCTGGGAGTGGCAGAGAATCACTGCCTGTCGGCCAGCGTCGAGGTGTGGCAGCAGGGCCTCGTGAACCCGCTTGACATCGTCGACGTACGTCTTTCCTGCGACGGAGTCATCCAGTCCCGTGGTAGGTAATGGAGGTGCCAGTACTACATAGCCTTGCTTGCGTAGCAGATCGATTGTCTTTCGATAGTAGTGAGGTGGATGCCAAGCACCGTGAATGAGGACTATTACTGGTCTCTCTGTGGCCATGGTTGCAAAGCGAATTTCGAAATTACAATTGTCAAAGTATTCCGACTTCAATATAAACAAGCAAGTCTATGATAGTGAAGATTGCATTTCTGAGGTTTGGACTGAAGAGAGAGGGGGCCGGGCCTTTATAAGAGAACTCTAGCTCGAATCATCGGCCTTGCAAAGAACTATTATTAGCCATGCGATACTTTTAAGAGTGCGGAAATATTCAAAGCCAATATCGGATGAACATCATCTAACCTTAGCTTGAGCCCACTTGTCTCATGCTGACAGTTGTACATAGTAGTTTAGTACCAAAGCATGCAAGACGCAGAGTGTGGGCTTTTGGTTCAAGGATCCGTAGTAGCATATGGGTATTCATGTTGTATGTGAGCTATGTGGTATCGAATGAATGATGCTGTTTTTGTACGATAACCCCAGTCATTTCTGGCAGCCAGCCCATGATAACAATCCTGTTCAGTTGCCTCGGCGCAGAATGTTCTTGATTTGAGGTGGTATACAAAAACAAGGATACTCGCACACGACATGAGGTAAACACTTGACTTACAAGATGGAGTGGACATGGACTAATAGGTGTGACCTAGAGAGTTGCGAAGTGGGGGGCTGCAGTGTGTCCCCTGCGATCCAAGGGGTCCCATTTGGCGGGG
This sequence comes from Pestalotiopsis fici W106-1, assembly GCF_000516985.1. Lineage (NCBI taxonomy): Eukaryota > Fungi > Ascomycota > Sordariomycetes > Amphisphaeriales > Sporocadaceae > Pestalotiopsis > Pestalotiopsis fici. The sequence goes on along the minus strand of NW_006917093.1, from coordinate 1,595,920 downwards.
TAAAAATGTCTACTGTGTAATGCAGGTCTCGACTAGTAACATGCACCGAGTACAGCAACTTTCCTTGGAACCATTCTTTTGAACCAGCGGCCGCAAAGCTGAACTGTTGAACCTTGTGATACACTAGCTTTGACCCAGATACGTTTCTCAAGCCACAGGTGCAGTTTCCTGTCGAATTGTGTTGATTCAAATTCAACTAGAAGCAAACCGGTGATTCGTCGCAATGACAACAGAAGAGGCCAAGCGCAACGCCGAGGCGTTGATACCCAAATTCGAATTCGAACGCGTGCTCAATCAAGGTAACAAGGGTCCCAACGAAGCGCCTGGCCCCCGTCGCCCCAGCGGCCGAGTCGTCCGCACATCAGTCAGAAGCATGAGTAGGCTGATGTAAGAGACAGATGAGGGAGGCTGCCGCATCAACCTGTACGGCCACGTCGAGTCCAAGCCAGCGATTCTCATCCTCGAACGGGCACCCTTCCCAGACGCGCCCGAGTACCTGTCTGTCCTGCCGACAAACCTCCGCAGTCTGATCAACCTGGGAAACAATGACATATACTTTTGGTTTCTTGGAAGTGGAGGACCTCTCGCTGCAGACAAGGACAAGGACCGATTTGCCGACTTGAAACTCTCGCTCATTTGCCCATGCACGGACAAGCACATCAAGAAGCATTCCAAACAAGGATTCCGCTTCGTAGTCGAAACACCAGAGATATATCGAGACAATGTACGACCTTTCATGCAGGCTAGCCGGGAGGCAGGACATTTAAATTGGGTTTACAACATTATCGAAGGCCGCAAAGAGGTGGAAGACGTGATATACCGCACGCCGCTGGGCCGTGACGGTGACGAAGGTTTCCTCATGTTGCCCAACCTGCACTGGGATCGCAAGACCATCGAAGCGTTACATTTGCTGGGAATCGTCGAGAGGCGAGACCTATGGAGTCTGAGAGACCTCAAGAAGAAGCACATTCCCTGGTTAAAGCACATGAAGGCCAAGCTCGTTGACGCCACGGTGGAAAAATACCCGCAGATTGAAGAGGACCAGTTGAAGCTCTTCTTTCACTATCACCCCACGTATTACCACCTACACATCCACGTGGTTCACGTCATGCTAGAAGCCACCTCGACACAGTCGGTGGGCAAGGCTGTCGGTGTGGACAGCGTCATTGAACAGCTGGAGAAGATGGAAGGAGATGACGAGACAGGCATGGACACGGTATCGCTGAGCTACACTGTTGGTGAGGAGTCGGATCTGTGGACGGATATATTCGCACCACTCAAGAGCGCCCGTAAAGCTTCTCTACAGCAATGACAAGATCATTAACGCCAGCGCCGTTTGGACAGTCTTTCCACTCTCCATCGTCTCTGATGCAGTATATTTGTTCGTCCAATCGTACGGTGCAACTCTTGATTACCCCGGCCTAGATAGCACAAAAGTTAGCAAATGTTCCATAGACTTGAAGCTAGACCACAAAGCAACTGGTTGAAATAAGGTAGCCTTACATCGCTTGATCTCTTCACACTGTCCCTCAGCAACGAGATGCCAAAAGCGCCATCGTCTTTGGTGGCACAATCGTTCAACAACTCGAAATCAACGGCGTGCTCCAGCGCGCAGTCCTCGATGAGCTCACGCTGTGGGATCAATTTGTAATCTCTCGTCAGGCACATGACGAATCCAAGATAGATCTTGGGATCTGGGTAGTGGTGCGCGGCGCATAACTCGATAATGTTGCCCATGCACTCGTTGGGTCCGTGCTTGCACGCAATGCCGTCGTTGGAATCGGTGGGCTTTCCGATAAAGGACAGTGTAAAGTTGACCTTGGAGTTGACTCGCATCATCGTGGGCAGGACCATATCTCGTAGACAGTCCCTGGCGTCTGGGCATTTGCTCATGATGTGCGCTTCCAGGGGGACAAGGCCCTTGACGGTAGACGTGGTCGCCGACTCCGAGTCATCGGTCTCGTGGAAGCTGCTGGTCTGGCCGGTGCGGAATGACACTGTGACGCTGCCATAGCCGGTAAATGGGCGAAATGTATATACTAAGAATAGGAGTACGGCGATGATGATGGTGTTGAGGAGAGGCCGGTTGCGTCGAAAGGATCGGGTCCGACTCGGAAATGGACGTTTCTCGTCCATTAATGGAAGGCCCATGGTATCAAATATGCTTCGTGCGCAGGCCTCGTTTTAAAGGTGGCAGGATGTTCCAGTATTGAAAGAGAATAGACAAGTCCAGGAATAGGACAAGATGGTATAATCAAAGGCGCATGATGGAATTTTGATGGTGATGATGAGGCGGGGGAGTGTGATCACGCAACGGATTCAGCGACGCGAACACATGTCGGAGCTAATGAGTGTCACCTAACCTTGGGTGGTACTACCTAGGTCCCCTCTCCCTATGAGGAAAGTTTAGCATTTAAAAGTCACCTGGGCCCAGTCTCAGTCAGTAAAACATGAGACTGGCAAACTCCAAAATGCTTCACCCACACCTGCTGCTACGTTATTGTATAGAGCATGATGATTGATTTTTCTTATTCAGAGAAATAAAAAAAGAAAAAGCATGTGTCCAAGTTACATGGTTACATGATCACCACAGGATTCGTGTAGATCTTACGTTTTTCGAGTGCCATGAATGAACCCTTGATATGGATAGATCCCTACCTACCGCCATGCCAGCAGCCGTGACTAATACCATTTCCCTCAGGGTCCAGAGAATGGAACGTGGATGATGGTTTTGTATGTAGCACCCTCGGCGCCTCAGGTAATTTCAACGACAAAAGGCGCTATCGAGTGCGCTATCGACCAAGAGCTAGATCTGGCTGTCTCCGTCCCTACCCACACCCACCGACCCTTGCCTTTTGCGGCGAATTATCAAAGAGGTATGTATCGAAGATGTACACACGCATTTGGGTCTCGGCTCAGAACAACAGCTTGGACAAGAGTGGTGGTTGCGGCTCAATCGTAAATGCAGCGATCCCCTATCCGGCTTGAATCTCGAGTGCTGCTGAAATTGGCATGATGCGGTTTTCGATCATGACGAAAGACGTCCGACTTCTCCAGAAGCTGTGATTCACGGGACCTAGGTGGCCGCCCGTGTGCTTGATAACTTGTAGCGGCCCAGTCAGTGCCTGGCACGACTTTTGATTGCTCGCGACACCTTCGGATGATTAACGGAACCATTTATTCACGGAAAATACCAGAAAGTCCTAAAGAAGATATTGAGCCATGATATGACACACTCCGTCCTATCATCAATCAATAGCGAGCTCCGAGGAGAGGGAAGAGGGAAGAAATAAGTATTCACTCTCAATCAAGCTCTGGGCCCTCGTTGGTCTGGCGTAGATCAAATACTGGGGAAGTTGCAAGCGGCCCTGTTCGAGACGACCGTGTTATTGATTTGATGGGAATCTTCACTGCAACGTTTCGTCGTCTTTTTTTTTTCTTGAACCCGAATCCATACGACGACGGGACCGGTCCGCACCAGACCAAGACCTCCTAAAAACCACCTCATATCAAGGTACCAGCGCCCAGGATTATTTGCGAATGCTACCTGGAGTGGCGGCACTTGGCCTTTGACCCTCTTTTCCTTTTACCCATCCGTGAAAGCTACTCGTATATTTATATAAAGGGCCAAAACCGTCTATCTATTCAGCAAAAGAACGCGTCGGCAGCATTTCCTACCTAAGCAATTTAGCAGCCACGCGCCATTCCGAAAGGGCGCTTGTCTGGCTAAAAACAGCCCAGCCCAGCCCACCCAACCACGACGCAGACGGTACACACGCTGGGAATAACAGTGGGCGTGGGCGTTGGACCCAAAGATTTCTGGCTGCTTGTTTACTTGCATCATCTCGTACCTACAGTAGCAGCAATCTCCACGTGCACCGTTTCCCCCGGGGCCCCGATCCGGGCTGCCCAGCATCAATGACCGTTCCGCCCTGATATAGGCACCCGTCTACCTAGTAGTGTTTCACTTTATTTTATTTCTTTCTGGGTTTGCATCCAACAATTGCCGACATTGACATCTCCCTTGTCACATTCTTCCCACAACCAAACCTCCATTTATCATCGTCGTCGTCGTCGTAATCAAGATTCAGAATGGCCATCGAGGAGTTCCTGCGGCCGCTCCACCTCGATGTAGCCACAGCACACCAGCTCTCGCGCGAGTTCCATCAAACTTTCCGGTACCTGGCAGCTGAGTCACAAGATCAGTTTCTCCCGACACCTATAACTGAGAGCATTCTTCGTCCTACTGCCGGAAGCGAAAAGGGCAGGTGAGTCTTTTTTCCTTTTCCTCCCTCCGTCAACGTTTGTAAATATAATACTTTGGCCCTCTTTCTTTGTCTGCCTGCCTTTGTATCATGATCTGCGGTTCGCTCTCGAGTCTGGTTACGATTCCTGCAACTGACTAGGCCGTTTATTTATAATACTTGATATGGTTCCAGTGCTAACTTTTCTCGACAGATATCTTGCTATTGATATGTAGGCTTGACTATTCGGAGACATTGAAGTTCTAAGCACTGATTGAATTGTAGCGGCGGGACAAACCTCAGGGTCGGCTTCGTGGAGCTTCTAGGTGACGACAGTGATACCGCCACCCCTTTTGGCGTCAATGGAGCGGCCCATGGGCGCCAAAACGGGCACTCGGAGTCGCCAAGGCTGCGAAGAGTTCTGGAGAAATCATGGCCCATTCTCGAGCATTTCAAGAATGAGGCCGAAGATGCTCTATTTGCATGGATAGGTTCCTGTATTGCAGAAGTAGTGCAAGATGGATGCAACCATTACGACATTCCGGCAGATTCAAACCTGCCATTGGGAGTGACGTTTAGCTTTCCCATGGTGCAAAGCACCTTGTCACAGGCTACCCTCATGTCAATGGGCAAGGGCTTTGCCATCACTTCAAACCTCGACCTCGGGTCGCATCTTCTCAAGGGGTACGCGGCTGCCACACAAGGCTCGAGCCTTCCATCAATAGAAGTTGTGGCCATTGCAAACGACTCGGTGGCCACTCTGGTATCGTTCGTCTACCAATCACACGAGAGTGCATCACGCAAGGCATCAATGGGCTTGATCTGCGGTACCGGTTGCAATGCCACCATAGCCCTCCGAAAGGATATGTTACACCACGGCAAGCTGCCGCTCAAGGTCGGAGTCAACGCTCAAGAAGACCACGATGAGCATATCAAGATCGCCGTCAATACCGAATTGTCGATCAATGGCACTGCTCCGGCATTGCACAAGTACGGACTTGTCAGCGAGTGGGACAAGAAGCTTGATGCAGAGGGTGACAAACCTGGTTTCCAGCCTCTTGAATACATGACGGCTGGTCGATATCTCGGCGAACTTGGCCGGCTAGTTTTGGTCGACTACCTCCAACGGGAGCTCGGCCATGATATCGAAAGTCTTCCTACCAAGCTTCTGAAGCGATTCAGCATGTCAACAACATTTCTCAGTCATTTCAGACCTCCCCATGCACCGGAGCTACTGGGCAAGCTTCAAGCCGAATTCCCCGTCTCCGATGCCCGGTTCCAATGGACTGATGACCTTGCATTGGCAGTATACAAGATTGCAAAAATCATTGAGCTTAGAGCCGCTGGCATCATTGCTGCCGCCACAATTGGTCTTCTTGCTTGCGCGGGCGACCTACCCTTGGAGCCCCTTCAGGATCGAACGAATCAGCCAACACAGCCCAATGGTCATGTCCACGCCACCGAGCTCATTGTAGGTTATACAGGGGGTTGCATAGAGCACTTCCAGGACTACTTGACCGATTGCCAAGACTTCCTTGACCAAACGATTGAAGCTGAATTCGGCAAAGAAGCGCCCGTTCGGGTGCTGCTCAGCCCTTGCCACGATGGCGGCATCAAGGGTGCGGGTGTTTTGGCCGGATCTTCCCAGGCGAAACCAGTCGTTCGTGGACATTGAGGTCGGTGGCTTGTACAATCGATCGGACACTTTTTGCTGATCTGACGCGTAATTGTTCGCAAAAGGGCTCCAAGTTCCGGCAATTTGGTATGTCTCATTTCATTCAGTATTCTAGTTCAGGGCGGTTGTGTTCGCATGCATTTACATGGGGGGTCAAGCATTGAAGCGAGTGTATAATCAACAAAGTCATGATAAGCATTTGCGTCGAGTTATGGAGTATCAATTCTGTAAGCAATTGTGCTCGCAGAACATAGGAAAGCATTTGGGACACTTATACACTAGATTTGTCTCACTCAAGTTCTCATTAGATGATCAAAACATGATTGTCCTAATTACAGACGGGGTTCCCTGTTATAGAGCGTCTTGATTGTGTGCGAGCCCGGCATTGCGCCATATCACGAGACTGATAAGATTGCATACGCATGGGCTCTATAACAAGCATTATAACCCGTTTCTCGTCGGATCTTTGCCCGTCTTGACAAATGTTAAAAAAATCTTGCATTGGAAAATTCCCGCCAAAGTTGGTTCCTCTCTCCAAATTGGCAAGTCTCATACTTTCGGAGCTGCGTGACTGTATTTCTTTCCTTTTATTGGTTGTGTATTTCTCTGCCGGTACTCGGTGCGGAGTCGGACGGCACCGGCGCCTTTCTTTTTTTTCCCTCCCTTTCCCTAGGCAGACGAAGCCCCAATACAAAGTCTCGGCCCCGCACGCGCAACTCTTTCTTATACCACCACTGAGCAAGACTCACGTCACATCACAAGTTTGTGTCTCTTAAGGATTTACCACAACCACTGCGGATATCTAGGTTTATAGATTGTTCCACAAGGTAGTTGCATGTGCTCAACAACTTGGTGGTCTCAGTGAGATCTTAGCGTCAGACTTATTCGCCTGCGAGGGGGAAAAGAGGCAATAGTATATCTACCTAGGCATTTCAAAAACGGATTGCCCCGACGACTGAGTTACCTAGTCAAACTCGTCGCCCATGGTTACAGCTTACTTGCATCTTGATGATCTGATTTCTACTTGATCAAGATAAGAAGATTCTACTGCTTGACTGTGGAAAAAGTGAACTCTTTATTCTGTCAGAGGAACAAGAAGAGGAAGTTCATTCCAGAGAGCCGTCTTGGTTTATAGTTTCTGCACCTCTATAACTTCAACATGAGTGGAGAGCCCGGCACAGATGCTGCCGCCGCAGCGCAAGACACCATCGTCGCCGCTGCCGCTGCCAATGATCAAACGGCACTCCTTGCAGCTGTCGGTTCCCGGCAGCAGCAACAATCGGAACCCCGCCACCGCTACGACGGCGGCCACGAGACGGGATCAGACGACGACGAGGATGAGCTCGACGAACGCGAGTCGGAGCTCCTCCTGGCGCGTACGGCGTCCATCTCGAGCGCCGTCGGCTTGGCCCCCGAAGCGCCCGAGGGCGTCATGATTGCTCACCGGCAGCAGAAACCGTCTCTCGTCGGAGGGAGAGACGACGACGACGTTGGCGATGACGACTTGCTGCCAGAGACACCCGGCTACGACGTCGAGGAGGGTGGCGAGAGCGCACCTCTTCTCGGAGCCGGCAAGTACAAGAAGCAGTACCTGATCAATACAAACTTTCGGCACTTTATCACCATTTTCATGGCCATCATGTTGGGGAGTTTCCTGTCCATCTTTGATGGTACCATTATGGCTTCTTCGCACCCCGTGTAAGTGTGTTGCACCATTTCCCTCTTTGATCTTGCTCGAGGTCAACTGTTCGGTTTCGAGATATGGTTTGATATAAGCGAGGACACCGAGTTCATAACAAAGAACAAAAGGGATCAAGTGTTGAATATTATTTCAAGCTAATAAATATCTGGAACTTAGCATCACATCCTACTTTCATTCTTCAAACAGCGCCTCATGGCTTTCTACGGCATTTTTGCTTACAAGTACAGCATTTCAGCCTCTTCTAGGACGACTAAGTGATGGTAAGTGAAATGAAATAAAAGCAAACCTCCTCCTATAAACTTCTGGGCAAATGATATAATGGCTAATCATTTATACTAGTGAGTGTTGCCAAGTACAGTACAAATCTAGGTCTTTGTTGGAGTGCTACCTTGAGTAATTTATTACACACTTTTGAGACTGATAGTGCTGACAACTGTTTGCTCAGTCAATCGGCCGGAAGCCTCCTTATGTTGTCACAACACTCATTTTCGCAGGAGCAACTGCGTGGTGTGGCCTCGCCAATAGCATGACCAGTTTCATTATTGCGAGGGCAGTATGTGGCATTGGCGCTGGCGGTGTCATGGCATTGGGAACAATCATTATCAGTGACTTGGTACCAATCGAGTAAGTCCCGGTTCTTTCTCAGGGTACATATACCCATACAAACTCAGAAACTAATCTACTTGATTTAGACAACGAGGAACATATCAAAGCTACGTCAATGTCGTATTTGGGCTCGCTTCCGCTGCCGGTGCTGCACTGGGCGGCCTAATGGCGGACACGCTCGGCTGGCGATGGGAGTTTGGTGTCCAAGTGCCGGCCATTCTCTTGTGTCTTGTGGGTGTCATCATCTTGGTGCCCAACGACATTGGCCTGGTTGGCAAGCGGGAAACCTTCATGGAGGCCATGAAGGTCTTTGACTTCAAGGGGTCTCTTCTCCTGACTGCCTCGACGACATTCTTGATCTTGGGTTTGGTGAGCTTTTATAGATGATGCAAGATCCGACGCCGGATAACACATACTGACAACCCGCTGCGCAGAATCTTGGAGGAAATGTTCTACCTTGGTCTCACCCTTTTATCATTGCGTCGCTGGTCTTGTTCGCCGTCTGCTTTCCAGCATGTCTTTGGGCTGAGCGCAAGGCTGAACGACCCATTATGCCATTGACCCTACTCCACAGTCCTCCTCGAGCCAACATAATCTTTTCGAATTTTATCGGCGCCGTCATTGCCAACGCTGTCCTCTTTAATGTGTAAGTTTGCAAAAAAACGAGAGCCTTGATCCCAATATGCACTTTCACCCGAGCTTTTGTGCGTGCCGAGGTGTATAGTCTCGATTACTGACTTTGTGTGCCCCGGCAGACCGCTCTACTTCCAAGCCGTCCTCCTCACCAGCGCCACGGAATCCGGCGTGCGGCTCATTGTACCGCAAGTCACGGGCGCCACCTTTGGCACGGCGACGGGCCTGCTCATCACCTGGACCAAGCACCTCAAGTGGCCCCTGATCCTGGGCACCTCGCTGACGCTGCTCGGCACCGCGGTGCTCAGCTCCATGCAGCGCGGCTGGTCCTGGTGGGCGTACCTGCTATGCCTCATGCCCGCGTCGGCGGGCCAGGGCTTCCACTTTCCCGGCACGTTTCTGGCCGTGCTGGCCGCCAGCGACCAGCGCGAGCAGGCCGTGGTCTCGAGCACGCTCATGCTCTGGCGCGCCCTGGGCGCCGTCTTGGGCGTGGCGTGCTCGTCGCTGATTTTGCAAAACGCGCTGCTGGCCTTTCTGGCCCGCTACGTGACGGACGAGCACGGCGCCGCGTGGAAGGCGGCCGTGATTGAAAAGGTGCGCGAGAGCGTCGAGGAGGTGGCCCGCCTCGAGGGCGATGTGCTCGAGCAGGTTGTGCGCAGCTACGAGGATGCTCTTCGCCTGACGTTTCTCTGCTGCGTCGCCCTCGCTGCCCTCAGCTGCTTGATGGTCTACCCCGTTCGGCTGCCCAAGCTGGGTGAGAGGAAGCGGTGAGAAAAGCTGAGTAAGGGCTCCGACTGAGCCGGTTGATGGATAATAGAAACAAGGACAACAGACTGCACATGTCAGGTGAGGTTTTTACATAAGTTGATTTCAATATGGTCATCACTGCATTCAGGGCGGAGTTATATTTTCATTACGGGCATCATGGGAGATTGACCTTAAGATTGATAACAATACTTATCCAGCCCGGGTCGGGCAGATTGGCTGAAAATTCTGCATATCCTGAGAACAGATAATACAAATACTATCTACAGCTTTTCTTCCATTGTGCGAATCACTATACGCGGCAAGTCATTGCAAAGTGAACGATTATCATTCTTGATCCATTAACCTTTTCGGCACTCTGGGTATACAATCTTTCCCTACAATACACAGCTACCAATATGAGAAGCCGATCTCTTAAAACACAATCAGTGATACCCGTTAACGCCACCAATTGCCTCGAGCTCTTCCCTTGTTTCTTTGTACATGTTTTGAGCTTCACGCTCTCTGCGACTAACATAAGCCACCTCTTCGCGTAGAGCGTCGAGTCGGCTCTTGGCAGCAATCTCCTCCGAAATGCCCAGAGATTGAAAGCCGCTCAATGCATGTCGTGCCTTTTCCAGTGCTTCCAAAGCCTCGTTCATTTTCTGGCGGAGCGTCTTGGCTCTGTGCTGGTAACCTCCGAGATGGAGCGTGAGCCGCTTCTCGAGTTTTGCGCATTTCTCCACTGTCGACATGGTGGCAGCCTGTACTGCATCGTAGGCATTCTGCATAGCGACAGCCTGTTCTTCCTCCTCGTCATCAACGTAGCAGCCGAGCCCCAGCATAATGGCATTGCAGTTCTCCCGCTCGAATACAGCCGAGACATCTTCCGACTTTGGCTTGTCCCTGGTCTCCATAAGGATTTTGAGTCGAGCTTCTGCCAATGCTGCATCTTCTAATTGGGCGAGACGAGCGGGCTTGCCCTTGAGACTCGAGCCTGGAAGAGGGTACTTGGCAGCATCGTTTGCAATGAGAAGAGCGGCTTCCTTGGCGATCAATGCTTCTATCGGGTCTTCGACTAGGGAAGCTTCCTTCATTAGTGCTTCAATGTCCACGGTGTCGGGACGTGGAAGCTCTTTTTGCATAACTTGTGTGCGACGCTTGCGTTCCAGGGCTTCTTGGGCCTCCCTTAATTCTCGCTCACGTCGATCTCTTTCCTCTGAATCCTCGACCAGCTCATCCGCCACAACCATTTCCATCTGATCCTCTGGAGCCTCAAGCTCCCAATCGGTTTCTTTCGGTTTCGGCAAGGACGCGAGCCCTTGCTTGAGCCGTGAACCCAAGCTTAAAGACATGCCGCCATTGGCATTAAGAGCAAGATTGTCCCGTGGCGTCCTGAGAGGTGTCTGTCCAACTCTTCCTGGCGTTGCTCCGACTCCACCCGCACCATTTCTGAGAGGTGTAGCCAGAGGGTTTGGTGTAGCAACAACCTGTCTGCGTGGGGTGACACCGTCAAAGCCGGTTGAGGCAGATCCTTCCTGTAAATCGGCATTTTCACCCCCCAGCAATGCCGACTGGTTATTTGTCAAGGCCTTGATATTTCGGATTTCGTTGGCAATATGGTCTTCTTGGGCCGGTGCCATGGGCGTCCTGATGGGAGTCTGAGAAGTAATAGTGGAGTAAGAGTTGACGAGTCCTCTTGTGGCGTCATTGTCACTGGACTGTGCAACCAGATTGGCACGTTCGCCCATCATACCCATCTTGACAATCTCTTCGAGCTCACCCTCGCCGACTTGAGGTGCCGGCAAGTTGAGTGCTCGTCGCTTGCTGCTCTGTTCTGCCTCACGAATCTTTTGCAGCTGGCCAGCCTTCATGGCAGCCTGTGTCGCAGCCGAGTTGCCGTCCTTCTCATTCTTGCGCTTCTTCCTCTCCCCGTCATCGTCCTGTTCGCCTTTTCGCTTGTTGGCAAGTTGCTGCTTCCGAGGATCAAATGCAGCGCGCTCCCGTTCATTCAAGTTCTGTTCTTCCGTAGTGTCGTAGAAACCAGCAGCCGGTGCTTTTTCAAAAGGAATGTCGGCATTGTAGTCCATCTGACCCTTCTTGCGCGTGACGACCTTGATATTGATGCCAGCCGTCTTGAGCTCGCGGCGCTTCTGCAGGGTCGCTAAGCGCCTCGACTCCTCTTGTTGACGTTCTCTTGCCTTCCGCTTGGCCTTCTTTCCCTGAGTATTGGCAAGACGAGCTCGTGCCTCGCTGAGCATCTCCTTTTCATCTTCGTCGAGATCGATCGTGTCGGGCTTGGCGGGCTTGCTCTCGGGATTCGGATCCACCTCACCAGGTCGCAGTCGTCGGACGTCGTCGGCAGTAGGTGCTTGCGTCTCGCCGCCATCAGGACCCGTCAAACCGAGTCCGCCGGCTTCACGCTGCTCGGCCTCGTCCAAGAGCTTCTGGTATCGTTCAAGACACTGGTTCGCCGTGCGACCGACCAAAGGGGCAATGGTGCGCCATTGCGTCGGCATCAACTTGGCCAGATGCAGCAGCTTCTCATCCTCTTCCTTGCTCCACTCGATCTTCCTGATGCTCGGGTCTAGCCATTCGTTCCATCGGGCTTTGCATTGCTTTGGGGTCTTGCGCTGCAGCAGCGACGACACGCGCGCCCACTGATGCAGTCCATATTTTGAGACGGACGCCTTGAGGATTTCATCCTCGGCATTTGTCCAAACTCCTCCCTTGACGACCGGCATCTCGAAGTTGTTTGGGCGGAAATGTGACTGCTGAATTGGCGGACGCTGCAAGACAGGCAGTTGTCAGATTGTCGTCACTCAGAAAAAGAAGAATAGGTACTAGGAACAAGCTGGGCATCGTATCGCGCCACAACGCGACCAGTCGAGAAAAGGTGGCTAGTGCATGTGGCTCGAGCTTCTGCGGGGAACTCTCTAAGTTAGCTTGCATGTACAGCTGAAAGTTGAATTCAGACCATAGATGACATGTACAACTCGATCGCTTACACAGTGCAGACTTCGAATTTTTACAAACAAAAATACAATATATAAAGAATGAGTGCCTGCTTGCTTGAAATTCGTACTTGGCATTTATCCCACTATTGCTCGGTAGGTTATTGATGCATGAAACCTTTTCATAATCCTGGGCTTTTCTCGAGTATCAAACCAGTCAGCCCCACAGAGTATAGTTGTACGGATATGGGCCATAGACATAAGTGCTAATCTTCATATCCGTTGCTGTCTGTATACAACCTACAGACTCTCTTGACGCAATCTTGAATGATCCATCCTTTAGTCAAGATTGCAAGCGATTCATCGCTGGATAGAAATCTCATGCCGAATTGGCACAGAGAGTGCGATTTCCAACACCAACCAGAAGTATTAGTATTCCTTCAAGGCAATTCCCCCATGTGTGGTTTTAGTCATGCTAGTCATGGAACACCAACGCAAAATCTAATTATCAGTTCGACGGACAATCTCCAAGAACTAGGCAGCAGCAGAGGCAATCCGTTAAGCTATTAGCTCTTCTCGATGATTATTGGCACCACTCAATCACTTTGCTCGTTCCTTATCTAAGACCCAGAAATGCACCAGACGGCAGTAGGATTCGGGACCATGCTTCGTCCGGCCCATGTGAGTCACCTGATACCGTGGCCCTTGTGTAACTTTCCGTCGCGTAGGGTTGGCCGCTTTGCATTTGGAGACCGCGTCGATCATTTCGCATCCTTCCTTACGCCCCTCTCGTACATATGGATGAGCTAGAACACATTGGCCAATGATTAATGGACGGACAATTCAACCGGACAATTGGGAAAATAAGTGGATCGTAGTATTCCCTTTTGCCCTTGACTCTTGCTCCATCAGACAAACAGGCAGACAATGTTTCAGCCAGCTGAACCAGCAGCGAAGATCAGCAGTTACCCTTGTGTAGGCCCGGATTTAAACCGCGCCCGTTGCTGACCGCAGCTTACCCAACGTCCTCCTCTACCTGTCACATTTGTAAAGCATTCGGGACATTGATTGATCAATCAAAACCAGTTTCAAGCACCACTCTCCAGGCCACTCTATCCCAATTCACCATGGCAGAACAATCCACCACAGATCCGACACGTACCTACAGAGGAAACTGTCACTGTAAAGCCAATGTCTTTGAGGTTACGGTCCCCGAGATCCAAGCCCTTGCTAGCTGCAACTGTAGCTCCTGCACCAAAAAGGGAATGCTCTGGATCTACCCTAAATACGCCGACATTGTCTGGGTAAAGGGAGACGAGGGTAGTCTCACCGACTATACGTTTGGCAAGAAGGGTTTGCATTACAAGGTAAGTAGTTCAAGCCGTGGCCGCCGGTGGGTAAAGAAACAAATTCAATAGTAAATTGACACAATGGTCACTCACAGTCTTGTCCAACCTGTGGCGTCACCTTGTATGGCGTTGGGTATTTCGAGCCTCCCAAACCGGGTGAAAATAAGGAACCAATCTGTGGATTGAACGTGAGTATATGAACACACAGACCACGAGAAAAGTTGGGCAGAGTCTCCTGCTGAGATTGATCGCAAACAGGCAAGAACAATTCAGGACCTCGACATCTGGAGCCTCGAGTTGAAGAGGTAGGTATACTTCATGCCGAGAATCCCTCTCCAAAGTGGTGACAGTATTTCATGCTAATGAATCTATCACAGCATGAATGGTGGTGCATATGGGGCTCCATATGAACCAGCCAAGTTCACTGGTACTATTCCAGAAGCAGAAGTCGAAGGATCTCGGGTCTACACTGGTGGTTGTCATTGCGGCGCCGTGCGACTCGCCGTGCGATCACGCCCGCTAGACGAGACCTATGACGATCGCGTCATTGAGTGCAACTGCAGCATTTGCGGCCGCGTACGTATACATATTCCATCTTAACATCAAAGCAAGCGGAGTAAAGTAAGAAACTAGCTAACCTTTCCCAAGTACGGCTCGATCTGGATCTACCCCCGCAAGGAACTCGTCTCGTACGAAGGCGAGGAGAACCTGACGTACTACAAGATGGGCAGAGGCATGTTCAACAAGGGCTTCTGTAAGCACTGTGCTACTCCCGTCGAGAATAGGGTATCCAAGCTCAGTGATGAGCAAAGGGAGGCGCTCCCAGAAGGTGCTCGTGAATGGTACGATCGCGGACACACTCAACGTGCCACCAACTCCAGGATGCTCGACGATATCAATTTTAGCCAGCTCAAGAAGCAACGTATCGACGGCTGGAACAACATTCTACCCAAGTACGAGAATCCCTAGTACACAGGTCTAGAGTAACAGGGTTGGCGTTATGATATGAGCCTCTGAAGCCCTAGGGATTATGATCGCTTGATTAGAGCAGAAAAAGTTTGAGTGAGTGGGGATATTGTTTCTAAATTAATGAGCAATAAGGCGTGAATATCATTTGGATATCTAATTATCTGTACACGCATCGTGAAAGATACTTTGTACTTGAGCCAAAGCCACCAAGTAGAGATTCATGCAGCTGCGAAACTTTGCACCAGGACAAATATAACGATGAATGAGTGAGTGGATTGCCAGGAGTGCATGGCAGAGATGGGAACCGTAGATTGGCGATGCTCAAGCTGGATAGACTGAGGGCATAAGGTCTTCTATTGAAGAGGCCTATCACATACGACCACGGCTCTTAGAGAACTCGGCATCCCGTCCGCTCTGCCTTTAATAAACTAAAAGCGCCAAATAGGTGGGCGAACACTATGGGGCAAAGCCAAAACCCCCGGATCCATTATTGCTATATCTTCTATGCAATATTGCGTCGCTTAGAAGTCCGATAAATAATTATTACGGTTAGGTATCCTTACTTTGCGATCCGATGGCTTTTATGGCGAAAGTATCGGGGTATGATTAGGTAGGCTGCCCAACCGCAATTCTAGACTATAGCACCGGTATTATCGATTGATAATTTCCTCAGGACAGTGGGAGGGCACATATTGGTAAGGATGAGCTTTCCTTACTTATATACTTCTTTAAAAGGTCTTTGGCTTATAGAATGCGGGGTAGAAATAATTAACGAAAGACTGATCTACATTATTTGCTTATAAATGGCTTTAGTTTCGGAAACGTACAGTCCCTCCAAGCTGCTTGCAATAAAACTGATTGTATCTGAACTGATTGGATTGATTCGACTTTTAATCCTAGGCACACTGATCCGTGATATTAGGTAGCAGGACGCGGTATGAGGCACCTCGCCCTGTGCCTCATCTCCACGATGCGTCTCCTACGTCTTCAGGATGGTAAACTGAGCCTTACCAAATTCGACAAGCTAATCCCTTCATATGCTATTCTTTCTTATACCTGGGGTCCAAGAAGTCATGCGTCCGTGGTTCGGTCGCCATTGGGCTCCAGCGGTCTTCAAGTTATCCACCTTGTGGGACACGGCATTGTCTTGGGATTCAGAGGGGGTTAGCCTAGGCCTTGACGGCTAGAGCCGCTCGTCGCCGGTGGGCTTCGTCGACAGCCCTGATCTCGTTTGCGACCCGTTCGTCCTCAGTCTCGTTACAGTGGTCAATTTGGTATTGCCGAACACGCACATACTCCTTCATCACATATCTGCTCAGGTCGCGAATATGGCCCAGAAGATTCACCTCTTCATAGCCTATCCAACGAGCACTAGCAGCAGTAGGGAAATTACCATCAACGAATCGGCCATCCATGGTTTCGCGGACCAACTTGATACGGAACATAGCATTAGCTCCAAGAATTCCGTAACAGGCATGCTTGTCCTGGTCCTTCCTGGAACTGCTACGGGACCAACAGCCGATTAGTATTCTCGTTGGGCGTTGGCCAGGAAGGTCCTTTGACCTGCTCGGGAAAGCCTCGACCGCGGAAGGGTGCTCGTTTTCATTAGCCCACTCCTTGGTTGCCGTGCTAGTACTCTGCGGGTTCGCGGGCTCATAAAGAGAAGAAGACTCCAGGATCTCAGAAGCCGCTGCTCCAGCTTGTTGATCACCGCCCGTACTGTGCATCATCGGCGACGTCTCACGTGGGAACTCTTCAAGAATTGGCACCAATGTCGGACCAGGATGCATCTTCTGTTTGTGATTTTTCAATTTCGTCCCCGTAGAAAAGCCGACATCATTGTATTGACAGTCTCTCTCGTAGCATCGCAGACTTTGTGTGTGTCGTTCTCGATGGGAGGCAAGCTTTTCTTTCGAGGAATAGCCACGTAAGCTTCGATTGCAACCCTGGCGGTCGCACACGAACGCGGTGGGTTTGTAGTCCTCCTTGAAAGCGATTAACTCGTCTTGCTCGATGCCAAGCATTGAGTCCTGCCGAACAATATGATGGAGTGCGCGGCGATACTCCTGAAGGCTTGCAGAGGGGGTGTCAAGTTTCGCTGTCACTGGCTTCGTTCCTTAGGTTCGAAGTTAGTAAAAGGTGCTGTGATTCATGGACGCATCTTGTTTCCTTACCTTGTGATTGTAATTGTTTAGCTCGCTCCATCGTTTGTGTGATTACTGCAGCTTCGTCAACAGTGAGAAACCTCTGCAACAAAGAGGAATCTTCATCTGTTTTGATGGGCACCGAATCCATATCCGGCGTCCCCATCAGCTTCTGACATAGCTGCTTCAGACATTCCATAATGGCCTTCGAGAGGCTATCAGAGAAGCTTGACGGCTCCTTTTCTGACATTGACAAGAATTCGATTAGATGTTGTGTCCAGTACTGGTATGAATATGGAAGTAATCCATAAAATCCACGAGCGACTTCAAGTGTAGACGTGCTTGTCGAACATTGAGGCTGCAAGAGGTCAAGCGCTTGATCAACCTGGCATATACATGCAAATGTTACTGATGCTATGGCTGCGGGTACCGACATGAACGAATTGGGGCCATTCTCGAACAAGAATCTACACATACGATCAGCCTTCAGGAACATCAAGATACATTGCTGGGTGTAATACTGTGGCACTGTTGAATGAACAAACACCAAGGTGTTGTCGGGGCCATCTTCGATCAAAGGTTTGCAAATATCAGTGGCGTTCGCCCAAGGTAGACTGTCCCGTGTGATCTTCCGGGTAGATCCATCCAGCGCCATTGCTAGACGGACTTCACACTTCAACATTGGTTGTTGTCCCTTGTGGCATTTCAGCCAAGCAAAGATCCTCATGACATCAGGAATGGCATTTGCTTGGAGCTGGTGACAGATGTTGCTCAATATTTTCTGGTATCTGTGGTTGATATGGTTGATATGGTTAACAAAAGTTTCGTCAAAATATGAATAAGTGCTTACATTTCAGCTAGAGACGTTGGCAGCGAGAAAATCTGTTGTCTCAATTCCTGTGGGCTTTTCGACATCTTGAGGAGATTCATAACGAGGTTTACCCAAAGAAACATCCCTATGATCCTATTCAGTTTGCTGTATCAGAAACTTAAGAAAGGAAAAGCGAACCTTCAGATTTGTCCAGAATCTCGTTCTTCAGTTTTTCCATCAAGACGCCTCCAATAGCACCGCGTCTTTTCTCGTTCAGCTCTTTGAGAGATCCTTCAACCATAATGGCATGGTCTTTGTGAGTTGCTTCTGCCTCTTCTCTTAGGCATAATGTGGGCTTTTTCGAAAGATAATCAGCTATGGTTGGCAAGTCCTGGCTTACTAGGAGCAATTTCACTCCAGAGCAAGATTTTGAGAGCTGCAACAGAGCAGTGATGATACTTTTGTGTTCTGAGGATGGGAGCTCATCAATTCCGTCAACGACGAGGTTCACATCGTCGAATCGGGAGAAGAGCTGCGGCATGATTCTCTTGAGAACATCGGAAGAGCATCTTTGCGCCTTTACCAAGCACTCGTCATACACGTAAGGCACCAAGTCAGGAGCCATGCGAATAATCTGTGAACAGATAGTGCGTAGAATCCGGGTGCCAATGTCCAAAGCCGATGTGTTATAGTCGCAAAAAAAGAAACATACTCGTCGGCTTGGATCAGATCGAAGGAAACGTATAAGCATTGAACTCAATATCGATTTCCCACTTCCTGGTTTGCCATTCAACCAGAGTACAGGGTTGCCCCGATTTCTTTCGAGCCACGTCCGTATCTTACTAGATTTCGTGAGCCACTGGCAGGTGCCATCGTAACATTTATTCGCGTTCATTTCCAATTTTGCCTCCTGGATATCATCCTCAATACCTAGCCAATTAAGAATGGCGTGGAGTTGTTGAGTCTGCCACTGTTCCTCCCGTTTTGAGGCATCATCTGCACTCTTGGACCTCCACTCGGCGGTTGCCACGATGTCGAGGGCCACTGCTTCACGGTCGATCTGTTCACTCAGACGCTCAATGTTGATCAATAAGCTTGAAAAGCGGTGATCGAAACGGCCCCAGGACGAGGAGAAGAAAATTGTCCATCCTGTCGGAGACGTTAGAAATTCCGAAAGAACTGTTTGAATTTGGGCCATCCGGTACCTGGCTTCTTCAACATGGAATAAGCTTCTCGGTGGAACTCGAGTATATCTTCGAACAGGTATGCAATCATGCATTGGAAAGCATGGTCATGAAATACTTCACCGTATCGAGACAACCGCGGCATGCTGTTACCAATATTGGCGTAGGCCATGAGAACCTTGTCTAGAACGTGGACATGGTCACGAGCAGACTGCGTAAGAAGTCAGTGATGAGCGGTTCCGTTCGTGTAAATGAGCATTTTCCTCCTCACCTGTATGATGAATTTCACTGGAGCCTAACACCTGGGAAGCAGAAGCAAGGCAGTGAGGGAGAGGAGAGACTGGGACCGTACCCAAATCCACGGCAAGTATGGTGTACCGTTGCATACAACTTCGACAACTTGTGAGAACCGCTCCGCAGCGCCCAAGAACGGTGCGATCCTGTCGAAGTTTCGTAAGGATTGTCGAGCGGCTAAGTGACGTTCTATTTGTCCAAGGGCGAGCTTTACCTCATCTAGACTTTTAGTTGAAATTATTTCATTTTCATCTTCTGGTGAGAGTTCCTTGCGAAATTGATCGCAGGCTCTTTCGATGAGTCGCTGTGCCATAGCCTCCAAGATTCGGAAATGGCAAGAAGGCAAGTCACGTTCGTCTTACTCGGAAAATTAGCAATGAATTGAGGATTCTAAATCCACACTTTCGTAGACTGTAACAGATCTTAAATGAGAATTTGAAGAGTGGAAGAGTGCAGTGAATCGTCTGATTGCAAGTAGAAGAATCAATGAGTATCATTGCATTGGCGGGCGAGGAAGACCTGGTGACTGATCAATGGGGACGGGGCCCAGTAGGCCCAATACCCCCCACTCATCTGCACATTTATGGTTTCAGCCTCTACAGTGTAATTAATATGTCTCATTGATAGGATGGTGTTCGACGAGGGCGCTGGTACACATCTCGTCAGGCACACCGTCGGGCTGACTGAGGGGCTGAGTGCAAAGCTTGCTGCGCCTCTTTTCGTGGGCAGAACAGCTGTGCTTTAGTCAGTCAAAGGACGGTGCGCATGGTGTAAACACAACGTATGCAATACACATGAAATTTTCCCCTACTTATTTGGAAGTGCGTAGCGACTTCGCAGCTTCGGTGTGGCTGAAAATATTCCATATCTTCATTGATCAGACTACTAAGGTATCGGCACCAAGACGTATCTCTCTTTAACAAAGCCTGTGCGGCGTGCGAAATGGACGGACCAGCTGCCAAACGACGAAAACTATCCCCCGGAGACCACCACCAGGACTATATCGCCGACAACTCAATCTCGCAGTCTATCGAGATACCGACAATAGAATCATCTTTGCTCTCGGACGACGCGACCGATGCTTCCCTACAGTCTTCCATACCTGAAGATGAAATCATTGGAGGCGCTTCAACACCCAAAACTTCAGAAAACACGCAAGCTGACGTGATCTGCTTTGGAATGGTAAGCACTTTTACTACTTAACTGATGATAGCCTTTTAACTCTATGCTAGTTGTATCTATATACTACTAAAACTCATTCAACACTGTTAAGAGGAGGCGCGGAGACGCTGCGGCTCGACACCAGTGGACAGCTGTGCTCGAACGCTGACGAAGCAGTTGCTACGTTATCATCAAGAGATACCAAGTTACTCGGGCTTCTACAACGCGAGAGCTTAGAATTGGAGATAAGCATCAGACATCCCGAGACTTCTTCGGTGACACGGACCGCGCAGTCCTCATCCTTTGCCCGGGTCATTTTGTATGGATTGGAAACCTTAGGGCCGGGCCTCAAGAAGGTCCTGAGCAACACCGAGTACTTTCTTCAGGACCCGGTAGGTGCAGGTCGGGATGTTGCGTACGTTAACCCTCAGCGGCTGTTCAATTCTGCGGCAGCCCGAACCTCTAACGTGCAGTCTGATGCCGAGTTGGCTGTGGAGCAGGAGGAAATTTCAATAATCGATGTTCTCGCCGCATTTACGACGCCAGTTGACCTCGAACCTACGGAAGGCTCACATGATCTCTTGACACCACTCCAACAGTAAGTCTGGGTACTCAAAAAAGAGCAGGGGAGTACTAATTCCTTGCAGCCACCAGAAGCAGGCCTTGACTTTCATGAGAAACCGTGAAGCGGGGTGGAATCTCACAGGTGACCGCACAGATGTTTGGTCTTTGAAGGAGAACCCCAATGGCGATATTGGGTGAGTGAACTACATTGTTATATTTGTGGTGACCAGTCTCGCTAAATGATGTAAGGTACCTCAACAACATTGATAACTCTCTTCAGTATCAGCAGCCACCATCCTTTCGTGGGGGCATTCTTGCCGATAATATGGGGTCTGGAAAATCCCTGAGCATGATCGCGTTGATCGCTCACGACAGGATACGAAGGACTATAGGCAAAGATGATATTCCTCTGATGAAACATAGACCGTGTGATAACAAGACAACCCTTCTCGTCATGCCATCATCGTGTAAGTCACCCAGCTTTAGATCTTGTCTGGTTAGACTTACGGGATTTTAGTGCTACAGAATTGGCAGGATGAGCTCAATATGTGAGTGGAATTTTCTATTTTCAGTCGTGAAGCATGTGAGCTGATCTTGATAGGCACCTCGCACCTAAGGACTTCAAATGGCGTTGCCACCATGGTCAATCAAGAATAACAGATATACGAGACCTAGAAATGCTAGATATCGTGTTGGTCACATATCATACGGTTTTGAGTGAGTGGCGCATGGGCCAAAATGCAAGCATTCTATTTACCTCGCGGTGGAATCGAGTAATTCTCGACGAAGGTTGGTCTATTTCATTACAATTATTTATTTACCGCCGGAATTTAACACCCAACAGCTCATTGCATCAAAGGTCCATCTGCCGTCACCACGCAAGCGGTATGTGAAATCCAGTCGTCGTCTCGATGGGCTGTCACAGGGACACCAATACAAAATAATTTATCCGATCTTCAGAGTCTACTCAAATTCTTGCAAGTTTACCCATATAATAACAAAGACACCTTTCACAATCAATTCACGAATTTGTGGACGAATGGAGAGGGGATTCTTGCAACGAATCGACTAAGGCAACTTCTAGGTTACATTATGCTTCGAAGATCTGGTGGCCATATTGTACTACCAGATCGAAAGGATTTGAAGATGCATCTCAGCTTTAGCGAGCGAGAAATGGAGACGTATCGCGCAGCAAAGGAGAAGGCTTTGGAATTTATCGACGATGTTTTAAGCAGCCATAACGCCACACGAGGATACAAGAACGCAGTCGAAAAGATAAATCAACTCCGTTTGATATGCAATCACGGCTTCTGGCAGCCGGATAACGGCTATGCAAAGCGCATATTGGAGGTGCAAGGGGACAACACAGAGCAGTGGTCGAGCACCGCAGCACACAAGGCACTCAACCGATTTCCGTCGCTAGGACTGCCTATTGCATGCGTAGAATGCAGCAATCTCTTCGACCATGATATGAGTATTTATGAGTCTCAGCTGCTTGAGCCCATGTCATCAATTCAGATTTATCTCACCAGGTGCCTCCGGCTATGGTGCACGGCATGTTACAGTTCGAGGAAGATTCTTTCAAAGTCACTTGCATTTTGTAGTTGCGACACGGAGTGTCCAGTAGCTACAGCACGATTAGATTCCCCCAGTCGCTCGCCTAGTCCTTCCGCGGCCAATGAGAATCGTCACTTCGAGCAGCAGCCTTATCCAACCAAGATCCGCGCCCTGCTGGATAATGTGCAAAAGCTTCCAAAGAGCACCAAGAGGTAAGCTTCCCAACCTTACTCAATGACTCCTGCATCTCACCATGATAGTATTGTATTTTCATTCTGGAAATCCACTCTCGATATTGCTCGCACTGTTTTGAATGAAGCCGGGATTGCCTGCGTTCAAATTGACGGAAAGGTCAAGCCAAAGAATCGCAAGATAATCTTTGAGAAGTTTCAGACAGATGAGACCACTCGAATATTATTGCTATCGCTCTCATGTGGCGCAGTAGGGTGAGTACTACCGCTTTTGAAATTGATATATTCAAACCAGGACAAGCAATAACTAATATAATATGCAGATTGACCTTGACAGCTGCGTCGCGAGTATATCTTATGGAGCCGCAATGGAATCCGTCGTTAGAAGAGCAAGCACTCGCTCGGGTGTATCGAATTGGACAGAAACAAGATGTTACAACCATTCGATTCTTAATGAAGGATTCTATTGAGAAGGTACTAATAAGCTCACAGAAAGCGCCTTGCATATAAAGTCATTGCTAACGTTCTCGACATAGTACGTAACGGACATACAAGACAAGAAGAAGGATCTTATTAGTATTTTATTGTCGTCACGTTCGCAAGTGTCCCACCAACGGCTGCATGAATTACGAAATTGGCTCAAGTAGAAAGTTGGCACGATGTGCCTGGTTTTTGTTATGCCATTTTGCTGTGTTCTTGGCTGCTTGAAACGGGCATCGTGTCGTTCCAATACTCGCGGTCAAATAGTTGCTGGTGTCATAAAGCAAAGCTGTTAATACACGTATCGCGACAGCATGAATGTGTGCACGTCTGACTTGCACAAGCTCCCTTAACAGGATCGCGGTAATCATGCCACCTTGTCGTGATAGCCGCTTGTCGTTCGTTATCGGCTTCTTGGGCGGCGGATGTCTTCATGGAGGAGCGTCGCGTATGCCTGCCCACCATTCTGATTGACAACGAATGCAATGAAGAGCTTGTGGGAATAATCCTAATTCCTTGATTGAGGCTTTTGGAACAATACACCAGCAAAACAGGCACCCGGCGATGCTGGTCAAGTGATGGCATTTTCATAATAGACACGACTAACTATTTATAAAGTGGAGGTTCTCTCTCTCTCTCTCTTGTTTTTTTATTCAATTTATCCGGCGAGGTCTTTTGACTCTCAGTTTGCTGCAATCACTGCTACGCTGGCATTTATACATATGGACGGAGGTACGGTCTATGTTCCTTGCCGACGCGTTTCCTTCATTGTAGCTACAACCACTAAAACTTAAGGTACATACCTACTGTACACACTATGCCCTACAGGCGCTACACCTACCAAATTGTATTGCCTAGGGTAAGAAGTCAGCTGCGCAGCTAATATACCAGAGGGAAAATAATCAATATTGAAAAGATGTTCGATTTACAAAGGCGCGACCAAAAGAACCACTCGATTTTTCTATCTTACTTTCAGCTTTCAATAAAATTATTCCACAAAAGAATCTTTGCAATTCCCCTGTTGCTGCAAGGTACGTAGGTACTTCCAGACTGGCTGCTGATGTTACGTACATCAATACCTCACATGGAGTAGGTACCTAACCTATGTACCTTGTTCGTCTCTCAAGTCAAATTCGCGCTTTCAGGCACACGCATCCCACCTTGGCCACCCACCTGGGGCTTCCGCTCTTCGGCGCATGACGCATTATTTATCAAATTCGTCCATCCGCCTTTCATTCAACTCTTGCAACTCTTCCAAAAACAACAAAAAAAGACTCATCCTGTCAAGCCTAGCCACCTCTCCCCTCTTGATTTCTCAAAACGCTGGTGCACTACACCCGGCTGCTATTTCAAGAAGCCGGTGGAATTTATAGGTCACTAGAGGAGACCTTCGCACTCCAGGGTATTACCGTAAACCCACTCACGTCAACCCCTCCAACTACCCCACCATGGGAGGCAAGAAGAACGCTGGTGAGAACACCAAGAAGGTGGCTGGCAACGCAAAGAAGGCCGAAGCTGCCGCCAAGAAGTCTGCGGTCGAAGCACAAAAGAAAGAAGCCGCTGAAGCTGCCGACTGGGACAGAGGCTCCAAGAACAACTCCAAGAAGTAACGTCTCCCCAACCACGATTCCCTTCGCCCCACCTTCTCTACTTGTATTTACTGACTTGAGCAGGGAGGCCGAGGCCGCCAAACGCGAGGAGCAAGCCCGAAAGAAGGCTGAGAAGGCTGCCCTGGAAGCCGAAGACGAGAAAAACGCCCCCAGCAAGGGTGGCCCGAAGAACGCAAAGACGGCGACCAAGAAGACTGGCCGCGGAACACTCGACCTGTCGCAACTCGACTCAGCCCTACCCACGCTCAACGCCTCTGGTATCGACAACGCCCTTGACGCGCTCGGTGTCGCCGGAAATTCCAAAGTCGACATCGACCGGCATCCGGAACGTCGTTTCAAGGCTGCATTTGCCGCTTTCGAAGAGCGAAGACTTGAGGAAATGGAGAAGGATGGCAGTGGTGTTGGCCTACGTCTAAACCAGAAGAAGGATAGAATCCGCAAGGAGTTTGAAAAGTCCCCGGAAAACCCTTTCAACCAAGTTACCGCACAGTACAATGCTACACGCGAAGGCTTGAGCGATATCCGCCAGAAGGAATCCAGCAAGATCGAGTCCAGACTCGGCTCGAAATAGACCTATCGAATGAGGGACTGTAAGATGAAGCTCCTGGAATAGTTTCGAAGTCACGAAAGAAAGAATAGAAGCGTAGGACGATGTTCCTGCACTTGGTGGACAAAGACCGCTCCTTCGTCAAATGGTGGTCGTGGCCTAAGACGACCCTTGCAATGGCCAGACTCCCAGTGCTTGGTGGGTGTGATTTGCAGAATCACCAAGAGCTGATCGACCTTTGGTCGTCACCCAGCCGGCGAGATCTAAAAGGAAAAGCCACGGTTAGATTATACTCACCCAGATATGAAATGTGCACTAGATGATCCCGAAGTATCTCATACACGATGAGGAAAGAATATTGGATCTTTTCTTTCCCTTTCCTCCTTTCGCTAGCTTATAGAGAAGGGAAAAATAAAAAATAATTTTATATGCATTTAGCATAAGAGGTTGTGCTAATCTGAAAGGAAATTCATAACGCGACAAATAGACGCCAGTGGCTAAAGAGAACCGACCTCCGATGACACTTTAAAATTATGCCATGATGTAGCAATAGCTGTGAAAAATCAGTAATATAATGGGCCGTAGTAAACTTGCTACCTTATACTGCAGACATTACCACTATAGACGTCCAATCCTGAAAATATTTACCGCCAAATAGATATGAGGTAAGCAATGCGACTGGCAGCGGGCCATCCAAATACTCTGACATCGGAAGAATTATCTTGCTAATATTTGGTACGATCTTGGCCAGCAAACGAAGACAATAGCATTTGTATAGTATTGGTTGCATGTGCAAACTAGGAAGCCAAAATCCATCATTTCCGCGGTACAGAATATCCACGTCAGACTATTCAAAGAAAATGGATGCCGCTCAAGCGATTGACGATAGGCTTTCTCTTTTGCTTACCATACTGTTCTGCGCCCGTTTCCGTATATAAGTAGCCTGCGTCTGCGTGGCGTATTTAGAATTAAGCGAATACTCTTAAAAACGGCTGTAGCCCCGATCGTGCGTGGCATTTGAGTTTGGTCGCGTACTTCGCATACCTTCAAAGCGAGCAAAACATGAATTCATACATGATGAAAAGTCAGACTCTTTATAACGCCACAAATCTTATAGTTCTGACGCAACCAGTGTCTAAGATAAAGAGTATAACCAAATATAGATCTCGTCTATGGAAGTGATGTGTGAGAAACTGACTTGATAGCCATTCCTGTTGCTTCCCGCTTCTTAGCCACTCTGTGGCGCATCGAATCTCTCTTGAGTGTTAGGGGAAATGAATATACACCTTGATCTCCTCATGATCACTGAATCGCTGATAATATTCTGGCACCTCCTCGATGCTAATCTCGGCAGAAGTAATGAAGTTTGGTTGGGCCTTGCCGCTATGAATCAGATCCACAAGATACGGTGATATTGGCTTCGGGTCGACTGGTCCACTCTTCCAGCTGAGCTGTTTGCTGAAAATAGACGAAAGAGGAAATGTCAAGTTTGGAGACAATGAACTCCCGAGCGGCGCCCCTGCCGAGCTATCTTGCGCTCGCCAAATGCCTACTTGCCCGATTCCGCCACCAAAATGTGTTAGACTAATCATTTGTCGAACAATGATGCCCTCATCAGGTTCGAGATCAGCATTGACTGCCTCGATGCCCACACAATCAATAGACCGCATCACGCCGTTGGGCTCAGAGGCAAGAATCTGGGCCACCGGGTCTGTTTCGGCGAAATTGATGGGAACGGCACCAATGGAAGCTGCCCGGTCGAGACGCATCGTTACATGGTCGATACAATAAACTCGCGATGCGCCACGTAGGAATGCACTATAGACTGTCAAAAGACCGACTGGCCCAGCGCCAAAGACGGCCACAGTGTCGCCAGGCTCGAAACCAGCGTAGTCTAATGCTATCCATGCCGTGCTGAAGATATCCCCGATAGTTAGATAATCCTGCTCCAAAGCCCGAGTTGTGGTGTTGCTGGTGATTGGCAATGGGACAAGACTGAGGTCGGCAAATGGTACGCGTGCAAATTCAGCTGTACGATGATGAGCATTTTATTCTCGACCATTACAGAAATGTAGCGGGTATGGCATTCAGACTGGTAGACATGTGTTGATAGGGAAGAGCTGACAGACCTTGCAGACCATCCAATCCATTCCCAACGCCGTAGAAACTGGTCGCTGTTGGTTCCATCGTAAGGTGTCCCGTGGATGGTGTATCGGCAATGATAACGTAGTCACCGACTGAAAGGGACGCTACGGCTGAGCCGATCTCTGCCACATAGCCAATAGCTTCATGGCCCATGACCCAGGGAGGAGTACCCGCGCCGGATACACCATGGTACACGTGGAGGTCCGAGCCGCACAGGGCAGAAGTGGTGATGCGGACAATGGCATCAGTTTCATTGAGAATGGTTGGCACCGGGACATCCTGTACAGTCATCTGGAAAGGAATGCCCTCATAGACGACTGCACGCATACTTGCGTTGTTCAGAAGGGGAGAATAAGTGCTAAACGCCATATTGGCATGAGATGACCAGGAGAGCTGAATGTTTGAGTGTCTGCAGTCTGGACTTCATGGCTATACTTATAAACTGGAGTGAAAAGGATTAGGTGTTCCATTATCCCATCTCGGAGTTATTCTCTGCTCTTGTGTCTACTCTATCCATGGTTCAAATGCTCGCTGTCGCCAAGATGACAAGATTGACTGGAGGCCCGGGCAGCGGGCCAATCGAGTGGGCCTTATGAGGCCATTTTCACGAGGAGGAACAGTTGAAATCGCGATTTGCCGTGACGGGTCAGGGTTGATCCCAAAAAGGCAAAGCTGTCCGTCAATATGTGTGTATATCGTAGCATGGAGTTCGTGTTGTCGCTATTCGGTTATACATTTGAACATCAGCCCCGTACCGTATACCAATCTTGTGATGATTCCCTTATCGGCAGGGCAGCCCTGCACTTATTACAAGCTCGAATATAAGTGGATCGAGTGAAGAAACACAAGACACGCTAATGCACGCTGCTTATGGGATGACGGTGTTTATCATAGTAGATATACTATTCCAGTAGTGCCGGATATTGTCATATCATGTGAAACGACATATGTAATTACTCGGCCAATGTCTCTGAAAAATTGTTATTAATATGGCGGTCTCGCTGATCTTAACATTCACTACATCGACATCTTTGCTAGAATTCAATCACTGTCTGAAAGATGGCTGCTGAACAATTGAGCTTCCAGGGCTGGATGGGCCTTGACAAGGACTCCGCCCAGGGAAAGATGGTGTGGCAGTCATTTGAGCCGAAGAAATGGGAAGAAACCGATGTCGATATTAAAATATCACACTGCGGAATCTGTGGCTCAGATCTGCACACACTCAGAAGCGGATGGGTAAGTCAATCCTCGACGAGAGTGTTGAACCCCCCACGCTCCTCTTTCTCTATCTGTCTTCCGGTCTTGCCTTGTCCTTCCAATTCTATTCTTCCCTCTTCTCCTCTCCAAAGTACTCAGACAAGATGGAGCTATTCCTAGTGCTCGACACCTATATCATCTATTTACACATGAACGCTTCTTCCTTGGACTTGGACTAATTCAAGGCAGCGCCCTACGCGTTATCCATGCTGCGTTGGTCATGAAATCATTGGAACCATCATCCGTATTGGCACTCAAACAAGAGGATTTCAACTCGGGGACAGGGTTGGCGTGGGTGCCCAGTCTGACTCGTGCCAGGGCCGCTTTGGCCCCTGCGATGAATGCGCTGCCGGGCGGGAGCAATACTGCATCAAGAGATTCGTCGGCACTTATGCGGGCATTCACTTCAACGGTGATGCATCGCAAGGAGGCTACGGGCTGTGCAATCGCTCCCCTGCACACTTTGTTGTCAAGATACCTCCAGGCTTGCCGTCGGAACATGCCGCACCAATGCTATGTGCAGGGTTGACTACATATTCGCCTCTGAAAAGACACGGAGCAGGACCAGGCAAGGCCATTGGCGTAATTGGTCTTGGAGGTCTCGGTCACTTTGCTGTCCTGTGGGCCAAGGCCCTCGGCGCGGACCGCGTTGTTGCCTTTTCGAGGACCAATGACAAGAGACAGGATGCGTTGCATCTAGGGGCTGATGAGCTTGTGGCAACGCAAACGGACGGTTGGGCGTCCCAGCACCAACAAACCTTGGATCTCATCATATCGACTGTGTCGTCCTCAAAGGTAAGACATCATCCTCGTGGGATTCAACAAGCTGACTTGAGCGGTGGTAGATGCCCATGGGGGATTATTTATCTTTGCTACGAAGGGATGGAGTCTTTGTGCAGTGTGGAAATCCTGAAGATGGCTCGTTCCAAGTGCCCGCGCCCGCGCTGATTTCAAAGCGAGTCAAGCTAACTGGCTCCCTGATTGGATCTCCAGGCGAAATCCAGGAAATGCTGGCGCTTGCAGTGGAGAAGAAGGTTGTGCCAATGGTGGAAGTACGCAGTATGAAGGAAGCCAACAGCGCCATCGTAGACATGGAACTTGGAAAAGCTCGATACCGATATGTGCTCGTCAACGAATAACTTTCAGTTGGGTGAAAAAGGGGGGGCATTGCCTGAGCAAGGTAGATATGTATCGTACAAGCGGCACTATCAAACATCTAGATATGCGACAATTTTCAATAGGTACTAGGTGACCTCTAAGCCAGTTATCTGAATTCAATACCGTTACAATCCGTCCTATTACTGTACCATATACATCTTGACGAACGAGACTAGACCCCCTGCACAAGTGACTCGGCATAATTAACCACAATCTTCACAGAATCAAAGTGTTCTATCTCTCGTCCGGAGGAACATACTCCATCAAATCAACTTAACTCCGGTTAAACCCGCGTATCATTTATTAGAAATCAAGTGGTAAGTGATCCTCGCCACGCATGGTTCGCCAGTGATTACTAGCAGCTATGAGCTCATGGCTTCCACGAAACAATTCATCCCATTTCTTCAGCAAGTCTGCACTTGCCTCCCAACTGCTTGGATCAGAAGGCTCGCCCCAGACGATGAGTCCTGTTCCGCCACCGTCTGCCGACACGGCACAGATCTCTACGATATCCAGGCAAAACGCTGTATCATCGTAGTCTTCTCCCAAAAGAAGGACATTATCGCGAACAGTCGGGAAAGGTAGCAGATCTAACCATGGATGATGGGGTATCTGTTGTTGTAGACAAGTTGGACGTAGACAAGGCGGACATCCCATCGGCGGTTGCCATTTGCCGTCCTTCATGCTGATTACCGAAACGGCATCTGAGCAGAGCCAGCTCGCTGAGGGGAACCCTAGGGCGGAAGCATTTATATCTAGGGCGCGAAAAACATTGAGTCGGGTGAGTGTCAAGAGAAGATCAACTCTGGGTGAGCCCAAGCTGGCGTGTCCTTGCGCCACCGCCTCGATTGACTCCATCAATGCATTTGCTTCGCGCGCCCCGAGGGCACACAAGGTACCAGTTCGACGACTCCCTTGCAGAGTACCCCGTAATTTTTCAATTATCTGATCATCCTTGGACAGGTGAACCTTCTGCTTTGAGTTGGCAAGATGCTGTCTCTCAACCGGCAAGCTTGACTCGTTCTTCGCGGCAAGCTTTTTGATATCAGTTTGGCGCCTACCTACAAGCCACCGAGTTAGTCTAGAAGAAACAGACACGTAAACCTCTCAGGGGTAGGTACGCATCACGCACGCCAAGCTCTTGAATTCAGGCGATTCTGCAGTCTTCGTCGTTCAGTAGAATTGGTTATCCCGGTCCAATCATCTCCAGGAGCGCGAACATGAGATTGTTGCGTCATGTGGCTTATCGGTATTGCCGATGTAGGCTCCATAGCCGACCCATCATCAACAATTACGGGCTCCATGGGAAGGATAATGATGACAGACTTGAGAGTTCGTGCGATACGAGTAGTACCTAGTTGTTGATTGGATAACAAGGAAGAAAATGCAATAAGACTAGGGTGGATATCTTATATGCGACCTGCTTATGGTGGCTGATGCGTTGAGGTTGGTTTAGTCTTCCGCTAGTTCTGCGCTAATGCAACCTGCTTGTGCAATATAAATGCGAAATTCCGCGGTTATCGAGTCAGTTGTGACATCAGTCTCGGCATACAAAGTACGTACCTATTCACCTACCTAGTAGGAACTGTACATAAGCGATGGTGGGGAGTATAGAGATATCGTTATAAACGCTGTATTCTTGGCATTTATTCTTTCCAAGTACCGTGACGGTACTTGAGAAGCACAAGGGAATTCGGTTTCATATCCGCACCTCTGTACTTCCCAATACTCCTATTTCTCTCACATTCTGGTTTATTTACATGGCCCACGGTTGAATCTATCGCAACGACTCACCATCAATCCAGCCCCATACTCCAGTCGCCATGCCCTCCTCGATTGTTCTGCCAGCGTTCCAGGCTTCAACCAAAGTACAGAAAGTTGGACCAACATTTACCGGCGATGTATTCCTCGATCGAATCTACAGCGGCGATGGCCAGAATATATCGAACGTGACTTTTACTCCTTGCGCCCGAACATACTGGCACACACACGAACATGGCCAGATGATCAAGGTCCTGGCCGGATCCGGTCTGGTCTGCGATAAGGGCGGCCAGCCTCGACGCATCGAGGCTGGAGATGTCGTTTGGGCGCAACCGGGAACTACTCACTGGCACGGAGCTGCGGAGGGGACCATCATGACACACTTGGTTGTTGCGAGTGGCCAAACCTTTTGGCACGAAGAGGTGACGGAAGAAGAATTCAAATCGGGGAGTGTGAGCAAGACACAGACAGAAAGTGGGAAGGACTGAAAATTGAGATATATCGAATTCTTTCTACACATAGGATAGGATATCCCCATATCGCAATTTCAGCCTATACTAAAGAGATTAAATCTCAAACACCTCGAAAGCCTTTTCTTGTGATGTGAGGAGGGGGGGGGGACCCCTGTTGAATACCGCAAGGAAATACTAGCAAGGCTCTGGAAACTCTAGTAAAGATCCGAGTAATGACTGTCATTGTGAGATGGAGGCCAATATAGCCATCTCACCACCCCAAGGAGATCGGACCGTACGATTACTATTATTATAACTCATGGAGCCCCTTGCTCCAGTTCCTCTGTATTAAGGAGGGTTAGATGGCAGGTGCTGGAATAACGAAATAAATCTCACATAGCACATCTAGTGAACCATATAATGGTCCGTCGTAATCATCACAATTTTTTAATGGGTTGGATTGATGTCAGATAGGCTAGCATACAGCGTTTCATGCGAATACGTCCATTATGGCCGTATACTAGCAACCTGTCCTGAATGCGGTATCCAGTTACTGGTCTTTCATGTTAGATATTTGTATCCAGCCTAGAGAAGAAAATATAGGGGTGAGGAATCCCAACGGAGCGGCGTTAACAGAATACAAGATCCGAATGATTCGTAAATAGCCGGAATATAACCCCAGCAATATCTAAACAAAGGCTACCTAGGTAGCCACTAAAACCTCTTATGATGTACGTGATATATATCATAAGTTAATGCTGCAGCCTGCTTGCGGTCCCAATTTTTTTTCTGCTTTGGAGCTAGGGATTGCCGTTTGCTTTTATGCAATATAGCATATATGAGCTCGATTAGCTAATATTTGGGAAATGTTCCGCATTAGCTATTTAATCACATGAGCTCGTTTCCTTTTCTCATATTTACCGTACATAGTTGATTTTGGCATCAGCATACGGAAACTCTCATTATGGAGTCAAAGATCAAGTCAGCTGATAAACAATCGACCGTGCCTGATGGTGGCCTGCAAGCATGGCTTCAGGTACTAGGCGCATTTTTCCTGTTCTTCAATACTTGGTAAGCCCTCGCACTCCAACGAAAGTAGTCATTCTCACTAATGGACCTTTAGGGGTATCATCAATTCTTTTGGAGTATTCCAAACCTATTATGAGCAGGATCTTCTCGCAAGTTCCGACTCGTCCGACATCTCGTGGATCGGATCTTTGCAATCATTTTTCATCATGTTCCTTGGCTTTATCACTGGACCAGTCTATGATGCAGGATATTTCTACCATCTCCTGCTTGTCGGGTCATTTTTGGTGACCTTTGGCCACATGATGCTGAGTCTGTGTACCGTATTTTGGCAGGTCCTGTTGGCACAGTCATTCTGCATTGGCCTCGGAGCCGGGTGCCTTTTTGTCCCCGGGGTGGCAATTCTTTCGCAGTATTTCAGCGCAAAGCTATCATTAGCTGTTGGCTTGGCAGCATCCGGCGCGAGCGTTGGGGGTGTGGTTTACCCGGTAGCCTTCCGACAGCTTCAACAACATCTTGGCTTCCCCTGGGCCGTTCGCATAATCGGGTTCGTTGCTCTTGGGGGTTTGTCTCTGTCCAACGTGTGTATGCGGACTCGGACACTTCCTCTTGTGAAACGGAAGATGGTTGATTGGTCGGCATTCACCGAGCTGCCGTATCTCTTGTTCAGCGCCGGCCTATTTGTTGCCTTCCTAGGGGCGTACACACCTTTTTATTACATCCAGCTCTTCGCTGAGGATCGCAGTATCACCAATTCCGATCTTGCGTTTTACTTGATTGCGATCCTCAACGCGGCATCGACCGTGGGAAGGATCGTGCCAAACTTCGTGGCCGACAAATTAGGTCCTTTCAACATGATGGTACCTTGTGCGATCATTTGCGGCATACTCATCCTGACTCTACTCGCAGTCGAAGAGCAAGGGCCTCTCTTGGCATGCACCGCCCTGTATGGGGTCTTTTCTGGCTCTTTTGTTTCTTTGAGTCCTAGTATTCTGGTCACACTGAGTCCGAATTTGGGTGTCGTAGGGACAAGAATGGGCATGTGCTTCACTGTAATGGGGTTGAGCCTACTCATCGGCACACCCGTGGCCGGTGCAATATTGAGATCAGGCTTCAACGACGTTTGGATATACGGGGGTGTCTTGACAACTACCGGTGGAGTATTGATAGGCCTTGCAAGGGCAGCATATACCAAAGGGCGTTGGTGGAGCAAAGTGTAATTTGTAGCACAACGATGTCTCTTGGGCACCATGGATAGCATGATTAGGTATTTTCCACCTCCCAAAGTTCAGGTGACGACATACGGGAGTCGTGCTTTGTCCTCAGCCTTACGTACGTGGACACTTATCCAAAGTGCCTTGTCCAACATTCAATATGCTAATTGAGATTTATGTTTAAGGTATTATTGAAAAGGGCATGAGAGCAAGCGCAGACTCTACATTCACAACAATTAGGCCTCTGAATTCATACCATTCCTGTCGCCTAGTTCCAATTCAAAGCTCATATTGGTGGAAAACAATGATCGCGCATACTGTATATCTATGTAGCTATGTATCTAGGGAACTAGGTAATGTTAGAATCCGCACATTGCGGTCATGGAAACTGCCGACAAAGAGAACAACTATGGGATGGTAGAAAAGTGCCTATCTTATTGCGCAACTGTCCTTGCAGCCCAGTCGTGGAGAACCCTACACATTTTTCATATCAAATGGGTATTCCTAGCGGCGATCTTGATATTTGGGATTGGCTCCGTTGTATGCGCAGCTGTGACAAACTCCTACGTTCTCATGGTGGGCAGGCTGATTGCAGGAAGTCGTAGAGGAGCAGAAACGACCCAGCTTATCTACAATGCCTCATTGACCGATATATTAGCATTGTATTTCCGACGAAGCGAGAGGGGCATTCACCATACACAGGATGAATCAATGGCATTGACTTCTGTAAGACGAGGATCTGGAGTCATAGACAAGCTCAGTATGGGGCGCCATGGCCAGACGTCGGCATAGTCTAGGTCTCCAAGCCACTCCATTTACCCTCGGTAGAATCCTGGATATCGGTCACGTCGAAGGCTACTTCGGAGTCAAAACAGAGGCAATGCCATGTCAAGCATAGGTGTCGTTTGGTATCTTCACGGTTGGTACGGTCCTGCCGGCGACGGCGACATAATTTCCAAGCCAAGCACTCTCTAGCCTGGAGACTACGACACAGAAGTGCCGGCACATGTCGTGAGAGATATGGACTCAACCCAACTCCTTCGTGCCTAAGAAAGCTCTGACACTCAACGGACTACAGCCGGAAAGTCATTACCAACGCCACCAACACTTTGGTGAGTGATGCAGCAGTGGCCTGGATACACAATGCAGCAGGAGAGGGTCCTGTACTGGCTACGATTGCGAATTGACGAAATGATGGTGGACCAGCTCTCCAAGCTCAACCTGATTCTTGTGGGAGAAACCGAATGATGGCGTCTTGTGGCAAAGAGTCGAGACAGCATGACCAGTGCCGAATTGTGGTATTGGACCTATCCTTGTTGTGGCCTTACCCGAAGCTTGACACTTGAACGGATGGCTGGGGAAGCTGGTTTGCTGCAGCAATAGAGGCGGATTTGAAGTCATGTTGAGTGAATAATTGTCACAAACATTGTGGAAAGCAATTTACGTTGCCGCTCAAGAAGGAAAAAGACTGCGACCAGCGGTCAGCAGCGACTGATAGAATCGCGGCCTTTGAGCTATGGTGGACCCACGATGCGGCAGCAAGCCACCAATGTACCTATGTACCATAAAAAAAAGACGAAGAAGAATAGCAAAATTTGACAGGAAATCTCTACAATACAAAATATACTCGAGCAATATCGCAATCTCACTCTCTATTTCAAAGCGCAAAGGCAATGACTTGGGGATATGTTCATATCTTTGCTCACTTGCAATGTTTTCTTACCCACCAAGGTCAACGCTAATCCATCGCCTGTCTCATTGCAGCCGCTTAGTTGGAAGACGCTTATTATTAGTAGAGGTTTAGCATGTGCTTCCCAGCAGCGTGCAAGCGGGAGAGAGAAGATGGAGTTATTGACTCGGGCGGAAAACAAAAATATATATGTGCTTCATGGATCTTTGGGGGGAAATGGCATGGGATGCATGCATACAATCATGCAATTGGTGTACCGCATGAACGTGTCTGGCGAATAGACTGGTTGAGATTCACTGGCTGATTGCCTTGGGGTTTCGAGAGATCACTGGACCCCAGCGAGTGCCCCACTTCATGCTTTCATCCATCCGCCAACTTTGGACTCACCCAATCGCGTCTGATACCAAAGTGTCTCATCCATCTCAGACTGCACAATCTCGCATTCCTAGGAGAGCCTAAGTTGGGGGGAGTTTTCATTGTTCAATCTTTTCTTCTTCTCACTCCTCTCCTCTGTCTCTCTCATCTCAAATGGCGTCCGCCAAGCTCAGCGTTCTGCCGTCCTTGAGGAGGCAGCATCTTCTGGCCGAATTGTAAGCCTTTTCGACCAAACAATAGCGGGGGCCTCCGTTGCTAACCCCCGGTCCCAGTGCCGGTCTGAAGCAGGCATGTCCTGAAGGCATCTTCGTCAGCCTCACCCCAGGAGATCCCAGCCTGTGGTCCGGGGTCCTCTTTGTGCGCGATGGTGAGCGCTACTTCATGGGATTGCAACCTCAATCTGCCTTCGACCAGTCCAGGCTAACCTTTGGGGGGGAAAAGGACCCTATGCACCAGCAGTCTTGCGATTTCAGATATCATTCCCTGATGCATATCCTAGACTGCCACCTCTTGTCACGTTCTCAACTGACATGTTTCACCCACTCGTCACCCCTCTGACAACATACATGTACACCACCGATATCCAGGACAATGGGACGGTAAGCGCGACAGATGAGGAACGCCTTCCGCCCGGCGGCTTCAGTCTTCGCCACGGCTTTCCGGATTGGTATGGCCGGCGAGTTAAATCCGCAGATGCTGTGTCTCAATCGATCCAGACTCCGCCACGTCAACTTGCCCCTTCCTTGGAGAGCGGCAAGACCTCGAGCTCCAAGAATTCGGCAGTAGGTGGCTCCCCTGTGTACACAGATACGAGCCGGAAAGAGACGTCCACATTCGAAGTGCTTGGATACATACGTAGCACGTTTGATGATGAGGATGTTCTCGACTCCATACCTTTAGAGGCAGCCGGTAACCCTGGAGCGTGGCATGCATGGCGAACTCGCCAACGAAGTAATGGCAAAGTATTTGCAGACAACGACCACAGCGAGGACAGCACGCCCACGCCAGCTGGCGCTTCAAAGAAACCCGGTGAATGGAATTGGGAAGGCGTATGGGAGGAAAGAGTCAAGAAGGGTATCGCAGCAAGCCTGTCAGAATCAGTGCTGTACGGAGGGGTAGGAGCTGGAGAGGACGTGGTAGGTTTCTCTTGCCGACTGCTCTCAAAAGACGGCTACGTACTAACTGACATGTGCCAGATCCATTTTCTCAGCATGGAAGAGAATGACATCGAGGCAGTCAAGGGCAATCTACTGAGGACACTTGGACATACTCCATCATGAGGCAGGTAGTGCCTGAAACCGTTTGCCTGGTATGGCCACCCCTGCTTGGCATTCCAAGGGGCAGGCATAGATGAGATCGAGTCCACCTAGTCTCCTGCAAGTAGAGTCAAGACTCCATGTGCCTCGACATAAACAACACAATGATACCCTGAACAAAGATTATCGCACCTTTTGGAAGCACTTTTTCAATATTCCAGCAGTTCATCTATCGTGTACGTTGTATATGGCCGCAAACTCGGCTGACCTCCATCCCGGAATCGTCGCCGCAATCACGGTACTTCTCGTCCTTCTCCTTCTATTGATTGTGATTGTTATCATCCGCGGGTTTGATCTGGGCCCACACCACACTTCTGGTCTACGTTTTATATTCAGACGAAGCTGCTTGCTGGTTACCGATTCCAGTACTTCCGTACTATCCGACATTGAGCAAAACAAGACGAGCACGCCTGGAGCTGATCTTGCAGTCTCGAGTCAGTCTCCAGAGCAGCCAATAGACGATCTGCCCCTTGGTCCTCTTCCAACTGCGGTACAAGATGAGCGTCAACCCAGTTGCTTACATGAGAATTGAACCAAGAATTGTCCTTGCGAACTTCTGGCAGGTCCTGAAATTGATAGGCGATATATGGAATATTGGCCTCAATACTTGGTTCATTCTGAGGTGCTGCTTTGGAAAGGATATTTTTGAACGGACTCACCATCGTTGTCGTCACTACACGCAGCATTGCTTCCAGCATATCCAACGTTTCTTTAATCGAATTCGTCCCCCGCCGCCCCAACCCAGAAGTGAAGGGCCGGAAGATTGGGTCGACTTAGACAGTCCTGTCCCACGAGAAGCCGGGGCCTAATCGACGCACGGGGGGTCAAGATGGACTCTGTCATTCGCTTTGAGGATCTAGTAGTACCAGCCCAAACCGGTACGATGAGTCCGACAGCGTAGCAGGCAGGCTCAAACCTGGTCATGGGTCCTCTGAGCCCACGCCCACTGAAAATCTCTAAAATTGGCAAGACCTCGTCAACTCCGGATTTTGAGGCAACTCCTAGGCCTATGCTGCAAAGGCTTCACAACAAGAGGGACGAAAATTTCAATATATCTGGCTCCTTGGATACTACGCCTCGTGCGTTCGACCGTAGGACTCACGAAAAGTCATCAAGCTATGGGTTGCTGAGGAGTCAAACACCAAAACTTTTGACAAAG
Source organism: Pestalotiopsis fici W106-1 (assembly GCF_000516985.1). Taxonomy (NCBI): domain Eukaryota; kingdom Fungi; phylum Ascomycota; class Sordariomycetes; order Amphisphaeriales; family Sporocadaceae; genus Pestalotiopsis; species Pestalotiopsis fici. The sequence continues at coordinate 1,556,948 of NW_006917093.1, read as the reverse complement.
CTGCGTTCATTCTCCAATGGACGAGTATCATCATCTAGGGCTACATGTCGTCGCTACAGTACTGACAGCCATGTCTCCAATACTGAGTCCGTTCCTCCTCCTCATTCTGTACGCCTTCACTCGGCTCAGGGCAAAATGTCCAATTTCGGAAGCAGCTCGTCTGAAGGATCATATGACCCAGACCCGGTGATGCCGCTATGCTACGACGGTTACCCTCTAGGAACCCATGGCTCACGCCGGCAGAGTAATCCAATGTCGTACTTTCATGAGCCTATCGAGCCTTTTATGGATCCGAGTCTGTGGATACCACAAGTGAGGGTTGTTCCTGAAATGACAACGATTCGGGACGGCAGCATGACGGTCTAGGTGGCCATTGAGATTTTTGGGCAGATTCAGGGCTACCTTTATGAGGCACAACTGAATCTAATACCAACCGAGGGCAATATCATCATGGAGTTGATTGATGGCGAGGTCCCAAAGTGTATTAGCCCGGGATCCAGTCATCTTACACTGGCACTCATGAGACTTGGTCCGTTGAAGACTCCACGGACACCATCAGCGGAAGCAATCGAGCCGGATGTCTTGATCGCTGACTTGGAGCACCATCTTGGAGACAGGAGGACCAATTTTCTGGAAGTTACGTTGTCGTACTCCCATTCAGGGTTTCCAAAGACACAACTGAAGACAATGGCAACAGGCACCGTCAAGAGAAACAACCCAGCCTCTGTTTGGTCATCTGCACGGCCGGTAGTTGCCAACGATCTTGCCCCGATTGTTGAGGCGCACTGGGGGCCAAAGAGGGCTCAAGATATCATGCAACGTATATCGAAAACTCGAGAGGGGTCTGAGGACAGGAAGACTGCCACCAAGAGGTGGAGCTTGGGCGGATGGTGGTAGAGCTCAAAGAACAAAGCTATATTTCAGTACTTAGGACTTTTTTTCGGAGGACAGTCAATACAAGCAACAATTTCATGTCATTTTTAAAAACTTGCGATGAGTGTAATGTGCGCAGCGGTCCTGGTAGATGGGGCTTCTCACTCGCAAATCATAGGATATAGAGTGCAGCTAGTTGTATTTATTTTTATTTCATATATACATTTTTTATAGCTCATCGCGCCATGGTATCGAGACCTGTGCGCCAAGCTTTTCTACCGTCTTTGCCGCAGCCTTATTTGACTTTTTGACAGCTGCTGCAATGTCACAATCCGTGCCCTTTGCCTTTGCTGCCACGACGTCGAGCGCGTAGCTACCGACAAAGGTGTCGCCGGCGGCCGTTGTATCCACGACCTTGGCCTTCTCGGCCGGGATGAGACCCGACTCTCCTTTCCTGTTCATGTAGAATACGCCTCTACCGCCTAAAGTCACGATAATATTCTTGACACCCTTGGCCAAGAACTTCTTGGACACATTGATCAGCCCTTCTTCGGCTTCGAGCTCAGCCTCGGCAACGCCGCCAAGGATCGCCGCCTCTGTCTCGTTGACAACCAGGTGCGCCAGGCCTCTGTACGCCTCATCGGGCAGCGGCACGGCGGGCGCCGGGTTCAGCAGCACGTCGACGCCGTCCTCGTTGGCGGCCTTGAGGGCCTGCAGCACGGTGGGGATGGGGATCTCGAGCTGCATGATGAGGAGGTCGGGCCGGGGACCGGGCAGGCGCTCGAACTGTGCCGGCAGCAGCGAATGGTTGGCCTCGGGGCTGAGGATGATGCGGTTCTGGCCCGTGGGCTCGTCGACGACGATGATGGCAATGCCCGTCTTGCCGTCCTGTTGCCGCGCCACGCCGCTCACGTCGACGCCGTGCTCCGACATGTTGGACAGCAGTATGTCGCCGTACGTGTCGGCGCCGACGGCGCCCACCATCCGGACATGGGCCGTCTCGTCGTCATTGCTCGCAGCAGCAGCAGCAGATAGAGACGACTTGGACCGTGAGAGCTTGGCGCAGGCTACGGCCTGGTTGGCGCCCTTGCCGCCGGGCGACACGGCAAACGAGTTGGACGTCAGGGTCTCGCCCGGCAGCGGGTGGTGCGGCACATAGGACACGAGGTCAATGTTGAGGGAGCCGAGAACGGTGATGAGGGGCGCCTTGGTTGTCGACATGGTTACTTTGCGCAGGGTGTATTGGAGGGGGTTGGGCGGACGTATAGCAGCAGCAGCTTCGGGGAGTTAGGGATCGGGCCTTTACCACAGTGAGAAGTGGTCCAATTCCGTAACCGAAAGTCCAGCTCAAGCTCGTGTGACTACACTGAGTGAAAGCTAGGATAGGTAGCTCGGAGGTAAGTATATCTCTCTACTCGGAGATATCGCTTCTACCTCGATCTCCTTTGTGATGATCTACAGTTCCTCGGTCTGTGATGGGATATAAATGTCCCGGAAAGTGTTGAATTCGGCAGACCAGCTGATGCGGGTTGGTGCATGTGTCAAAAGATTAACCCCTCCATCCATAAAAAAGTCAATTGGGGGGGAATTTAGTGCAGGGCGGGCTCAGTTTAGGGAGCGAAACCACCCCCGCCAACCGTCAGCCCGCCGAGCCCGCAAGTCTGGGTGCAATTGCTTCAGGAACAGAAACAGGGGTCTCTTTGTTTAGTACCGACAGGTGACGTACATTTGCCTCGAGCTTTCGCCGAATCTGCCCCTCCATGGTGTTTATCGGTTGTATTTCTAGATTCCGACGCCAAAAAAACGCTGCCATCTAGCTAGCCAAGTCCCTCTCTAATCGTCTTGCCCCGATTCCAGTAAAGGTGCTGACGCTTGATGAATCGTATCATGCTCGACTCGCACATTTGTTCATGCCAAAAGAGCATTGTACAGTTGATCTGTCGAATGTGCTGGGGGGACGCAAGGGCATTCATTTGCCCGCATGAACCAGTCAGAGACCACAAGAGTGATAGATTGATTGGTCCAAGGTAGAGTCTCGGAATCATGGCACTCACAATTCCCTAGCAAGGAGTTATCACGCTCCAGTATTCCTCCACAATTACTACTATTTTCCTAGGCAGATTCCAATGGCTCATCATTTCTTAAGCTTTTCCTTTATAGCACTACGAACGGCTACTACTGACCCCGCACCGGGGAAATAGGTCAAACTACTACTCAACCCCACAGCCCGCCGAGCCCATGGGTTGCGCGTCAGAAAGGATATATGAATATCCATCCCTTCGACATGTCAGCCATTGGAAATCATGACGAGACTACTGGCTCTCCGTGATTCTATAAATTATTAGATCTGGGACTTTTCATCTTTCTCTCTTTTCTTTTACATTATTTACGTTTCTTGCTTTATACCCACGATGGCGGACCCCAAAGATCTCAAGGTCGATGTGATCGGCGCAGGTATGCTCGGCTCGGCCGATTGGTGTTGCGGTTATACAATGTGGATAGCAACTGATTCGCTTCACCAACAGGAATGGGTGGCTTGACCGCGGCCCTCGCCCTCGCCAAAAAGGGCTTCAAGAACATTACAGTATACGAGAATGCCTCGACTTTGGGCTTTGTTGGAGCCGGTATCCAATTAGCTCCCAATATGCTACGGATTCTGGACCGGCTCGGCTGCTTCAAAGGCACTCGCATCGAGAAGGAGGCGACCAACATCTTGGCGACCAGTATTGTGCGCGGCTCGGACAATCAAGAGCTCACGCACGTCGAAATGCCCGACATTGAGGAAAAGTACGGATACCCCCACATGACCGGCCACCGTGAGAGTTTAGCCGGCGGTCTCTACGAGGCCTGTCAAAAGGAGAGCGCCATCAAGTTCGTCTTTGGCGTTCAGCTGCAGGACGTACTGGCTTTTGGATCCAAGCCCCGATTCACCGTCAAGCCGCGGGACGGTGAGGCATACGAAGTCGAGACCGATGTGCTCATTGGCGCCGACGGTATCAAGTCCAACACGCGGACGGCCATGCTGCGCGAGCTCAAGATCGACACGGATGTCGAGGATACCGGCCAGGCCGCCTACCGCATCATGCTCACCCGCGAGCAGTGCCAGCCGTACCCCGAGTTGATCAAGCTGCTCGACTCCAACTGCGCCATGCGCTGGATCGGTGAGAAGCGACACATTGTCGCGTATCCCATCGCCAACCACAACATTTACAACTTGTCGACGGCGCAGCCCGACTCCAACTTTGCCGCGACTACCAATGCCACATACACAACCAAGGGTGACAAGAGCCAGATGCTCAAGGTCTACGAGGACTTTTGTCCCCTCGTGCAGACCATGCTGAACCTGGTGCCAGAAGGCGAGGTCTGCGAGTGGCGGCTGCGGTCCCAGAAGCCGCTGGAGCAGTGGTCGCACGGCAGCGCATGCCTAGTCGGCGACGCCTGCCACCCGACGCTGCCGCACCTGGCGCAGGGCGCCGCTCTGGCCATGGAGGACGCCGCCGTGCTGGCCGAGACGCTGGCTTTGGCGCCGTTGCAGAAGGACGGCAGCGGCGAGGCCGTCACCCGGGCCCTGCGCGTGTACGAGCTGCTGCGCAAGGACCGCGCCTACACCCTCGTCAACCTGGCCGCGCTCAACGGCAAGGCCATGCACTTGGGCGAGGGCAGCGCCCGGGAGGAGCGTGACCGCATGTTTGCCGCCGCTCGCGAGAAGGGCAAGCCCGTCCCGGACAAGTGGGCCAGCCCCGATGTCCAGCAGATGATTTACTCGCACGATTGTATGACGAACGCGCAGGAAAAGTTTGACGAGCTGTACGCTTCGACAACATCGTGAGAATCTAGGTTAGTTTAGTAAGACGGATTAGTTCATTGTAAGGAGTTGGCAAGGCGACATGATGTCTATATACTTCCATTATATCTGTGTTTACAACTTTCCAAAGTTTCCCTTGCTCCCGTTTTCCAACGACTAAGTTGATTGTTGATGATATGTTTGCATTAATTTGCGGATCTATTGGCTGATTCTGGTACTATTCTCACGTCAAAATACCATGGAGTGACGCAACAAAGTAATGAGCTCCATTCACAGAAAACAGGAAACAAACTTATATTGGTATACCGCGAGAAAGCCCAAGACTCCTGAACAAGAAGCAAGCAACTTGAAGAGAAAAATCAATCCCCATGTCGCCCAAAATGCAGACTCAAAGGCGGCCAACGTCCCAGACGACGGCGCACCACTACCTTTATCCGTAACGCCTATTCTGATGCTTTGTGATGTGTGGCTTTGATGCTCGGAATTGTTGGCTCATTGCGAAGTCCATCTTGCTTCCCGCCTGCACCTTTCCTGGTCAGGATTTGGGCGCAAAAGACTTTGTTGTCCAGCCTCTTCATTCCAGCGTCTTTGAAAACCCCTTTTGCGCTCCCCATCCTCTTCCTTACTTTGCATGAGTCCATCTACACCATCTAGGATATGCTCTCCCCTTGCCGGAGCTTTTCTTCCGCCACGTCGAATTCTTTCCCTGGTCAAGTTTAGAACAAGAGGTCCAGACAGCAGCAGCAGGCAAGAGCAGCGAGAACACCCTCTAGACAACCGGGACCCGAGCTGCGATCATCTTGATAGCGGCCTTGTGGGGGGTATCCTTGCTGGTAGTAGCCGCCTCCTTGCTGGGGAGGGCCGTAATAGCCCTGCTGCTGCTGCTGATAGTACCCGCCCCCATTCGGAGGAGGAGGTCCTTGTTGTTGGTAGTAGCCCATGTTGGGGTTCGATTGGTAGTATCCATCATTGCCGCCACCGTACGGCGGTTGTTGTTGTTGGCCGTATGCGCCGGGTTGCTGGTAAGCGGCTTGTGGATGCTGTGGGCCATTGTCATAGGCGGGCGGTTGATCGTACGGTTTCGACATTGTCTAGATAGGGAGAGTGAAAAGAGATCTGGTCGCACAAGAAAGACAAGGTAGAAGGACCTCTTGAAAAACGGAAAACCGGCACAATGTTGTGATATTGATTGTGTCGAGTGCGTGTTTCGCTATTTTCCAGTTGGGTCGCTTGAGGAAACCGGTGACGCCGATAAGTCGCAGCAGCTCTTTTGGGACCACTATTGTGATGCAGCGCAACGTGGTGAAGTGTACTGCCGTGAGGTGCTGCGTGATGCAGTGAGGGACACGGATGCGATGAAAAAAGATGGTCGATCTTGTCGCTGTGACTGGTGGTCAAGTATGATGAGTTTGCCAGAGAATCAATTTTAGGGTTTCGCTTGGATGCGAGTTGTTACGATCGGTCAGCTGCTCTCAGAGCCCCGTGGGTGAGTTTTCACAATGTTGGAGTGTTTTGTGGCGAAGCAGCTTTCTTGTCACGAGGGGGGCGAAAGCTGACCCAAATGAAGCGCCCAGATTGGGATATCTCGGATACCTTGGGACGTGGGGAGCTCCCTAGAGGCTCGGCAAGGGAGAAAGAGAGTGATTATTACGACGAGCAGTCTTGGCAATGGAGGAGGACAGGAAATGAAAAGAATCTCCACGAAATTACGAATGGCAAACAAAGGTAGCACGTCTCTTCCTGGGCAGTTTGGAAATCACTTTTTCCTAGTAAATCAAAAAGAGGCCGCCAGTTGTATGAATGCGACGTGAATGGTGGCAGCAGGTATGGAAGAGAGGTCAGGGGAATCGCAATGCGCGGGTGCATTCATTCGGACCTGCGATTGGGCCCGGGACCCGATGCAGGTGATCTGTTATCCTAAAGGGGGAAGCTTCGCCTTGATTTACACTGTTGCAAACAGGTCCCTCCTGTCGTCGCAGGCCGTTTGGAGTTCACAAACCTTCAGCGTCTCAAGATGGTCCATGGAGGGGTAGGGCAGGTCAAGGTAGTAGTATGTATTGTATGCGTGTCTCAATGTAGTCGTAGTAAGCTGCTCCAGCGCTCATCCAATACATACGCCGGAAGCACTCTGAAACAAGTCACGCGCGAGTTTGGCATGGTGGCGGTGCGCAGGTACAGGCAGGTAACAGCAATAGAGTGCGGCGAAACGAAACCAGCCCATGAGCTTTGTGATAATCTTAAAAGATGGGCAAAGCACCACAATGTCGAAGGGCAAGAGTTTATTTCACCATGATCCAATCATTGTTATTGTCTTGCACCTTTGGACGTCTGCCCGGGCAGCACACTGCAGGTATACTCTGCGTTGCTTACATACCTAATGTATTACTGTATGTAAGCCTCACATTTCATGTAAATCAACCACCATCGAACCGCTGAGATCTACACCACGTACCTTATTACTTAGCTGTACACATGCTTCCCCGGCAACGATTTACTACCATGGATGTTTCCGTTGGTAGTTGCTGTTTAGTGCGGGACGCCCCTCTGCGGCAATTCCTCAGCTTTGACAGCTCCTTCACAGACACTACTGCGGATGCCTCGGGTAGTGGGGGGGGACTGGGAAAGTTGCTAGAAGGTAGCGACTTGATTGACGCGGGTAATAAGGATGCAGAAGCTATATCACGAGTAGAGGATGCACAATGCAGATGAAATCGAATGCGAGATTGATTTGTCCACGTTGTTTCGTTTACTTAGGTATGGGCTATGTGTTTACTCCTATGCATGTAATGTATGCATGCGTCCATCATATTAGGTATGTAGGACATCTTGCCTCGGGTCGATGAGGTGCAAATGCTTAATTCGTTTCCTCCTCCCTGTCTTCAGCTGCTCTCTCGCGTAACTGCTTCCATTTCCATTGCAGTCGGTCAAGCTGCCGAGTGCCTTACCGGTCGTTTGCGGCAAATCTTGTATGCAAACTAACAAAAATACATTGCGTCGAAGTCCGACGCAACCACTCAGGATACCTTGGAGGGGGTAGCAGGTAGGCAGGGAGAAAAGTTAAAAAGAGCATGTAATCTGTACAGAATGGGTAGTGGTGTCAAAAAATGCGCAAGAAGGGTTCACGAATTTCAAGGATTCCCACCTTACAGTAGTTACCTTCGCTACTACTAGTCTACTACCTTTTCACAAAACAGCCCAGGGTATTGCCAGCAGCCGGGGGGCGGAAGTGCCCAGCGGAACCCTGGTAGCCGCATTGCCGCCGCATGTTGCCGCCGGCAGCAACGCCGAGTCGGCATAGATTGGGGCGAGATCGACTATCGGTACATATGCTCCTAGGTAGGTAGGTGGCACTATTTTGTGAAAGATGAGAGGAGGGGGGGGTTAGCAAACCTGAGCCCAGTAGTACTACTTGCACGCTTGACTAATGAACCATGGATGTTGAAAAAGGTAGGGGGCGGATAACGTTTCTGGTTTGCAGTATCTGGCTGCTACTGATGCAGTATCTTGCTGCAGCCGCTGCCGCTGCTACTGCTGCTGCTAATGGTGGGATGCGTAGACAGTCCATGGCCACATGGCAAGAAATCAGACTAACACCAGATGCGGTTTACCGGAGGAGAAACTGACGTGCTAGTCAGTCTGTAAGAAGAAAGTAGCTGACGTCCTTGGCTAGGGCGGAGCGGTAGATTTTCAGGGAGGGCGGTTTTGACGATCTCCTCTGGATGCCCTCCAATCGCACGGTATAGTACGGAATAGGATAATGGTACTGATTTACTAGAACCTATTGGTGCGGAGAAGACTTCCGCTGCTTGGCTGGCCAGCGGAGCGCGTTCTTGTGTAACCTGCAGAGCAAGCTCGGCATCTAGAGAATATTCAGGTGGGAAACAAGCCAGCGCGCATTCTTGTTTTGTCAACAAAGGGCGATTGACTCTCCTGGCAAAGTGAAGTGAACATCTCCGGATCTCCAGGCACGATTTGTATGTGTGGCCGGAGGAGAAAAGTACTGGCGCACGAGGACACCTGCATCAGTAGCCTGAACTAACAACATATAGTCAATTATAGTCAACCTGGCAGTGCCTGGGCGAGCGGAGGAACCAGAAAAAAACAGGGCCATCAAATTATTATCCTCATGGTACAGGATCCGACATGACGTAAACTCCTAGTAAATGAATACACAGGGCTGTTTATATAATCATTCTTTTACAACAGCCCGTGGAAATATACGCTCTTCGGAGGCTCCGAGTGCGCGGATATAGGTATCATCAAGCTCCATCATTCGCGCCCATCATCCCACTGCCAGCCATCCCGCCGCGCATCGTCACGATCTAGCTGTCCCCAGCGGCGGTAGGCCCATCTTCTTCAGGTCCTCATTGATCTCCTCTGTCCGCTCCAGGAAATGTGGCCTCATTGTATCGTACAAGGCTGGCGACGGTGCTGGTTTTTCCCAAGTTAGCCCACAACTAGAATTGGCGATCACGCTGGCAGCATAAATTTTGAATGATAAAACAACTCGTTTCAACTTACGATTCAGCACGCCACTGCGCTCGAGCCCATACTTTGTCACGCCGAGATGCGTGGGAATGTGAAACATGAATGCTAAAGTTTGTGTTAGTCCAGTTTATTAGAGTTCACCTAGAAAGACTCTAGAACGAGTGCCGGAAATCAAGCAGAGACTCACCTAAGAAGCCCTCGCCCACTCTCTCTGGCTTCAAGTCAGCCTTGGTTGCCAATTCGTAAGTCTCGTAAGTTTCTACCACAGTTAGTAAACGTGATCACCACAGATATGATCGACATTGGTGGGTAGGCAGGGAGGGTATCTCAAAGGTCCTAAACAAACATACCTCCATGTGCCATGTAACTGGGCTGGAAGCTAAGCCCCCCGGCGCGGAGATCTCGGCTGCTCCCAGCGTAGGGTCCTTGAATAATCCCCATGACCTCGGCAGCCATGTTGCGATGATAATACTAGAATCAATTTCAGCGATCAATTATTCTCGGCCGGGGTCGCACCCAATAAACTGGGTACGTAAGCAGACGTTGGTGCCAGTGCGGACTTACGGGCGGCCTGAAGCTGTTAGTCGTAACATTCCATTTTGGCGTAAAAGCCATCACCTCGGTAATGGCAACCCCGGGTATTTTTGACTTTGCGGTCAAGACGGTGTACACCGACGGGTCGCTTTGGTCGCGATCGACGACGGCCGTGTTGATGAACCTTTCCAGTGCATACTTGAAAGGAATGCAACTGCAATTCAGGGAAGAAAAAGAGGTCAGTCGGTAACTCTTTGCACGTATCCGGGTTCAAACAGGGAATAACTCATACTTTCCATGCCAAGCGACTACATCAAACGGCGTGTGCTGCTGTTTGTGTGACCAAAACTTTCCACCCAGCTTCACCACAACTAGAATGACCGTTAGCAAAACATGTAGGTCCCACGTGGCAAGATCCAGACTTACCCTCCCATTCGGAGAGATCTTCATCAAAGGACGCCACAGGATATTCAAAGTTCCTCGGGAGTGCCATGCCGTTAGCACCGATCGGTCCCATGTCTGGCAACTCGTAGTGGCTCCCGAACACCTCCTGCACATCTGCATTGGTGTTATTATTGTATAGAGTTGATAGAATGTAACTTTGACTTACAGCCTCTTGATGGGCCGTCTGGTAGTGACACTTTGAATTTGATGCCGGCTTGAATGACGACCATCTCGCCGGGCCGTACCATGAGCCTGGTAAATAGTCAGCATTGTGTTACAGATGAAGGGAGAAAAGAAGGAAATCAGCATCGCATTGGCCTTACATTCCAAGTTCGGTCTGTATATCCAGACGGCCTTGTTGCGGAATGATGAGCATATCTCCGTCGTTGCTGCAAAACGCCCTATTCCTCATGGAAACGTTGGCCGTGTAGATGTGGATTGCCAGACCCTCTTTCATAATGGCATCTCCGTTGCCAATGACGGTCTTGAGCCCTTGACAAAAGTCGATTTCTTCGCTGTCTGAAGGAATGAGGAATGGAAGCCAGCACAGGACCTGCGGTGGAAATTCGACATTCTCATTGTTCGCGGAGAATCGCGCTTCAAGCTACAAGTACATAGTTGTCGTGGTCAGTGACTGTTCAAAGAGAAGGGTGTGCTCAATGCCCATTGTGGCTCTACTGAAAGGCTTACATCTTCGTTTTCGGGCAGTTTTTGGGCTACCCCATGTGCAAGTGAAGGCATGATCCTGTAGAACCAGACATGCTGCATGTCATTTCTTGAAGCAATGAAGCCAGTGCTTGTCAGTTGCTCAGAGTAGAGTCCATATTTGCAAATCTGTGGTGTATTCTGTGCTACCGGAATCACGCCAGGGCTGCAGTGTCACAGTCTTGTTAGCCAGCAATCAGAAAGGGTTGGTGGGACCATCAGGTACTTACACGGCCTCTGAGTTGAAGAAGTTTCCAAAGCCGACCTGATACCTATACGGATCTTTTTCGGTTGGGCTGGTCATGAATGCCGACTGACTACATGCGCCAAAGGCTGCTGTCGGTTCAAGGTGACGGATGGCTCCCATGCTGGGGGATCGTGATGGCTAGCAGGGATCGCCTAGAAGGCACTGCGTATCAATGACAAGCTAAGTATGAAAACGAAGTGGATGTGAAGCTGTATGAAACTTCTCTTAAGATGAACGCGCTGAGTGTTGAGTCAACTGTAGTAGGTACTCGGTATTCAGTTGAAGCGGCATCACTGAAAGAAATCAGGAGCGTTCAGACTGATTGAAAGATGTCCAGGAATTAGATATATGAATCGATGCTAGGGAGCCGCCCAAGTGGGTCGCGTCTTCCGGCACCAAGATAGGCAAAATGCTCTGGGTACATCCGGTGGTTTGTCTAGAGGGGGTGGAATACATTCGATACCTTGCCTACCTAATGTAGGTATTCGATTACTTTACTTAGTTTGCCTAGTTCAGGGCTGAGTACGTAGGTATGGTACAGTTTGACCTCGGAAGTCGGGCATACGATCAGCTCGACTAGCTAGCAAGCAAACTAGGGTCTTTGGCTGGGTTGGGTGAGGCGGAACCATAAGCGGAGCCCAGTGGGAAAAAAAGTATATCGGAACCTTTGCCGGCGGCAGCCCTCCGGCACGACCCAAGGTGCGGTGCGGAATACTATGGCGGGCTACGATGGGCACTGAATGCCGCCGTCTCATTGTGTGTGCTAAACACCACACACTTATCTCTGGATGGCGTGTCACACTGTTAACTATACGCCACAGCCGAGCTGCGAGGTTTTTACGGCGGAATGGCCTGATTTGGGCATATTATTTTATTCTGCTGTGTTGTACTGCAATGTTGCATTGATCACCAAGCTGGCCAAGGCGCCCCCAACGTCCTGTTAAAACCGCGCTGTTGTGTCTATCTTCGAGCCGATGGGCGAGTTTTGAGCAAACTTTGAATACTCACTGGCTCGGGCCGAGTGGGGGGGTATATTTTTATTTTTTTTTTGAGTGCGGCACAAGTGGCTACACACATACCACACCTAATATCATGAGCTGTTTTTGTATCGTTTTATTCCCGGAGACAATTTATTTGTGGCTGAGGTCATATGGGACTGATCAATTCTTTTCCTGCGTCTGTGCTAATCTAAAAGCATTGCTGTGGCCTGATTCGCTTCAACGGTCCGGTCAAGCGACATATCAATGTACTTGGTGCTTGCTGTATCATGCGCGTCCAGCTACGTATAACAGAGCAACGCTGGTATCTGCCGCAGACCCACGAGCCGCACACCGTTTCGGAGGGTCCGTTTTCTCAATACATCAGAGGAGGAAGAGGGGTATTGTATCGGGCGCAGATAACCAAGACCAACCAGCCCTTGGAATGTGGTACCTGCATGCTTGTGCGTGTCATGTGGCGTTATGTGGCGTTGATATGATCATATTTGTGTTTGTCCTTTTTTCCCCCAACAATGGCAAATAGTGAAGTGCTGATTATGTGCTGGAAATATCGGCATGATTCCGCGAGAGCCTCTCTAGGTAGGTGGGCACGGAATGCCAATGCTGAATGTATAAATATGCACACAACGCCAGCTGGATGCTGCATCAGGCAACGATCTTTATCTATATGTGTCCTTGGAACCGTTCATGATTATTGATCAACGCTCAACGTGACTAGTGTCTTTCGGCAGATTTCTACCAGTTATATTGACGCACAAAGAAGTATACTAGGATGCCTTGAGGACAATGCGTGAGCTGCGCAAATAGTATACTCGACGTGCCTCGGAAAAAGCAAAGCAGTGCGGAACTTGCCGACGTTGATCTGCCAAATCTCCAATGATGTTGCATGCCTAGGTAGGCATGCTCAATTTTGGCAAGAAGAGACGATGCTGTGCGTGCCGACAGAATGGACCACCAAGGCTGGTCGAGTCTTGAAATGATTTATAGGGAATGCATGTACACTGCATGTCATCTACGATGCAATATTGACCAATGATTACACAGTTGAAGGCAAGGTGGTTCTGAGAATAGTAGCCCTGGTCCTGTAGATCGCATCGCATTGGATGCAAAGACCCCTGGAGGTCGGAGAACGATATACTCCCTACATATCACTTACATGGAAAGTTCCGTGCATAGTGACCTCGCCGGGAAATGGGGGTCGAAACCATTCAACCGGTCTGGCTTGAGTCTACGGAGAGGCTCCGACATGTGTCCCTCGTGATGTAGGACGTGCAGCTGGCCTCGTATGATGCTGATCGTGAAGCTCATTTTCCAACTCTACTTGCACAAGTCAATCAAGATACGGCATGTGGGAACTCGTCACTGTTTTTTCTAAATGCTACAAGATGCCTCATATAATGCTATAAGCACGTTATTGTCATTCATTTCTTGAATTGATACCTGATCTAACGGTGATGATGGAAATCCTTCCTCTACCATTTTGTGTGCATTCCCAACGGTTGTGCATAAAGTAAGTGTCATTAGTAGTACAAGCAAGGATAATTACACATTGAAAAGTTATACTCCGCCGCATTTGCCTGCCGGAAAAGAAACGCTAGGCGTTAGCGCCATGCGCACTGGGGAGCCGATGTCCAATACGGTGGAGCCCCTCGACTGCCTGTCGGCTCTTTTGGCCCTCCCAAAATGCCAGCCGCCAACCTAAACCCTCGCCCTACCACCAAAATCGTCTTCCCAGAAGTCGCTTTTCCTTCTTGACATTTCACCACTCTCTCCTCCCTTGGTTTTGAACAAGAGATTTGGACCCAGAAAAAGTTCCCATCTCGAGACGGTTGCCAACAAGTGAGAGATCAGCTACTGATTCCACTGCCATCATATGTGCTGTCCGCCTGACCCGTCTCACTTCAAGGTTCTCGCAGCCACGATTCGCTCAGCTTGAATCTGCCGTGACTTCAAGTTACACAAATTTCTCAATTTGGGATACACAACAGAGGTTACTTATTCTCCGGACACGGGTCCGCGCATAGAGCAGCAAATCACCAACAAATGAGCTGCATGGAAGGTTCCATCCACTTGCCAAATCAGTCCAGACCGTGATCGCCGCGGTTGATTCCTTGGTTGCCTCGTTGCGCCTTACATTCAAGACAGCGACGCGCTGTCTTCAGTCTCTCATTTCAATTGACTTGGGATCACCATCATCGGCGAGGGCTACAATGGGGGAACGAACCTTGACTTTTCCTCAACTTGAGGCAGACAAACTCGAGCCGTATCTGACGCCTGCGACTGCTGGGGCATCCGCGGGACATGCACCCGTTTCCGACAAACCATTCGTCACTCTTACCTTTGCCACATCCCTGGATTCTGCTCTATCCCTGGCTCCCGGAACCAGGACAGCTCTTTCCGGCCCCCAATCTAAGGCCATGACCCATTACTTGCGAAGCCGACACGATGCCATTTGCGTTGGGGTGGGGACTGCGATTGCTGACGATCCTGGCCTCAACTGTCGCCTGGAAGGTTTGGACTTGTCTCGACAGCCGCGACCAATCGTCATAGATTCCCGGCTTCGCTGGCAATTCACGCGAGAAAGCAAGGCCATGCAGCTCGCGCAAGCAGGCCAGGGCCTTGCTCCTTTCATCATCACCTCGGAGCGCTCTCCGCCCGAGGCGCAGCAAGCCCTCCTCGAGGAGCACGGCGGGAAATATATCTTTCTTGGCCGTGACACCGCAGATCAGCAGCGCTTTCAGTGGTCCGATGTTCTGCGCGCTGTAGCTGGCGAGGGCTTGCAGAGTATCATGATTGAAGGCGGTGGCCAGATTATCAACTCGTTGCTCGAAGCTGGATCGAACCACCTGGTCGACTCGGTCATTGTAACCATTGCTCCCACCTGGCTTGGTCAGGGTGGCGTTGTTGTGTCTCCGCCACGACGGATGGACTCAAATGGCACGCCGGTCCCTGCTGCCCGACTCGCCGACACTGCATGGCTCCCACTAGGCGAAGATGTCGTACTGTGCGGAAGGCTGGCTTGATGAATGCATATACAGGACAGCATCTCCGATATCTATTTTCTATCGAAAAATGTGACTGGATTTGGTCCGTTCATTCATTACTTCACTCCAACTCTAAAAACTATTTTTCACCTGTGTTCGGTCTATCGTCTCGCGTTGCTCATGAGCCGTCGATCGATCCATATACGCAGAGCCAACCTTCCTCACCGCTCTCGGCCCCTCATCCCTTTCATGGCACATCAAATGAGAACAATGTGTCCCTTCTTGTTCTTTGCGCACTCCCCTGACACACTTTTACTCACTTTTACCCAGTTCTACCTCAAGTATGTCCTCTGTGCTTTATCTCTAGCCAGCGGAAAGGAAAGTAGAAGAGGCCTGTGACGACGAAGGCCATTTCAAAGCCAACGTCGCCAGTGATGGCTGCAATGGGTCCGGTGAACCAAACCTCGGCCATTCCTGGAATAACAAGACCCATTGCACAGATCGAGGCTGCTATCGCCGCGATTCCCGATGGCAACTTTCTTCCAACGTTCCAGATCGCAGGGTCATATGTGTTAAAGTCCATACGCCGGAAAATAACCAACTCTTCAATCAGTACGGCATCAAAACAACCTGCCCAATAGCCAATGAGGGCCAGAAAGTTTTCCAAGGACTCTTCCCATTCCTCGGCAGCCTTGATGGCGGTTGGTATCATCACGATAATAACCGCTAGGATGAAGAAATACCGCGGGATCTTGGCAAAGAATGGCAAAATCATCTGGAGGTTCAAGGCAACCGAATACATTGAAATGGCAATGTTACCCAGCACGCTCAATGCAAGAAGGACCAGGATGAACTTCCCAAATCCGCCGGAGCTGCTGAGCATTTCTGCGAGCACACCACCAGCACCGTATGCTGCGTAAGCATCGGACCATCCGTCAACGACAGGCACAGCGCCACCCATAGCTGCACCGAGCACAAAGAGTGGTACCGATGGTGTCAAGAGTCCCAGGTACGTGTAAGTAAATATCTTTGTCCTTTGCGATGATCAGTAATGTTCAGTCGCGTTATGGGTAGTTTTGAGGAGAAATAAATGCTTACTTGGACGCATTAGGACTGTGATAGGTGGAATAGTCGGAAACGGTACCACCAAAAGTGATGAAATATCCAGCTATAAGACCGCCATATGATACGATGGAAGATGCTACAGCAGGCGGTGCTTCGGCCTGCTGAAAGAGCAGGTGGCCACCGCATCCTACGGCTACCACAATCGCTATAAGATTCGGTATCCAACTCCAACGCTCCCAAGCATGCAAAGCTCGAAAGCCAAGCAGGGACACAATAAAGCTAATCACGATGATGACAACAATGCCGACGTTGACGCTCACGTGGCCTGGATTAATGGCGGCTATGGTTTGGCCTCCAACTATGGCCGCTACCAGAGAGAATCCAGTGATTGTGGCAGCGTTGAGTAGTAATGGGATGGTGATTATATAAAGCCCCCAAGAGTATCGGGCTTGGATCAGCTGTCTCATGCCTGTCTTGCATCCTCCGCAACCCATGAATGCGGGAAATGCGCAAGTAAGCATGGAGAAGAACAGGATGGTCAGAGATGCATCTCTCAGGCTCATGCCAAAAGAGAGAGTAGCGAGCATTCCGGTCGGTATCCTGCAGATTGGTCAGTGTCAGTCAGACTTTATCCAGGAGACTGGCAACCTACGGAAGCACGCAAAGCAAGGCGGTGAAGAAGACACTGAACAAATTGTTGTACGATGTGTTTGTTCTTTCTTCGACCGGAATTGGCTTGATCCCATTTTCCTCGACGCCGGCATCCAAAAGGCGCTGATACCATCTAGGATGTTTCGCAGCCTCCGATTTGTATATGGCTCCGGGCTCGACCTTTAGGAAAGACGCCATGCCGGAGTGGCCGTGTTCATGGTCCGAAATACCTGCTTCGACGTCACGCTCAGAAGAGCGCGCTGATTTTGGATCTTCCGACGCCATGTTGGAATTAGGAGCAATGGATCGATGTCAGGGAGGGGTATTGTTGTTCGTCAAGCGATTGTCCTGGAGCTTTTGCGAAGACCAGAGGTTTGTCGTTTTGGACCTCAGCTTACGCCTTTGCTAGATGAGTCAGAAGCCGGTCTTCTGCTCTCTTTTGATGGCGACTGGAATCTTGGGCTCGAAAATCGTGGGTGCTCTGTGTCGCTGTATCTGAGGCGCCAAGTCCTGCAAAAGCCCAGATCAGTTGAGAGGCCTTGTTGGTAATGCGCCCATGTGCCGGGCGTGTCTGCTTGCTTCTTGGTCGCTCTTACTTCTGACGATCAAGCCGCCCACTATTCGGAGCACCAAAAGTGTGCGAACCAGGTGGAAAAATGTGTGCCACTATCCTGACCTATCAGAGCACACATACAGACCCCAGTCATTTGTCGGAAAGCCCACAGTAGGAAGAGTGGTTCAACTAAGCCAGGACTCAGTCTATCCGATATTCGCACCGGCTATCGCAAAGTCTTCCAATACGGAGGAGATGCCTATTTGGATAATCTTCCAACATGAATTGTTCCTTTTTTTTAGCCAAAGGTTTACATGTTGAAGGGCGCCTTGATCGGAGCGGGAGCTGACCAAACCGACAAACTTGCGAATCCACACGTCTACACTGCTAACGTAGTAGTCCCCTGGCTTTAGGTCCAGCTAGTTCGGCGGAGGCGCGTGCGGCTCGCATCGGCTGGGATGCCCATCACGAAAGAGCGCATTTACCTACGGGATATTTTCGTTGAACGTTCTCTTTCTCAAAAGGGACCATGTTGTTTCAAGATGCAGCGCGTAGTTAGGTAGGTTATGGCCACAGCATGCTTTCTCTTGAGCGTCCGACAAACATGCCGTCCTTCTCCTTGAAGGTGCATTCTCACCTTGATTTCAACATTCAAGTCAGATCTGGCATGGTGAAAAGCTGTCTGGCTAGACCCAGGAGAACGCGGCTAAGACTCTTTAACGCTGGGGCCAAGCAAAGTCGCATGGACTGGAGTCGCACAAGTCTCAACCTTATCGCCAAAAACAGTGATTCTCTCGAGTCATTTCAGCACGCCAATTGGTGACTGGTTGATACGGGTAACAAAAGCAAATCGAATATCAAAATGATTTTCTAGACTTCGGTTGCTGCCACTCCTGAGCTCCTTTGGTCATGGCTGAACCGAGCTACAGACACGGCTTGTCGCATTTCTCTTTGCTTTGAGACAATCATTAGCGCATTGCTATGATTGCAGTAAAAGAATGTCTTGCAAGCTCAAGGTAAGTCTAAATTATGCATCTCACCGGAGCCATGGACTTGGGTTCCACTGGCCCGGCTCGTGTCAGATGTGTCAAGCTGTAAGCTGAATTGAGTTGAGATCACGCTGAAGCCGATTACTCATTATCGCATCACTCGTGGTGTCAGCCACCGAAAATAACAATATTACTCCATTCGAATAGGTAGTATATAAATCGAAATTTGTCCATCGCATGATACATCAGAAACAAATCTGGTTCGCTGATGAATTCCTAGCAAACAATTCCAGAAAATCGGACTTTGTGATACGCAGCCGTCAGATCAGCTCCATTCATACCGAGACAGCGCCAATGTTGCGCCACGTCGAGGGGAGGGTTTAGCTACCGACTGAGCGCGATGAAAGTTTGATTCACTAGATTCTTTTTTAATCGCCGACATGCATAGGTTCTACTGCTTCACTACAGGTGTACTCTCACCACAACGCCCGAGACGTATCCAATCCTATAGCGGCTACTATCATGCCCGCCGGTTCTGTGCTCGCCAAATCAAATGTACTTTGAGCGAAAGAATCAAGAACGAGCTATTTCAGAGCTGCATGCTCAGCCAAGGGGTAGTCTCTGGGATGGGGAGGTCCAAGTGGGACTGCATAGTTCTTTAGATCAGCGCCGCGCTGTCGCTGGTATATGTTTTTTTTCTTCTTCATATTATCTATTGTACGTCATCGTATTACCTCAAGTTGGAGACGTTCATGTTGGAGGCTACTATATTGTTATATTTATCATACCAGCTTAATCATACGCCACAAGTCTTGAATTGTCTTGCTCCTCCATTACAACTCGATTAGATAAAAGGTCCTCTGACCCGTTTTGTCAATCAACGTATGCCTCGAGGCAGATAGGCAGTATCCGAGGAAAGCAATCAAATCGAATTACAAGTCGAATCTTGTTGGAACAGGCCTAAGATATTGGAATTGTACCAAGCTCTTCTATGCCTTTTGCCGTCCTCCTCGTACAATAAAGAGGTTGGGATTCTGGGAAAGGTGAAAAGTGGGTGCGAAGAGATGGGAGATGAGACTCAGTCATGGACAGAGTGAATCATCAGCCTCAAGAGAAAGGTCAAGATCTGTTCTTGAGGAGCCTTATGTAAAGAACGCATGACCCCTGAAACCACGGAAGGAAATGAACAACTCTGTGTATTGTTTGCCTTTTCAAATGGCGATCGTACCAACAACATACCTATGGATTATTGTCTCCGTGGGTCTTATTGTTCTGCCTTCTAGATGACGGCTGGAGATGATCATGGGAAAGCAGCTTAGCCCTTTTATTTAATCCCATCTATAGGGATGTTTTCATTTTATAAACTCCAATTGGCGCAATGCTATGTAATTCATACCCACCAAAAGTTCCAACTTGTGATCGGGCATGAGTTATCTATGCCAGATTAAGATTATTAGCGCGTTTCCTGGGATTTCCAAATAGAAGTTCTTGTAGATAAACAATGCAATTTGAAATCTTCGATGACCATTAGAATAAATCACAACCCAAGCTCTTGTTTTTTTATTATTATTATTTTGGTAAGAATGTGTTTCGAAACAGACTGTTATTTATTCCTGGGTACTTTAAAAGCAACGGACATCGCCGCCTGGTATGTGAGTATAACTTTCTAGAAAGCTTACAAATGGTTGGCCTTTCTACGAGAGACAACCTAGACGTTGTATCTCAATAATAGGCAGTATCCTGTCTTTAAGCAAGCTCAAAAATAGTGGTGTTACAAATTGATATAAGTCTATTACTCAGCCCCGGAGGATCATCCTCGCTCAAATCGGTCACAAATATATTTATAACTCTCTCGACTCGCCATATACTGCATAGAAAACGACACATGCCAACACGTACTGGTATGTTCTGTCTGATCTCCCGATTTTTAACGAAGGCAACTACAATTTTGTCGAACACACTAGTTGACCATCCTTCCACCAGGCTCAACGTTGATCAGATCTCATGGAAAAGAAAAGAAAAGATGAGGATTTCTCAAACATTACGATAAGAAAACCAAACTGTCACGATAAAAATATCCCGTACACAAATTTCTACGCTCGTTGTTCATCTGCGCCAGCAATGCTTGCCTGTAAACCGCCTCTCTCAATGTCCGCTCTTCAAAATACACTAGAATAAGACGTCTGGAGTACATGAGTAAGCCGCATAAATATCAACCAGCCTTGACCAGGAGGGGGTCAGGGTGAGCAGGCGCCAATCAGTGAGGGTGTGGCAGAGGAGGCGCGCGTGCCGGTCCGCCGGAAAGGGCCTCGCTTGCCTAGTTCTGATGATTATTGATCCTGCGTCCTAATCTTACAATTCCTTTCCCCATCGTTGCCTGAATTTTTCAATTCAATGGAGCTGACAAGTCTATTGTGTGGCATGAGTAATAGTAATGATCATCAATAATGAGGTACAGACTGAATTGGGGCAATGATCTCTAGTCTATACCATGCAAAAACTACTTCTCCTTTCTTGGCTTTCTCTCATATTGGTATTATGATCCCATAACGAGAACCCCTTCCACCGGCGGTGAAGCAAACCCATGAAATAACTCCGTATAAAGGTCGAAATGTCGAAATGTCGACTGACCAAGCTCGGCCGGGTTTTTCCAACGTTGCAGTCCATTGTAACCCTTTTGCCCAGTCTTGGTAGGCTGGACAAGTATTTTTTTCATGCATCACCCATGCTTGTCTTACGAGAGACAGCTCCATCATGTATCTGGGTTTGTGGAGTAAAGCCAATGAATGGGCTTGCAAAAAGTCTTGGTACTCTTAGGGGAGGAGGAGGAGGAGGACGACAACGACGAGAGAGTATCATCTCTCCCCCTGTCCGGCAGTGCCTCTTTGAAATAGGTATATCTACCTGCCATGCATTTGCTTGCTCCAGCTCTTGTTCTGGCCAACAAATAACTAAGCCATGTAAAGGCCCAGGCGTCCCATCTTACGGTCCCGAGACCGAGTTGATTTTGGGTAACCACTCCAATCCCACATAATCATCCACCTCCATTCAAACCCCAAAAAGGCCCCAGGGTCCCGGCAGCCATGGGCAAGGGAGAAGACGCAATGTCATTGTCCCCTCCCTCCCCCTTCCCAATAGACGCAGACAATTCTTTTTGGCCCAGTCGGGTAATGATGAGTTTGCCTTTCTTTCAGCTGGGTTCGCTTCCCCCAAAATAATGTCTATCGAACGGCAGATCAGCACTACGTGCATTTTTGCAAGGTTGTCTGATTCAAATCCTCCTATTGGACTGCTCGCACAAAGGCTGCGCTTGTCAGGGGAGGGGAGGGGATGGGGGATTTGGGCCAAGGCATGGCTACCTACTTGTTCATGAATCACCACTAAAAAGAGAGAGAGACAACGAGGGGGAGAGTGACTCCATCCCCGGGATTGCAACCCCGGAATGTCCAAGGGTGCCTTTGTCTCGGTACCAAATAGTCGGCTCCGTGGTATCGCGGGTGGTTATCTTTTTCGCCAGGGGGGTCCCGCCCACGTTCACAACATTAGTAGCAGTAGTGGGTTTCAAGGGTTGAGGCTTATTAGCGGCTGTCCATTTATTGCTTGGCCGTCATGTAGATAGGTGGAAATACACGATAGGCAGTGTAAGTCTTAATCTGGAAAGGAGCTAAGTGCGAAGCAGGGGTAATAAGTCAGACGGCTCTAATGCAGTGACCTTTCTAAAAAAGCCCCCCATCAGCCTTGTGGGAATGTTGGAGGTAGGAGGTATAGGCAAAGGCGCAGTCGTATCATTATTACAAGACACACCGACGGGGGGAGGGATCGTCAGCTTCGGCTTCATAAGCGTTTATCCCGTTCTGGGCGGAGGCAAATACGGTGACCGCATCCGGGAGACTCTGGGGGTGGACCGGCAAGTCCTCGGGCTTACGCAGTATCTGTACCTTGAACATTTCATTGCTAATACCCCGTTATGCCTCTCTCTCTAGGGGTCGCAGCAGCCCAGGAGGCGAAGCTGATGCCACACGGCCGCTGCTCCTGCTGCCTCCCGTTAAGGCAGCCATTATGGCACAAGCGATGCGCGTCCGCCCGCTCATCCTCGATGCAGGTTTTCATCGAAGCGGAAAGGTCGGATTGGAAACCCTCAAGGTCTCGGAGGCCTGTGCGAGATGACCCAAATTGATCGGAAGAGCACTGAACACGACAAGTATGTTACTGTGTAAACATGAGAGAATAGTTGCGGTGGATCTTGCCTTTGTACCACTTTAAAAAGTGCTACTAGCATGGCCAGTCATCATACCGGAAGCAGGTCCGGAGACTATTTACCCAGAAAGACGGAACGCTGTGCCAGGACTTCGCATAGGTTCGTATAGTAGTTCCGTAGCTAGGTGGGCTCAGCTGCCTCGGAAGCGCCAGGCGCTACATAGTACAGCCCTGTCGTCAACATAATTAATAATCTCCCGTTGCAATTCATATTACTTGGGAGTATTAATCCATTTGATCCACGCAGCGCCATTCTTGAAAAACTTACCTTTGGTCAAACAAGGCTATTTCGACACCGCAACAACGACGACATATAGGACAGCGGCTCTTGTTCCATATTGGCTGGCCCCAAATCATGTTAGCATATTCTTGTGTAACGTCGACAGGGTCGTGATTATGGAATGCCACAGGCCCTGTTCAAGGCTAGATAAAGACCGGGTTTGATGCTGGGTACCAGCTCAACATATACCACGATGTGAACCGTGCTTTCAAGATGCGGGCCAGCCCAGATCCTCCTCCCCCCAAGACCGATACCTGTTCAGCTTATTCAAGAGACTTGATATCAGTGCTTGCCCAGCTGGAAGATGGGTTTCAGGTAGTCTATCCACCCTCACTGTACACTTGCGGGAATACGGGAATACCACAAAGGTTGTGCCGTAGTTTGGCAGCACCGTCTCCACGCCTGCCCGGCCCCCATTCCGCGAAACGTCTTGGGTCAGCGTGCCCCTGGGAATGAACGAGGCCCTTGCAAACATCCACTGACATCCATGGTCCAATTACTAGGTCTTCAAGCTAGTTCACCTGCAGCTGGACAAGTCGGGATGGTATTCTGGGGTCTCATATTACTTAGTTCCTCGACCAAGTCTCAGCCCCAGTAGATACGCCCTTTTGAGCGAAGCCTATTGATCCTGAAAGCCAATGTTTGTCAGACTGGAGGCAGACCGTTGACGAAAGGCATGACGTATAGGTCATGCCGCCGATCATCATGGATATGAGTCAATAGCAGCCACGCTGGATCCTCTACGCGGATAGTGCCAACGATGCATCCAGCCCAGCCTGCAGCTCAACGCCATCTCACCACGACAGGCTACAAGGGCTCAGAGAGACTAGCGCTTATAGTGTCGTTTCGCTTGATAGACTATAGTTGTAAACTCGATACCGATATAGCCTGCGATCATTCGATTTGAGACGTGACATTCAGCGGCCAAGCCCCGAGAAACACAGTCCCACGTTGTTGGCGGTTCTGGGAGAGTCAGACGACGAGGAGTTGACCGGTGAGAAGAAACCCGCCCGAAGGGACTTGGTGACCTGATGTAGTACAAGATGAGACCACTGCGATATTAAATTTCAATGCCGAGAGATGTTGCGGTCGTTGACAAAAGAGGAAATACGAGCAGCCCCGAATGGCTGTTTGGAGTCAGTGCGACAGCGGACGCACGGTGTAGGTGCATACATAGAGCCCAACAAGAATCCATGCCCTGTCGACAACATGCAGAAGTGGTACACCAGTCAGGCTTCTTGCTTTGGCCATCTGAAATTCATGTCCCAGACAAGAACTAGGGACCATGACAGAATACAAACACTCGATTAGTCCCTGGGAAAGTGTTTGCGACGCCATACTCTCTATGACCTAGGTAGTGGTCTAGCATGCGTGAGCCAGGCCACGTTTCAAAGTAGGAGCACTGGTCAGTGAGATACCCCAACTATGCAATAAGACGGGGCAGCAGGCAGGACGTGATTCAAAAAGCTCCTGAGGTAGGTTGAGTCGAGGTCTGCTGCTGGACAAAGTAAAGTTCTCCAAAATTACCGATGGCGAACATGCCAGCCGAGTGGTGTTGTTTGGGTATGAAGGGGAGCGTAGTCAGATCAAGGAATCTTGACAGCCATATGACAACAGGAAGCCTTTGCGGCTGCTGTTCTGACGGCAATGAATTAGCTTTCGGTCTGGAATGCAGGTCATCTGACGAGAAATCTTTTCCGATATCCTAATCGTCGCCCCTAGCCGCATGAGATACAGTTATGAAGTAGACGGCGAGAAGATTGACAACCTGCAGAAGGCTACGCCCAGTCCGTAGCGGCCCGAGGCGGTGCTGCCGTCTGACCCCACGGTGCAATCTATCGACGGGAATGATCCCTCTCCCCCAGCTGCAAGGCTGAGTTCTATGCCACATGCCATGGGTCCACAATGCATCGACCCACGGTTGTCGTCCAGGATCTTGGACTCGTCGGTGTGAGCTTGTAAGCTAGCAGCATTCTTGTGGAAGTGACCACATTGACTGCCTGTCCTCGACGATGTGACATTGCTGCTACGTGCCTGGGTGTCCTCCCACGAACATGCCCCAGACGAGAGGCTAGACGCCAGGGGGGTTGCCTCGTCGAAGACACCAAAGATGTTTCAACCCTTGAATCATGGGATTGGTTCACTTGAGTAAGAAGCGGTCGATGCTTTTCTTACCGCAACCACGAGGTTTGGTTATGAGTCTGCAGAGGAATCTGATAGGTTCAGGCTGATGCTGACATGATCCAGTCGGGCAAGGGACTCAACGTCGTCTAGCCAGGGCAACACCCACTCCAACCGATGGTGGCATGTCCCAATTGGCCAACAACTGGACGTGCCCTGAAGCTTACAAGGCAGCAGGAGTCAAAGCTTGCCTGGTCACCAACCCAAACGTGACCTGATTGCAGTTTAAGTCATGCAAAACCTGATATTGTAGCTTCCAGAATTGTGGAGAGCTGTCTGTGTCTGACGTTTCTGAGGCCTTTCCCATATACTATGGTGATTCATGGAATGGCATGTGCCCGATCTGCAGACAAGATGCAATAGATTGTTTAAAAAGCAATCTAGGATTTGGGCCCAGTCGCCTTGATTGCACCAATCGCTTGGATGAGAGCTTGATCGTCAGGCAGTAATCATGACAAGAAAGAAAGAAAAAGCTTCACGTATTGGGCGCGGTGGAGGACTGCCAGACCCTCCCGGGCGGTTCGCCGCCATTGATAGATAGGCGGTAAAGAAGAAGGCCCATGACCAGGAAAAGATTTCATAGTACGAGGCAGAGGAAAAAATAATAATTTTTTTTTCGACGATGGTTACGATAGGTCGGCAGATCGGACATCGGCTATTGTTGCGAACAGATGGCGATTGCCTCGGGGGGACATGAACTGGCTGTTCGGCCGTCGTCGCCCTGGCTGCAGTCGGACCTTGTCACCGGTTGACGGGAAAGTATATTGTTTGCTTCATCTCTCGAGCTGCGGGGACCGTTTGCTGCTAAGGGCTCCGCTGGCGATCTTCACGATGCTGCAAAAGATTGGTGACGAACCTGGCCGCGCTCGGTCAGATCTCCATATCTCCATGCAGTAATGACTAACAGGACCATGCGAGACTGGGGGAGGTAATGCAGAGAGTTCGATGTCAGTCAGATGCATAATTGCTTCGCATGCGCGCTCAAGGCTGCATCGGTAAGATGCAAGGTCGATTTCGAGCCGCCTGGGCTCCCCTGGAACGTCTCTCAGCAGCTATTGGTGGTCGACCTGTGCGTTTTGTTTTGTTCTCTTTCTTTTTGGTCGCATCTCATTGGCTGGCTGCAGGGAAAGGAGGGTACGCCGTGAGGGAGAAAAAAAAAAAGATAAAATCAAGCAGAATAGAATAAAATAAAAACAAAACCATTGAATCCTTCGCCGACTGATATGCAGACGTGGCAGGCGTGATCGAAGCGCAGGGCACAGACCCAACAAGAAGAAAAAGAAAATAATAATTAAAAGAATTCGGCTAGCACGCAGACAGACATTGGCACAACCTACGAGCCCGCTCCCATTGGACTTGAGTGGTGTCACAATCGCCGTGGAAGGAGTGGCGAATCGGAGAGTTAAAAAAAAAAACCAGTACAAAAAAGAAACCAGAGTACCCAAAAGCTCACCACAGCCCCTTGGACAACGCATCACCGGTTGAGTTGAAACACGTCCACTTGCAAATGATCGACCCGGCACCGGGCATCAAGCTATACATACCATGTAAGTCAGGGAATCGACAAGCAAGGCGAGTAACCAACCAACCAACAAACCAACCAAGCATTTTTCTTCTTGGATGGACCGATGGACGAGGTAGGTCAGAATAAGGCAACTATCGCGGACCACTTGCGACCCATTGCGACGTTGTCGGGCGTGGGGACAACGAGGGCCGTAGGGTAAAGTAGGTACATGATATGTAGGCAACGACAAATTGCCCAGACCGAGCTTCGTACGTCTGCATGACGAACAGCATCAATCAATTGTTGTGTCCATGATACGTACCGACCGCAATTAGGAAGGGGAGGGGGTAATGTATGGCGACGCGGGATGTGACGAGCCGCAAAAAACGGTGCGTGGTTTGTTGCAATGCGCTATCCCAATTTTATTTCCTGGGCAGCTGCTGCTTTTCTGCCTCGATATCGAGTCTATCGAGATATGGCGTATGTAAGAAGTGTGTGTACGGGGCTGACTGGCTGGCTCGCACGCTCATAAGCAGTGCTGCTTGCTCACATGGCCCCCGGCCTGCCACAGCCGGAGAGCGGGTACCACGCCTCCGAAGGAACACGGCATTCATATCTGTGAATCGCTGCGCGCGTATCTTATCTCATCTTTTACCCATCCCAAGGATCATCATATCAGGTATGTGGGTTGGTTGGCTGCTTGGGTAGGCCAGTAAATACATAGGTAGTATTGCCAGCCGTGTCTTTCGAATTACGCAAGTTGGGCATGCCGAGCTGGGTTCAACCGTCAGATCTCTCTCCTCGGTCGCGGTGTTTGCTGCACGTCAACCCCTGCAAATGCGATCTCGTGATGCTCTCACCGGTTTTTTCGGTGGCGGAGCCGATGAGGGTCTTGAGATGTGGATGTGATAGCCTGAACTTGGCAACCTGCCCCGAGAGAGGAGAGACGACGACGAGGAGAAGGAAGACAAAGAGCAAGAAGAAGAAAGTATTTCAATTTTCAATAAATCAGACCAGTTAGAATAAAAGAAAGAAAAATCCTAGAAAAAAAAAACTATATCGCCGCGTCAATAAAATAAAACAAGTTGCATTAATTACTGCACGCGGTGGGCTGCAGGCGCGATGTGATTATTCCATGTGTAAACCTAAATCATGATTGCTTTTGCCATGTACCGTGGTGAGATTTTCCCCTCTCGCAATCCCTGAGACCTGGTGTATGGACACACTAGATGCGCCGTACAACCAACATGATATGCAATCCTGAAGGTAAGAGCATTCAAAAGTACCAACGATCACGAAGGTACTATACTTGGGCCCGTATCGGATCCATTTTCTGGGTGTGTCTATTGTTTCTTCTTTCTCTCACTCTTTTCCTTTCTTGTTGTTGAAGAAAAAAAAAACCCCAGGCAAAGATGAGGAGGTTCGGAGGGAACGGCTGCCCTGACGCGACGATGTTGGAACTCACCGCTTTGGGCCAATGGTTCTCCTCTCCCTCTCTTCCACCTCCGCTTTGCTGGGTTAGCAGCAGTCCTCAATGTTGGTTCAGACCCCGCTACAGGAGGACCAACTGGCGGATCGATGCCAACCTCTGGCTAGTTGACGGCTCCCCATTCTGGGCTGAGTACTGGCCCTGTCCTTGTTCGAGAAGGTTTCTGTCGATGGGCCTCTTTTATTGCGGAAAGAGAAGCACTGACTCATTTCCTCGTCACTGAGATCCAACTTTCTTCCAGAAGGGAACCAAGAAGGAGAACAGACCTCTCGTGGGTCAAAGACGGGGTTTACTCCGTACCGGCGACGTCCGGTCAATTGATGATCTCCAACTATTTTCTTTGTGCTATGTATGCTATTATGCAATGTGTACAATTATTGCGCTGCTGTTGCCTTTATTAGTAGCATCTCCTTTTCGATCCCAATTTTTTTTTTTTTTTTTTGGTCTCCCCTTGCTTCCCCCATTTTCCCTGTCAATTGTTTCGTAGCTGGAGGCTAGAAAGGAAACGGACGCGGCGTAAAGGGCAACGGCGTGTTGGATCCGACCACTCGGGTTGTTCCCATTGGGGTAACGCAAGCCCCAGCACCCAGATGAAACCAGCGCCAGGCGTCGACAGCGAACGCTGGGTTTGGCATATTGCTTCTAGAAAAAATCCGCGTAAGAGCAGTACCCATTCCGCACCTGGGATCTGCTTGGACCTGTCTCGGTTCTCCTGGGATGAACCATGAGAGCTGCTTGTCGAGCTTGTTGCGAGCCAGAGGTCTTGTGCCCGAGATCCGGGGATAGAACGCATCAATCTCGGGCAAGTCACCAAAGAACCGACCGTGCTACACACGTACTATTACTGTTCGTACTTTGACTTTTTTTTTTTTTTGTGTTTAATTGTTACCGCCATCACCAGCTGCCCAATTCGCCACCAGAGCGCAATGCCATATACCAATTACAGTTGTCCGTCTGGGACATTAATGATGATGCGACGGGAACGAGCGGTGAGCGATGGCAGGCCGAGACAAGGAGGCATTGACATCTATTCTCGAGACGCTCGCAAACCGCGATGACCTGGACAAATGAGAGGATCACATTGAATGAATTGAGCGCAATCCACATCATGACAATGCGACTTGCTGGGCGTAATAGATATATGTGTACCACATGTAATGCATCGCAACCACCAGACAGACGGGCGCGGCCAAACCCATTTTTATTTCAATAGCAGCCCTATCTTTTCAGCAGAGATCACCACCGAGCGTGGGGAGGTGGCCGTTTCATGCAGACTGTCGTCGTCATTTTTCTAGAACAAAGCGAGATTCACTAGGACTGACTATCATGGAGTCGCAGATCAACGTCCAAGCCCCCTGAGAGCGGGCACAAGCCAACCCGGTAGCCATGCTCCCCAGCCAGCGCTACAGATAGGTAGTGTTCATACTGTAGTGTATGGGAATTTATTCAGGGGAGCTTTAGTCATATGACCCCATCTGCATGCGAGTGAAAGGATAACCCCAGGTACAATTTAGGGGAGACGGATGGCCAGCCAGCTTTGTCCACCGGGGATCAAAATTTGATGAGCGACAGTTTCCTTCCCTTTCACCACGGCATACTGAAAGGGGCAAGAAAACATTCTAGCGCGCGGACTGTCCACGGGTTGAAGCATGGTATATGCTGGGAGGAGCTGGAGAAGGGTTCTGCTTTTTTTTTCAGCAGTAGTCAATTCAATAAATACACACAAATTCTCTTTTGGTCGTAGTATTGGTAACCAAGAGCAGCCTATACCTAGATGGTAGCGTCAAAGTGTAGAACAAAGCAAACAACCCGAAGGGAGAAAAAAACAAGTTACCTTGGCCAGCAACGGACTGTGCAGGGAAAGACAGAATTGGTTGCTGCACCTAACTAGGGTTTCGACGCGAGCATGACGCTCGGCAACCGTTCCGCTCAAACTATGCCTCGTGGCACCGACAAGCTGGGAACCTTGACACGGCATGGGGGTCCCACGCCCCAGTCTCCAATCATCGATCTGAAGCCCACACTTTAGTTCAGATAACGGACACGCGAGAGGAGGAAAAATAAAGGCGGCAAGGAAAAGAGATCATTAAAAAAAAAAAAACAATAAAATAATAATTCTGAAGAAAAGAAAAGAAAACAAGAAAGAGGAGCAGCCAAGAATTCAAAACAAACTAAAGAGGAGATGTGGTGAGATCTAATGCCCCGCAGAAAAGCCTACAGTCAGTGCAGTAGTATGTGATGTTCCGCCCACCTCTGCGTAATATATCTCAGCAGATCGGCCAGATCCATCGAATATGAGTGAACAGGTCAACTGCATCACGGTATTAAGTAGTATCTGCAGCAATTTTTCTGATTCTTCAATGGCAAAAGGCTATTGCATATACCTGCATGCAACCCGTGGTTGTTTGCAATGATACCCTTGTACTGTCATTTTTCTGAAAGAGCTGGTCGCTGCATCAAAAGTACCAGCACCGTTATCTGGTCCAGGTCAGCGCCAGATGCGTTTTAATCATTGCTTGCACAACGACGACCAAACGTGGATTCTTCTCTCATCAATGCCAAACATAACATCAGACACCCGAACTAGTGAGCGCTTTTCTTGCCTGTTGCTTCGATCCGAACAGCCTCGAGCAACCTTCAGCCTCGGGCCGGGGGGGGGGGGGGGGGGGTTTTCCGTCAACTTGGCTCTGACGTTCTCCATCCCGCCACGTCGCTCTGGTCATCTTTGAAACTTTATTTACCGAGTGAATGGTTGTCCGTCAAGTTATTTAGTTCCATGCACCAAGGCGCTCTTGACGCTAACTCTTCACCGGGCGCCCGGGCCGGAAGCGCTGGAGCGCCAGAATTTCCATTGTGCGATCCGCTCTTTTCTACTACTACGATGTACATGGCTATCACCTCGGATTGCACTTCGGGTCGGAGATCAGCAGACCTTGCTTGCTTCCAGACGGGCGACCCATGCGGCCATAAAAAAAATAAAAAAATAATGTCTAGGAGGAGAGGCCCTGTCAAAAATTCTGTATCCCGCACAAACCTCAAACTCGGGGAAAAACGAATTTGGCGGCAGTAGTATGACAGGCACCGCAACCTGGCAATACCCCATAGGTACAGCAATAAACGATATACATCACCACCGCTGCCACCACCACCACCACCACCACCACCACCACCAAATACCTGTCAAGGTACAATACGACAGCAAGGCTATATGGATTCCATCTAGCAAATACACTTCCAACCACCAACCTACCTACTAGGTAGTTATACCTTAGCTAACTCATGCTTTGGGCATCTACATAGTAGATGACATGACCTTACTCACCCATTACCTAACCAAGGAGAGTGGGCAAGTCGTACCGTACTTTTAGAGTAAGGTAGCAGAACTATCGTTTGCCCCTACTGCACTCTCTTGCCCAGTAGTTCCTGGGCTGCGCACACCGGATCGCCGGCGGCGCTGCATATCTTGCTCGCTTAAGCCTACATAGGCAATTCTTGTAGCTCGATGCGACACAAATGCCACATGGTTCGGTAGGGATCAGCCCTGCTGACCAAAAAGGTGGTCTGGTTCCCTCACTGGTCTATCTCCCTTTTCGACCCAGGAACGTTTGCCCAAAGGCTGGCTGGCTGGCTGGCTGGCTGGCTGGCGGGCCAAAAAAAAAAAAAAAAAAAGCCTGGCTGGCTTCTGCTTGCATGCATTCGCTCCGTTGCATCGGCTCTTTTCTTCCTATGGTGGACTACGACGAATAGGTTCGGTCGGTTGTACCTGGCAAGCCAGGCTCCGACGAAACGCCTCGTACGGCTGTCGTATGCAGCCAGTATGTACGTGGGTAGGTAATATAGGTTTAAGGCACGAGAGACGAATAGAGGCTCTCGCAGCTCGCAGAGTCAAGTCGTAATAATCTCCCGTGCATATCTTTTGCCCTTATCGTTCAAACCCGGTCAGGCACGCTGGCCAATGACTGCCGGCAAGAACACATCAGAACCCTTCCCCCCCAGCTGTCGTAATCGTCTCCGATGATGCCTTCGTGCATGTCTTTAAATCACCTGGGACCGCGGAATGAGGCGTCACCTGACGACGATACGGAGAGGGAAAATGATAACAAAACTGCAGTCTGTTTGCTCTGCAGAATACTAACCTAGTTGCTGAATGGGCGAACGCCCCTCCCTGCCAGCCTACATACCCGCCTTTTTTTCTTCAACCATATCAAACTGCAGCGCATGTGATGTTCACCCAGAGCGGATCCACGAGAAAAATCGGTCACTGCGGCGAATGGTGTTCCGCACTCATCAATCCCATCCGGCCACCCACTAGTAAATTTCCGTACCCATCGAACAAGGGAATTTGCTTGTTGCTTTTTGCCCTTCTCGGCAGCGTTCGTGTTCAACGTCAGTCTAATAATAAAAGTATAGTTCTCAATTGAGCAATATCCAATTCGTACTGTTGCGTGCTTCACGTTGGAATTCCCTCTCGACAACAATGCATAGTGGTTCCCTCCTGTCGGCAAACAAGTCCGCACATGGCCCTTGTTTATCTATGATGGGACCGAAGGACATGGCGGGGCGTCATCATCACATCCCCAACATATCCATTGCGTGCGGCACAGGGCAGGAGGCTGAGGGAGGTATATGCTGTAATGGTCTGTAGTATTTGCCGTAGTAGTTGTACGAAATAAACAGCACAGGCTGTATGTAGGTAGGTAGGTAGGTACGGTACGTACGTGGTCAAAGTGCCAGAGAGTTCAGTCAGCAGACCTGGCGTCATTTCCAGTACGAAGAACCCCCCCGGCAAGCCATCAAACAATACGGTGTCACTAAAAAAGCTGAAGCCCGGGATAGTTGTCAGCTTGGGGGGGTGTTGGAATAGCAAAACCGAGAAGAAAAAAAAATTCAGGTTCTGATCAACAGGACTGACAGGGCGCCTCTTCTTGGCCTTCTAGAAGTTCCTTAGGGCAGAGACTACTGCTTAGTTCGTCCAGGAGAATGGAGAATTCCCCTGAATCCGCTCGGTTGAGGTCAATGTCAGGACCCCCGGGAGGCTCTCGCTGTGGGACCCTGTTATCCCGTACCCACATCTAGGACCCAAAATCATCTCGCCCACGCCGTAATAGTGGCACCGGTACCCTATCACATACGTATGTGATGATGGGCTGGTACCTTACCTACCTCTCTTTCTTGCTTTGCTTGGCTCTTCTTTCCTCAGTACCATGAGCAATGGCTTTGAGCGATAGCCTTGCTCGCTCGTCATCATTGTCAACAACAACGGTATGTACGCGTGCCTTGAGAAATTCAAACCTTGTCCAGGCAAGGTACAATAGCCATGTACCTGCTCGGCATTGATCAATGGCTTTCCCTGATGTCTTTTTTTTCCTTAAACGCCCAGCTTTACGAATAGCTCCACTCATCTATCTTCCTGGGCTGCCAGTCGTTCGCTCTCTCTCGCTTTCTGTGTGTAACCTGGAACCATTTGGGACGCGCCGCTCAGTTGGGCGCGGAGTCTACCCGGACCATCAGCGCCAGCGCCTAGTATAAACTTCTAATTTCGCCATTCAGCCATGTCATTGGTAGGGGGATCACTTCCGTCGAGGCCGCCAAGTCCCCAGTCCACAAAACGAGTAGTCCAAGGTGGTTGCACCATGGACGGAGCGCCTGGATAGCATGGAGCCAGGCGGCGAACCGCATTGTCTTGACGCGCACCGCAAGATTGGACTCACTCTACTTGAACGGGCCTGACTGGATTGGGGGTGGGAGAGGCTTGTTGGCTTTTGGCGGCTCTCTTTTCCTGTCTGTCCCTCCAGCTCAGGTCTGTCACAGCTGAAAGCAAAAGTCAGCCGGCTACCCAAGCTCCCTCTGGGATGCCGCCGCCGAACGACCCGTCGACGGCTCTGCCTATCTGCTACAGCCTACCTAAACTGCATACGTACTGTACTAGGAAGTGTCCTCACTAGTAGGTCAAGAAAAAAAAAAATTAGGTACTGGATATTGCTCTACTTGTTCCCCAACCTAATGCCACGACACATGGTAGCCCACCACATCTCAAGTCCCTTCAAGTGTCCATGTTCACTCTATACACTACTTTGTGGGCAGCGGGGAAATCTACTACCCACACGACAGCTACACAACACTACGTACCGCAATAGTGCAGCTATGTCACCAACTTGTTCGTCGCCTCGTGGAGACCCGTTCTGGTTGACTTGCGGCAACGGTGGCAGGCCATGATTGTTTCGGCGAGAACGAGGGTCCAGGTGGGAGATGCAAGGATGCGTCCCATTCCCACTCTACGCTTGCATTGCATTGCACATGGCTCCAACAGAAACCCCCCGGCCTGGAGGATTAGACTCGCAAAGACGGCTCTCCGGCTTCCCAGATTGTCGGATACCACACAATGTACTACATGCCCTTTCCGCTGCCAACATTACTGTAGTGTAGAATGTACGATGGTAGGGTATTCGATGGCTTGTTTCTGTTTTTCCTCCGGTACATATGCCCTGCTCTCTACATACTACCTGGCTTTGTCCATCCAGCCAGAGAGAGGTACCACAAACCCTACATACACTCACAGCCTGACACTTTACTCATAATACCCCGATATTATATACAAACCTACTTACTGATACCTAGTAGTAGTTTGACCGTCAGCTCACACTGGACTAGTACGGCTGGTACAACCTACCTACCTGCCTACATCCACAACTACCACACTCACTACCTATATCACAGGCTACAACCAAAACGTTACCATTAATTCCTTGTAATTGTTGCTTCCCGATTACCCACCTATAATGGCAACACCCGACTCGTTTTTGTGTGACGCCGATGCTGTCCAACTCCCCACGCCGCCCGCCCACCCGGTCAACAGGCAACCTCTACTCTCGGCAGTGCCTCACGAGCCCTTCCGATGGACGAGTCACATCTGTCCAAGTCATGATATCGTGGAGAAGGATGACTGCATCAACACAGTTTCTCACCTTCTCTTTCCTGCGCCTGCCTTCCTCACCGCCTCAGACAGAGAGCGCTGTGCTTTTTTTTTTCCTCTTCCTGTTCGCTCGCTCAGATCCTCGGCAGCAAGGCCTGCTCCACTGTCTGGCAACAACGCTGGGCGGCAACCCAATTAGTATCGGGACCATCCAAGCTTCATTTCTGATGCTGCCATCATAGAGTACGTACATGGCACTACTACTACTACATACGTACCTACATGCTAGCTAGAGTAGTGTAGAGGAAAAACTTTCCCCTAAACCCAAGTGGGCAACGACAAGGGGGCCATGCTTTTTTTTCTTCCCTTCATGTTCTTCGTCTCTTTGATCTCATAGAAGTACTACGTACCCCCCCCCCCATTATTTCTTTTCTTGGTTCCTTTTCAAAAGAGCCCCCCGGTTCCATGCAAGTCGTTGGCGGCCCTAGTCAATTGCCGGAGTTCATCAGTTCAACAGGGATCCCCCCAAATCTGTAAGCTTCTCACTTTTTGTGAGTGTGTGTGAGAGAGGGAGGGAAAATAGCGAGAAAGAAAGAGGAGAGACATCATGTAGAACCAAATATTCTTTAGTTGACCATGTACAGTACTTGGAACCTTGCTCCCTCCTCCCCTGGTCCAAGCCAGTACTTTTTTTTTTTTTTTTTTTTTTTTTCCCTC
Source organism: Pestalotiopsis fici W106-1 (assembly GCF_000516985.1). Lineage (NCBI taxonomy): Eukaryota > Fungi > Ascomycota > Sordariomycetes > Amphisphaeriales > Sporocadaceae > Pestalotiopsis > Pestalotiopsis fici. The sequence continues at coordinate 1,521,271 of NW_006917093.1, read as the reverse complement.
GTCGTCGTTCCTTGCTAACCTTGTACCTCTGGCTCAGGCTGGTCAAACGGCAATACAATCAATCAATGGGCTCCTCGATGGATTGCATAGCCTTCCGCTTCCCAGGTACAGGACAGCAGGGCGGTACATACACTCATTCTATCGACTGATTATTCTCAGGCTCAACCTCACATCCGTGGGTATAGCTCCACATGATCCATGTTCTCAGTCCAACCTCACGGGTCTTCTCCAAGATGTCTCCATACACCCTTTCGACACTACCACCGCACAAGCCGGGAGACCGGGCGTCGTGGGAGGGATCGACCGTTACAAGTCACCCTCGCTTGCTTTTCGTCTTGGATCCAGTCACCGCTGGTTCAATCTTAAAAAGTGATTAATATCCTCGTGCCGCCCCTTAGCTAGTAGAATAGTTCTGCCCTACGGAACATTCCCTTTATTGCATCACAACCTATCTATCCTAGTCACCCCCAATTCGGTTTCGGGCGAGGGAAGTAACTTAAAAGGACTTTACACTTCACCCTCAACTTCACCCTCTCTGCTCCCACTCTTGTTACTTCACCTGATTTTTTTTTTTCATTTTGCTTGAGTGGTTCTCATATGACCTATTCATAACCCTTCCCAACGACTTTGAACTTGACCGCACCACATCTGGCCATTTAAGGTTCCGTAACGGCAGGACCAGAGGTAGTTTTCCCAAGAGAGCAACACAAGACGTCAACATCGACCCACTTCAGAGAACCCCTGGGGACTTTATAACGCCTTTATATCGAGCCCAGTAACGGCTATTACTGCTTCTGGGATCATCAACTCTATGTCAATTCAGCCTCCAGGCACACAAATACAACAATGAGAAGCCAATTCAGAAGAACAAGCATCGCAGAGATGGATCCGACACAACCAAAAACTCCATTCCCAACTAGGCAGATGTTGGTACTGGCAATATGTCGAATCTGCGAGCCCATTGCTTTCATGGGCATCTTTCCATACATTTACTTTATGATCAAGGATTTCCACATGACCGACGACGACAGCAAGATCTCCCTCTACGCCGGCATGGTGACGGCCGCCTTCACCTTTGCCGAGTTTTCCACCGGTGTCCTATGGGGTCGACTCAGCGATAAGATTGGCAGGAAGCCGGTCCTGCTCACCGGACTCTTGGGCACCGCCATCAGCGTCCTCATTTTCGGATTTTCTCCTAACCTGTACGTTGCCCTCGCAGCAAGAGCAGTAGGAGGACTTCTCAACGGAAACATGGGAGTGCTTCAGTCGACCATTGCAGAGCTCGTCACCGACAAGGCTCACCAACCACGTGCTTACACCATCATGCCGGTCGTGTGGTGTCTGGGATCGATTGTGGGACCTATGATTGGAGGTGCTCTGGCCAAGCCCTGCGAGCTTTATCCAGGAGTGTTCAGCGAGGGTTCAATCTGGGATAAGTTCCCCTACCTCTTGCCGAACCTCTTCAGCGCCATGATCTGTATCATTGGTGTTGTCAATGGAATTCTGTTCCTGGAGGAAACTCACTCCGGAAAGAAGCAGCAGAAGGACCGTGGAGTTGAGTTGGGCAAGTGGATCCTGTCGAAGCTCTCGTGGTCTTCCGCGCAGAGTGAGTCTGAGGAGGGAGCCTCGAGCCAGAGCAAGTATGACGAGTGGTCTTCCGAGAGCCAACCTCTTCTGAGCGAGCAGTTGCCTGGCTACAGGACATCGGAGAACTCACCTGAAAACTCGCCCCGGATTGCTTCTTCGGATGTTGTGGAAGAGCCACGAGAGCCGCTGGATCTCGCTACTGGCTTCCATCCCAACTCGAAGATTTTCACCAGGGCCGTTGTGCTAAACGTTATCGCGTTCGGCATCCTGGCATTGTAAGTTGCCCGATACTTGAACTCAAGTTGGAGCGTAATTCTGACCAATTTTGCCAGCCACACCATGACATACGACTCCTTGTTTCCCGTATTCTTGAGCACGCCGCACTCTGAGAACCCCACCGTGAGACTGCCTTTCAAGTTCTCCGATGGCCTCAACATGCCGCAGCAAGAAATCGGCATCATCCTCAGCGCGCAGGGTATTTACTCACTGCTTGTCAACATGCTTGTGGTCCCCTGGGCGATCCAGCGATTTGGTCCCCTCCGTCTGTTCCGCTTCCTTGCAGTCTCGTACTGCCTGCTGTACATTCTTACTCCCTATGTCGTCCTTCTCCCGGATTCACTTCAGACCGCGGGCATCTATGTACTTCTGGTGTGGAAGTGTACATTCTCGAGCATGTCGTTCCCCAGCAACGCCATTCTCACAGTCAACTACGCCCCCAGCAAGCTCGTCATGGGCAGCATCAACGGCGTGGCGGCATCGACGGCCAGTCTCTCCCGCGCTTTCGGACCGATTGTGTCGGGTATGCTATACTCGGTCGGTCTGCGAACTGGCTACTCTGGCCTCGCCTGGTGGTTCAGTGCCCTGGTGGCCGTCATCGGTGGCGTCGTGGCCATGTCCATCCCGGAGCAGCCAACCATGTGCGAAAAGAGCGCCGATGACCTGGAAGCTCAGGCCTCTTGAGCAAACAGCAATAACAACAACAACAACAGTATTTTTTTTGACGACAACGCTACACGATATGTAGTGCAGATGAGGGCGCCAATCGAAACGGAAACACCTACACATATTTGATTTAATTTGTTTTTTTCTTGTTTTTTTTTTTCTTTTTCATATTTTCCATCAAGCGGGCAGCAAGGCAAGCGACATTCGTATTTAGACATCAGACACGCGCGGCATACCGGGATCGGGCAGAGACAGAGACAGAGTCGAAGAAAGACCGAGAGTGCTTCTTGGCTAAGAAATGGAGTTTTTTGTACGGGTATTATGGTCAGATAAAAAGAGAGGGAAATGATCTCTAAGGCGTTGGGAAATTCGGGGGACTTTTTTCTTGATTCTTTTTTTTTTCAATTTTGGGGAATTTGGCAGCTCGGGTCCTGGAACGGGAGGTAACTCTCACCGAGCTTTTCGAGATACCACGGGAGGAACACAACAACATCATTGCGACGGGGCATAACACAAGAGTACGGAAGAGCGAGCCATTTCTATATGTTTTTTTGACATTGGAGTGGTGGATTTCATTGCATTGGAGTGGCGCTATTATTATTATTTTTAACATTTCACATCCGCTTTGTCGACTGGCTTGCAAGTAGGTGCTTGCGTCGCGCGGGTTTCTTCTTTTTCATCAGGACTCAAGTCGGCGCTTTTGACCGGCTTGAGATGGATTATTACAACATAGCTTTTTTGATATCAGAATACGATTCCCAGGTGGTTATCTACATCAAATACTCTTGTTCTCGCTTCGCTACCTGGTGATATGACCACATGTTCCTGATCCGATGGCTAGATCAGACGGTGTATACATACATTTCTTTGTATATGAATTCTAGAAGCGTATCACTCAAATGAATAAATGGTTGAAACGGCGTCATACATGAAAAAAATACGTAGACTGGCCGGACCGTCACCAAAAATGGTCTTGAGAATTTACACACTCTCACATAAGATTGCGTCTCAGCTGGCGCCTTCTAAGCTTCTTCAGAAAAGATTTCACAGACAAGTCAGCCCATTGGTGAAATCACTCTTTTCTATGAATCGCAAAGACAAAAATTCAAAGTCGTGACTGCAGAATTGCTTCGTGGTGCTGATGTTTAAAAAATGTAGTATTGATGTTGGTACCTGGGTGTTTAGATAGGTACATACTACTACTACCAAGCCCATCCTTCTGATCGAGCTGCTTGCTGATGGCGATCGCCAAGACATGGAGCGTGGGGTCAAACTGTGAAGGTTGGGATCATGTTTTTGGGGGTGGCCTTTTCCCATTTCCCCGGTGTCGGGAATCGAACTTGTATATGCTTCTCAGACCAGAACCAAAAGACCCTGACTTTGGAGCAGCGCTTGCTTACCTCCTCGTGAAAAAACTGTTGCAACGTTATTAAAGAGGGAGAACTGCCCAGTGAAAGCCAAGGCAGTCTGGTTACCTCGATGTAGGTACATTGTAGAAAAGGGCAGCCTTTTTCTTAGAGTCGCCCCCCCGCCATTCCTCTCATTCCACCAATTCTTTAGCACTATGCCCATTCAGTCGAGAACCCGTGGAGTTGCCGGCTCATGATTCGTCAGCTGAGCTCTTATCAATACGACAGCCAATGGCTCAGAAAATTATTTGATTTGCTTTTTTTCACTGGGTCATTGCTTATCGTGGCCGCGGCTTACCAAGAAATCCCAGAAGGGACAAGAAAAAAAATAACCAACATGAAATACATAGTAGAAACATCACTATCGCCAATCTCTCTCTTCCACACCGACCCGGTCATAACTCGGTGAGCCAAATCTTGAATTAGCTTTGGTTTTCTTCCACTAGGTAGGACCAAGCATACAAGCAAGTTGATCTACCTAGTTTAGAATCCTCACTACTAGATTCTCTTTTATCTTTTTTTTTCCCCTTCAATTCTTTTTTAAGATTTATCGAGCTCATCATTCAAAAACACAATCCGAATTGACTAAGAGCTGCACTAACTTAACCTACTGCTGCGTACTACCTACAATACCGACGACACTCGCTCGCTACATTACCCTACAGTGCTATCAAGGCATCCCTTCCAGAGCCTTGCTTGCTTCACCTTGGACCTTCCAGCCTTCTCTCTTCCCCGCAATAACGCCAATAGCAATCTATCCCAGCACGCCAGTTCTAATGATCCGAAACTTTTAACCATCATTCCCCTGAGCCGCAAATACAGCCAGCTATTTGACCACGGACTGTCGTTGCGAGATTGATTGGGAATGGGGCAGCAGCAGCAGACAAGCGGCTCGGAAACATAACCCAGATCTTAGACACCTTCTATCGCATCGGGGGCAGCTTGGCGCATCCATCCCGCCTTCAACGCTCTTGAAAGCCAACCCCCAAAGCTTTTTTTCCGTCCCAAGGCGCGACGCGCAGCCACGCACAGTAGGATATACACCCAACTACGCGAAAAACAACAACATTGTCGTCATCGAGGACGGGGAGAGGGGAGTGTGAGTGATACTCTGCGCCAGAGACACCATGTCGGCGCACTCTCCGCCCACGCCGCTTCCGCACCCGCACCCCCCCAAGCGCGCCCGACAGTCTTCTCCCGAGCGTGACTCGCCAAATTCGGGCCCTTCAGCCGCCGGCGCAACCTCGCCCAACACCGTTGAGACGCCAATCGACGGCTCCGGAGCCCAGGGCTCATCCAAGGTTGGCCAGAGCAGCAATTTCCGCAACGTAAGCGCCTGCAATCGGTGTCGTTTGCGGAAGAACCGATGCGATCAGAACCTGCCGAGTTGCGTCAGCTGCGAAAAGGCAAAGGTCGCATGCGTGGGCTACGATCCAATCACCAAGAAGGAGATTCCTCGAAGCTATGTCTACTACCTCGAGACCAGAGTAGGCCAGCTCGAAGCTTTGCTCAAGGCCAACAATATCCAATTTCCGCCCGCCGAGAACCTAGAGTACTGTTCACGGGCTGGCGCAGAAGGCGCAGCCGATAACGCGCCCAAGGACAGCAGCCACCACTCACCGAGCGTTGCGAACCGACCCGGGCCTTCGAGGTCGCATCACAATGGAGACGAGCAGGCCAGGTCGAATAAGGGCGCCAGACCGGGCCCGGGCTCCGGAGGCAGGTCCCTCGGCTCGACCAATGGAATTTCCTTTGCTCGCGTCGTCTATGCTGCCGTACAGTCGACCGTCAGCGACCACAAGTCGCATTCCGAAAGGGGCGGCGTGAAGCCTTATACCAAGTCAACGACCAGCAACAGCGCCGCTGCCTCGGGGACGTCGATGCGGGATTCCTTCTTTGGACTGCATACAAAGCCCACCATCAACCCGGCTGAATTCCCCGACAAGGACCGGGCGTTGCACCTAGTCAACATTTATTTCGAGCATGCCAACCCACAAATACCGGTCTTGCATCGCGTCGAGTTTATGCAAATGTTTGAGCTGGCATACGCGACCGAAGGCAGGATACGTGGGCCCAGAGAGCTGTACATGCTCAACATGGTCTTTGCCATTGGAAAGGGCATCTTTCAGACGGCATCTTCAAAGAATTCCGAAGGGCCGCGCTCGTCAAAGGAGACACAGCCAGAGGAATATCATGCCAGCGCCATTGTGCACTTGGAGGCTTGCCTCAGTAGCAGTGGCGGCGGGCTTGAAGAGCTACAAGCCGTGCTTTTGCTGGCCAACTTTGCCTTGCTCCGTCCGGTTCCACCTGGATTATGGTAAGCCAACCTTGCAATCTACATCTTTCCACTTCTTCATCCCTGACTTTTTGAAAACAGGTACATTGTTGGCGTGGCTGTACGTCTTGCCGTTGACTTGGGATTGTATCTCGAGGACGGCAAAGAGCTACCCAGTCTCCCCGATGCTGATCCGACCGTGGATCCTCAGCTACAAGACGCGCACATTAGACAGAGAGGCAGACGCGAGTACGTGCGCGACTTGCGAAGACGGCTCTGGTGGAGTACCTATTCGTTGGATAGACTGGTCAGCACCTGTGTCGGCAGACCGGTTGGCGTCTCTGATCAAGTAGTCACGACTGAATTTCCCACCCTTCTCGAAGACCGGTACATCACCCCATCTGGTTTTACTAGGCAAAATCCGCCAAATGAGCCAACTTACAAGGTCGTGGCCTATCATTACTTCCGATTGCGTCTTCTCCAGTCCGAAATCTTGCAAGTTCTACAGTTTCAGCAGACGCAACTAGCGAGAGCAGGCGGACAGAATCGGCACAATGCATATATACACACACAGCTGCCGTCTCCATTCCTGAGCAGGTTTGATTCCTTTAGGTCTTGGCGGATGGACATTGATAGACGTTTATACGACTGGAAGAACTCGGCACCAACGCAAGAGGAATCTGGGGTAGAGTTTTCGACCGAATTCTTTGATCTCAATTATTGGCAGGCGGTCATACTCCTTTACCGGCAGAGCCTGGAAGTGCCCGAGATGTTCGAGGCCGAATACAACACTTCGAAGGAAGTGAACAGCCCCTCTCTGTACCCTCCCGAAACGACAGGAGACGAGGAGCGGGTGTACATGAAGGTTGCTGAAGCCGGGCAGAAAATCATTCGCATCTACAGACAACTCCATGTTGTGGGCTTGGTAAACTTTACCTATCTGGCCACACATCATTTGTTCATGGCTGGAATTTCGTACCTATATGCCATTTGGCATTCCCCGTTGGTGCGAAGCCGCCTGGTGAGTAATTTACTTGGAGCAGAAAGTGCTTGGAAAGTTTCCTGAGCTAATAGCAATGCAGAGCATGGACGAAGTTGATTTCACAATACTAGCAGCTACATCAGTATTTACTGATCTTATCGAAAAATGTCCACCAGCAGAGGCCTGCAGAGATGCTTTTGAACGTACAGCCAAGGCAACGGTTAAAATGTCAAAGCAGACTGGCGGGTTCGGACAGGCGCCGGTGAGAGCGAATTCCGGAAGAGGAAATCATGACTACCTGTCGGCACGCGATGCCTCGGCCAATCGTCAGCGACATCAACCAAGGTTATCCATGGATCAAACCGGGCCACGAGCGCCGCACTCGACGTATGACATGAGCGGCGGCGACGGCTTTGCAATGAATCGTCGCTCGAGCCACGTGCCACCAATTCAGACGGGTCCTTTTGCGCTCTCCATGCCGAATATCAAGACGGAGAGGGATGGTTATTCAATGGTACGCGGAATGCCTGGGTCGAGACCAAACGTAGGTGGCCTTCAGGAGGAGCCCGATACTTCGGCCATTGATCCGTCATTGCTCCCTTCACCCAGCGCCGCCCAACAGGCGGGGCAATCTCCCATTTCGGTCAACAGCTTGACACCAGCCTCAGGCAACGCTGCCGGATCGAACGTCAATTACATGCGGTCACCGACGGCAATGAACACACCAGGGCAGCTCAGCTATTCGGGGTTGCAAGAGATGGAATTCCTACAAGGGTTGCAGAACAATGCAGGTATGGAAGACCAATTATCTGGTGAAGGACAATTGGACCTTAGCGGGCTTGGATTTGGATTCGAGGGCATGCATCATGATTTTAACGATGGTCAACAAGTCGATCTACTGGATGGGTTTTGGTTTGGCGGGCAACAGAATGGCGGGGGTGGGGCGGGTATGCCATAGGCTCAATGGCACATGGGGATGTCGAAAGGGAAAAGGAAAAAAGAGTTGAGACTCGACTCAATATCAGACACACACACAAACACACAAATAGCTGACAGGAAAGTCACTAACCTCTTGGCAATCGAGAGTCAAGCAAGCCAGACATGATTTGTTGACTGCAGGGAGGCCAGCAGCAGCAGCAGTGTCACATGAACATCAAAACGATGGGGTCTTTTTATATTATATAGCCATGACTGCTGCGGAACATGATACCCATTTTCTGGCAATTGCTACAGTTACCCATTCGAAACAAGGAACACTTGATATATAGCCCATCGATGGGGTCGCATGTGTCTTGGGTTTGGAGGGCGGATGGGATGAGACAATTATTCTCGTTGTCGAATCGCACTACGTGCTTGCCGTTGCCATGGTGGCGGCGCCGGGCCCCATCTCAGAACCAGAACCAGAACCAGAATCGACGCTAGGCAGGTACCTAGATCATAGTTGACTAGAAGATAGATCTCGTTGATGCGGTACGCTAATGAGTGTCCTCGTGTGTATCTAGATACCTGACAGCCCAACGGTTGTACGAGAAATCGAGTAGCAGAAGGATCAATGAGCTCGCAGTTTCAGTTGTGGACGATTGAATAGAGACTGATGTCGGAGATTCCTTGACAAGAATGCCGATTCTTTGCCTTGTAAGGCATTTAAACTACACGACAAGCTTTCTGATCAAGAAGAATGACAGCGCCGCCAGTTGTGCTGCACAAGACGAAAAACAGGCTGTCTGGCTGGGCGCTAAGGCACTCAATTCGGGTTTGGTGTCAAGCGGGATCTTCCCGAAGCAAGCAAGTTCAGAGAGCGGGTTCATGTCAATGTCCATGTCCCATCCATTCTCCATGTCTCTCCAACCACCTCTAAAAAAAAAAATCCCATGGTTGTAAGGAGGGGTGAAAGCAACCTTTTATTTTCTCAGTACCTACCTACATTATCTTATGACTTCATGCCAAAACAAAGCCAATTCGAAACTGCGAATCCACCAATCGAGCCATGTCGTTGTGAATTGCCTCCATTCGCTCTCTTTACCGAGTTCTTGTGTGATGGACTATATATAATTCATTCTTTGTATACGTACCTACCTACTCTTTTTTTGAGATTCGGCATCGTTCTAGTCCCACCCGCATCGATCTGATCGTCAAACCCCAGGTTTGGCTCGACCTACCTACCTATTTACTTGCTGGGAAAGTTGATTTTAACCCCCCTCCCTCGCGCCTCGATTGGAGATAGATCCCGGCGCGCTCTTCCCGGCAGACGCTCGCTTGCATTACATCCCTGGTTTAATCATAAGCGAGAAGAGGAACCGGGTTTGCCTGCAGCTCATTCTTTCCCATTAACCCAGTTGGTTGTTGATTCTTTTGGTCGGCGAATCATCTGCCGCTGGTCAACGTAAGAGCACGGCACCCCCCTTCGACTCGTCGGCGCGCGCGGGCAAGGCGCGAACAACGGAAATCCTGCGCAAAGCATCATCATCCTATGGGATTTTCTCTCGTCTCGTCTTACCAAACTCCTCAAGGCGGCAACCCTTTATGTTGTTGTTGTTGTTGATCTGCGCCTGTCCTTTTCACCACGTCGTTTTTGGGGAACGAATGTATACTTGATCAATCAACAGCAGCAACGTTAATTGGGAGATCCAAAGCTTCCAATACGCAGGCGCATTCGCTCTTCCCTGCCAGATTATACCTCGGGGCCCGCGATGGCGCCCGTCATAACATCTCCGCGCAGCCTTGCGCGCGATGCAATTCCAAATTCCTTCGACCACCACATGCGCTCGTCGCCCTTTGCCACGGCGAGGCGACAATCGGAACCGCTATCGACATGGTCATCGCGCACCATGATTGCCCGCAGCGCAGCCGCTGTCGCCCCTCGGTCACCGTCCTCACAACACCACCATAACAACCATTACTACCGTGATCTCACACCGAGACTTGATGACAATGCCGACATTGTGCCCGAGACATACGGCGCGCCCTCGGGCCCCAACGCCGGCACCGTCGTGGGCATCGTGCTGGGGTCCGTAGGCGGATTCTTGCTACTGCTCTGGCTCATTTACTCCATCGCCAACCTGGGCAACGGGCCCCCGGCCGTGCTTGAGACGGCGTCAGTGGGCGGTACGGAATCGGTGGTGACGCGCAAGTCGCGAAGGCGGCAGAACCGCAGCCATCGACGGGGCTCGGCGTCGGTGCGCGATCGCCGCGAGACGGTCGAGGTCCGGAGAACCGAGCGCGTGGTCCCGGTACCCCCGGTGACCACGGAGCGCATCATTGTCGAGGAGCGCAGCCGGAGTCGCCAGCCCATGCCCGGACCGCCTCCGCCTGCACCCCCTCCGCCCATGGCCCCGCCGCCGCGTGTGGTGCATGACGACAGCGACGACGAGGTCGTGGTGATTGAGGAGAACTCGCCGCCGCGTCGGCGCGATAGTCGGCATCACCACCGGCGGCAGAGCAGTCGGCGGAGCAGTGAGCGCAGAAGGAGTAGTGGATATCGGGACATTGACCCGTATCGATTTGCAGGCGGTGATGCGTCCATCCGGAGTGTGAGTCGGCGGAGGAGTTACTCCAGGGATCGGTGATGAATAAGCAAAAGAGGTTCCCCTACATGATCATGCAGGATACCAACAGGAATCACGTTGTCCACTGCCTGGTGGGCCTTGGGCAAAGCGATGGAATACAAGAGGTGCAGTTGGGTTGGGGGAGAGTAGCCGCATAAAACGCAAGCGGAATTTTTAATGATTGATGTTTCTTTGGTTAACATTCATGGAGGACAGATGGGCATTGGGGGAAAAAACGACCAGACAAATGATATCCTACGAACAACGTGGAGGCAAAGAGGAGCTTGGACAAGAATCCCAAGCCACACCCATATCTGGACGTGCGGCATACTTATGGGATGGATTTGAAGAGCAATTTAGGGACCAGTAAGATATGTGGTGTATCGAGGGGCATATAGTTTTGTGTGGCGGTCGGGTAATTCTGTATGCATGTCTGTATATATACAGTTGGTGGCAGAGCGGGATTCTTGGTTTTGAGATATATACCTTTATCACTTAAAAAAGAACGAAATTCCAATGGATATTATATAACGCTCCTCGGAGTATCATGTGCGGAAACGCGTGCAATGCCATACTATATAGCCCAACTTTTGAACACTGATGAAAACTGGGCTCCTCCAACGGCGACTTCTACAAAATTATGCACAAGCAAATGTGGCAGGCTGGGGGAGTAGGGAAATCAAAGGGAAAGACTCCGACAAGTGTAGGATGTGATGATGCAAATGCAATCAATGCCGACATGATCATTAGACTAACATTTACCTGCAACCGTTGTACGCTCAACAAAACCTGCAGATGCCTTTCCCTGCATAACTGCAATCAATGAGGAGGAGCAAAGCTACATGTCTCCTCGGTATCAATGAAATGTGAACGGCCAAACGACGATACAGCAAGTAACTCGGCGGCCCGGGCATGAGAATGGTGCCGAATTGCAACTGAACTGCATGACGTATTATGCTAGTGTTTAGGTTTTATCGGCTCGTTGAACAGATTGCACTCCAATTGAGAGGGGGGTTGATAATTTATATCTATTTTCTCCATGAATGACGCGTGTTGGAAAAGTATCGAATATCCAAGACGTAGGTTGGATAATGAGCCGCCGAATGAGTACATTCGATGCAAATAGCTAAAGCATCTACGACCTGACATCGTACTACTACTACTACAGCATGATATTGTTGAGGTCTGCGAGGTCTGTCCTAGTCGTCGCCGGGTTGCGCGGAACATCACATCAAGGTATAACAATGCTGCTGCTCAACCCCTCGGCGTAGGGTGAAAGTGGATCTAGAGTCAGTCTCACATGTCAGACAGATCTGGTACCTGTCCCCTAACCTGACCTGGGCTCCGGCAACCAATAAGCCCGCAATGGGTAGAGCAATGGAGCTTTGACAGACCTGACTGACTGACCCCTGTCCGAGCTGTCAAGCAAAACACCTCTTAGTACGCAAATGACATCACCAGCTTCTTCCCCATGCCCACTGGCTCGTCTGTTTTTATCAAAGTAAAAGAACCGGAGCATCACCACCGCGGATCTTGCCGGGGGAAAACCGATGCGTCTCATAAGAAGCTCGTCATTACCACAATCCCGTCAAAAGCTTTTATTGTACACTTTTCTCTCTTGCATTGTACAATTGCACACGCTTACGATATTGAATCTTTTTTTTTTCCTCGTCCAGATTATTGGCCGTTCTTCGGCATCTTTCAACATATTCTCTATCCGCGAGCCTAAAGCTTCTCATCATGGAAAACCCAACGGCCGAAATCCATGGCATTGTCCAAGCGCTCTGCACCGAGAGTTTGGCTGACCAGCAGAATGCCCTCGACCAGTACTTCACTCCAGACGCCTTCTTCATCCACCCGCTATGCCGAGTGCCCTCATTCTCCACTAGAGCTTTTGGCCATGAACTCAACTCGCGCTCTCTCCTCAGATACATCTTTCTGTGGTACCGTTTTCTCAGCCCCCACATTGATTTGACTGTCGATTCGGCCGTCATGGATACCAAGAATAGCCTGCTCTACCTCACCATTCGCCAGACCTTTACCTTGTGGTTCGTGCCTTTTAAGCTCTGGCAAGCTCACGTGAAGCTGGTCACGGTTCTGGCTCTCGTCAGACGCCCGGTCGACTCAAAAGGGTTTCCATCGACAGATGCGAATGGCGCTTTAGTGAACTCTGGCGGCCCGAGTGACAAGCAGCTCTGGTTCATCAAGGGTCAAGAAGACCACTACCAGATGGAGGAATGGCTGAAATTCATTGCGCCCTTTGGAGCCAGTCTGCTCTGGCAAGCCTGGCAGCTCTTTGCCACCTATCTGTGCTGGCTGGGTGTGGTCTGCTTGTGGCCATTTGCTGCTGCAGTCGGCCATCTTAATCGTGAGGGACTCGGACCGGGCAGCAAGAAGACGACCAAGAAGCAATAGAGTGCCGCCGGTCATCGTCTGCAAGCCAGTGCACGTCCTCATCACAATGCTCTCGGCAAGGCGTGAGACCATGATTCATCAAGGTAGACAAAGTTGTTCGGGCCGACGGTTTCCTCAAGGTATCTAATTTGGGCGGACCCTATCCAGCCCTACGAGACGACCACTATATGAATCGTAATTTTTCCCTGCTTTCCAACGAGACTTATGTTTCCCCATCTTGCTCTGCCAATACACCATGAGTAGAGACGAGAAAATGAACTTCAGGCATCCAGTCTCTGACCAGGGCGGTCCTAGCCGACTGGTCGACTCGTGCCCAACGAAACCCCTCCAAAGGATTTCCCATCAGCTACCCCAAGAGTTGAACTACCAGCCATGGAACGACGCGGAGAAGTATCGGCCATATCAGCTAGGATCAGGGATTTACCCTTACCCAAAACCGCAAGGCCCTGACAAAATCTATTGTCCAGTACCGCGCCGCGTGTCCGGGTCGTCCCCAAAGAAGAGAACTGGGACTGATACTGGCAGCGTGGAAGATAATGTCCATCATAGCAAACCTGTTGCCCAAGTTCTTGGAAGCCGCCTTCTGGACGGAGTACGTCAAGCTCTGGAACCCATCAATCCAGGGCACCGTGCTAAGCCCGGAAAACCTGCGAAGAAGTTCCCATCTCTACCCACGACGACTTTTGGTCCTACGTACCAGGTGGCCAACCTCGACTCGACACGCAAGAATCAGCAGGAGCCAAAAGTTCCCTTGCCCGAGGAACTTGAATCAGTCTCGGGTCTCTCGAATGATTTCATGGCGCGGCATAGAGAGCTCCGATTGTGCCACAACGGCGTACTTGAATCGACTGTCGAGTTTTATTATACTTGCTGGATCGACAAACCTTTCACAGCTGTCCTTGGTCACATCGAAAATGTGTACGGCCCCTCACGTCCTGTTCTAGACGGCATCGAGTATTGGAAAAATCAGTTTTCAAGAGCATTTCCCGCCTCCGTCCAGTACCTGATGAGAAATATTCTTATCAAGCTTCATGGGAAGTTCATGAGTCAAATCCATTCCCGGTGTATCCTTCAAAATGGATCCATGACCAACGTCAATGGAATTGCTGAGCCCTTGACGTCAAAAGCTTTCCTCCGGGTTTTCTTTCGCGAGTTCTTTGAAGACCTCTTCTCCCAGAGACTACCTGTTCTGTCTCAAATCCAAACACTCATCTGGGCTCATTACCCAACTCTCAATCCCGAGTTTCTTCCATATTCAGTACGCACTGCAATTGGCAATGTGATTTTTGAGCTGATGAACCAGTTGATCACTGTCAATGGTTGCTCTGTAATCAAGAGTCTGGTTGACGCTGCAAGCACTTTTGGGCTTCTCCAAGCCGGTATGTCAAGAGACTCAGAGACTCCAGCCTGCAATAAGGGTTCTGGCTGCTAACAATGTGAATCAGATAATGACACAGCCGACCAACTTTTGGCAGCAACCAGCAAAGACGCCAAACCTTGGACAATTTCCCTTCCAGGTTTTCACGTTTACTATCCACTGACGCCAAATTCGGGCCGTTGTAGTGACGGAGACACTGCTCGTACTGCTGGCTTGAAAGCCCGCAACGGAGTCAATGGCGACGTCAGGGATCACGAGGCACATTTAAAGAATGAGAAAACTGTGCATGCAGTCCTAGAGTCCATGTGTCTCAATCAAAAGAAGATTCTCGAGGAGCACGAGAAGAGATTCCAGGATCGAGTAAACGTATTCCAGAATCAAGTGAAGGAATTCAACAAGACGATGGAGCAAATTCTCAAGGACCGCTGTATGGAGGCAACAAACAACGAATCCACAACCGACGATGATGACTCCTGTTTTGTGGAACAAAAGAAGCAGATCGAAGACATTAAGAAGGCACTTGAAAAAGGCAAAGGGAAACCGTTGCCTGCGGTCAAAAGCCTCACCAAGACACCCCTCGGCCACGACTCTCAAGCATCCGGGACTGCGCAAACTGGTACCAGTACTAAAACCAGTGGAGAAAGCAATACGCAAGATTCGGATTTTGGGGTGACAGGATCTGCAGATTTCCAATCGGCACGGGGCACCACCAAGTCGTCAGTTTCTGCATCTGACAATGGCGGGACGAAAAGCAAAGACGACTCGCAATTCTCTAGCAGTCAGTCGGGCCCTTCAGAAAATTCAATCTCTAGGGTGTTTAATCGCATCCGCTCCATTCGCCGCCAGAATCAAAGAGCCAGAGATTATTCTGGATTAGAAGCGAATCAAACCATGTTTGGTGGCGTTTCGGAATGGAGGGACAGCAATGATGATGATGACTGGGGGTTATCGATGGATGAACATGCGTCAAATGACGAGGGCGAGAGTTTTGGAATGGGCACGAGATCAAAGGCATGATTGCAACATCTCCAGAAGCTGCCGAGGATTTCATTTGTCTAGACATTTGCAGCATTATGTGTGCCTTGCTAAATATTGAGTTGCATGCTTGTGGGAGGGAGAAATCGGAAATGACAAACTATTGGACGTTCCACAAACCAAGGAAACCGGAGGATAGTGATAACATCTCCGTAGACTTGTGGTTCTCAACTACTTTCATTATTCAAAGTTTGAGGCAACACAATGAAAGAAAACATGATCGACAGGCAACCTGTATCGTTTTACTTGAGGTGATGGATGATGGTGGAAACTTGATCTATAGCATCGCGGCTGTGTAAAACCATGCCCTTATCCCCATTGTTCCCGGATCCTTCGTCTTTCTGATCGCTCTCAACGTTTCCAACATTCATGATGAAGGGGACAACAAGATTTCTGAGACTATGCGTCTAATAATGTATTTTCATGTCATGAAGTTAATGTACATCTGTTACATTGACTCTTGGCACAGCTGACTGATACTTTGCATGACGTGTAGCCGAGGACTTTTCCCGTCCTCGAGTCGATGCTCATTTATGAAATGGTGAAATGGCTAATCGTGTTGGATACTGTTATGTCAACAATGTCTATCATGTCTGTCATGCTCTGCTGCACAATGCGGAGAGGGCATATTTCTTGCTGGGTAAGTCTCGCCTTTCTTTCCCCCTCCCATGATGCCTATTTTGATTGTAGCTCCATGTCTTTGTTTTCTTCGGCCCCGACACAGGCTTACCTATTTTAAAAGATGTAGATTAGTTCCATTTCAGAATCGATTTCAACATCAACCTCTTCCGCGAATCAGCTGGTTCGCATCCCAGAGGAGCACCCTCTCGTCCCAGCCCACGGTGGCGACCCAGCCGCCCACGCCAAAGAGACACCAGTCGACGCCCACGGCGAATTCCGTGTGCCGATTCATGACGCCGAGCTGCATACCAGCCCGGACGGGCGCACCGGGGGCATCTGGCCCCGCCCCCGCCATGGTGGACCCGTCAGTCCAGAGCCGGACCGTCATGTCGTAGCTGGCGCTGATGATGACGTCGCGGGCGTGCGGGCTCCAGGCCAGACGGCGCACGGCGTAGTCGTGGCCCAGCATGACCGAGGCCGGACCGGGCGTGGTGGTGCGGATATCAAAGGTGCGAATCGCGCGGTCCACGCCGCCCGTGGCCACGACGGCGTCATTGTACTTGTTCCAGTCGTGGGTCAGGACCTCGGAGGGCATGGCGGGCGGCGCGAGGCCCGGCGGCAGCGGCGTCGCCGGCGAGGCGTGTACGGGGATCTTGTTCACCAGATGGTACTGCGCGTTGATGGGTGTCCGCAGGTCAAAGATGCGCAGGTGCGAGTCGGTCGAGACAGCCGAGATGATGTTGGGGTTCGAAGGGCAGTACGAGGTGCTGTAGGTGCAGTTGCCCACGGGGAGGGTCTTGATGGAGTCTTTTCTTGCTGGGGACCACTGGGGGAAAGAAGAAATATCATGTCAGTCAAGTCACATGAGGAGAAGATTGATTGACATGGAAGCGCTCACAATCTTTATTGTGCCATCCCACGAGCTCGAGGCAAATGTATCCTTTGTAACCGGGCTCCAGGCCACTGAAAAAGTCTCTCGCTTGTGCTCGTGGAAATTCATGACGGGGAAATCGGCGACATTGGTGTCGTAGAGCTTGATGGAGCCATCACCGCAGGCCACCAACAGCTGGTTCTCGTTGAGTTCCGACCAAGCGAGATCATATTGGGCATCGTTTGTGTCGAATCTTTAATGAGAAGGCCAAGATCAGTCTTTCTTTTCTCTTTGTTCGATACGTGACACTATGTCCCAACATCTGACGTACGTCCTTTCCACCTGTATACCCTGAGGCCCCAATCCCAAACAGAACAGACGGCCGTTGCCCACGATGCCGTAGTTGGCGGCGGATGCGACTGCTATGCGCGAGTCAAAGTAAGGCGAGTACTTGACGGCGTAGGGGTTGAAGCCGGCCGTCCGGAACTCCAGCATAGGCGCCTCCATGATTGGGGGCGCTCAATCAATAATTAGTACATGGAGTTGAGAAGGGAAAACGTTGAGGCTTTGCGTGTGAAGAAGGAGAAGAAGGGAAAAGAAGGTCGCGATCTCGGCACATGTCGAGAATAGACCTAACCTAGTAACTTCCTCTGCTGCCCCCATGGGCACACCTTTTGGCGGACTGAACTAAAGGCGGGGCCTCGGTTACTTGCGATTGCTACGACCGGGGTTCAGCCCACCTCAACGGCTTAGTGCTTCCAGCTGTCCAGGCAGTCGAGCAAAAGTGTACGAGTTACAGCGCGGAACTCATCCGCTAGGTATACTACTAACCTTAGCTTGCTTCTTTAGAATGTCGAGGCCGTCATTCTTCATTGGACGCCCTTCTGCCTTGCCAAAAGTCTGATGTCTGAGTCAAACTTGTAAAATCCACTCTCCAATATCTTGATACTCAGTGATAAACAACAATACCCTATGTCCATCAATCTTGCTTTCTCAAGACACTCAACCACTCGTAATGGGCAACATTGGAAGCACTCGTCATCAGGGCATAGTGGCTGTTTCTCGGCATCATCATGGAGGCTTGGCTCAAGGGCAAGAAACGGAAATCCGAAACGCCAGCAGACGCGATACAGGATGACGACAGCGAGTCGACAGACGTCAAGCTGGCCATTTTAGCATCTCTGCATCCCAACGTGGGTCAAGAGGCGTTGCTCGACTGTTTGCTTGAGCACGATGGGTCCATCGAAGCCGCTTCAGGAGCCCTGAGCATTTTGGATATCCCAAAGGAGGAAAAGAAGCTTCGAAATCCGGCTGTAATTGGCTCACAAACATCGCTCAAGTTCTTTACAGGAAACTCGGCTGGCACTGGTGATGCTTTGTCGCCAAAGAAGCCCAGACTCATGTCCAAGAAGGGAACAACGCTCCACTTGTACGATCCCGAAGATATCGCCGAGCACACGCCATGTAGCATCGTTCATAACTTTCTTCCGGCAGATATGGCAAATGATCTTCTTAGGGAAATGCTGGAAGAGTCCAAGACTTTTGAAAAGATAACCTTTAAACTTTTCGACAATGTTGTGCAAAGTCCTCATACTTCGACATTCTATGTTGAGACGGACGAGGAGCTAAGCATACAAAAACATGAATACTTTTACAACGGCGCAAGACTGACAGTTAGTGAATCCCCTCACCAAGTCTCTGAGTTGATATTATCTTCCAAAAGCAAAAGTAGACCAAGGAAAAGAGATGAGGCTGAAACTATCACCGCAGGATGTCCGCAAGATTACTCCCCAGTTGCTTCGCGTCAAGCCCCTGGTACAGGAGAGTGTGAACCGAGAAATCGAGAAGCGCATCAATACCGTGTACCCCCGAGGCGAAAAGCTCAGATTTCAATCGTCTGATCCCTGGAAGCCAAATGCTGCCTTCGTCAACTGTTATGCCGGACCGCAGGAGAATGTTGGCTACCACAGCGATCAGCTCACCTACTTGGGCCCGCGAGCCGTCATCGGTTCTCTCTCCCTTGGAGTGGCCCGGGAGTTTCGTGTCCGGAGAATCGTGCCCAAAGATGCAGATGAAAAATCTGCAGAAACTCCCGACCTTGAAGGACAGATTGCCATCCATCTGCCTCACAACTCGCTGCTCGTCATGCACGCCGAGATGCAGGAAGAATGGAAGCATTCCATCGCTCCCGCCCAGGTCATTGATCCGCACCCAATCGCTGGCAATAGAAGAATAAACGTCACGTATCGGGACTACAAAGCCAATCTGCATCCCAAGCTCACTCCAAAGTGCAAATGCGGCATTCCAGCCGTCTTGAAAGTGGTTCAGAGAAGAAAGGAAAACCATTCGAGGTACTTTTGGATGTGTCATGGTGGTTACGTTCCGGGCAAGGAAAAGTGTGGCTTCTTCCAGTGGGCGGATTTCGATGACGACGGGAATCCAAGCTGGGATCGTGCGAGGTACAGGAAGGGAACGTCTCATTTGCCCGTTTGTGAACGCAATGAGCCAGGAGATGCAGATAGTCTTGGGGAGTGAGGAAAAGAAGAATCATATCATCCCGAGATGCGAGAGTGGGAGATTAATCTCATCAAAACCAGCAACCATGCCACAAATGCGACTTGCTTATACGAACGAATAGCAAGTGCAGTTCGGCTACAGGGATCGATCCTAAAGCCGTATTCACAAGCGACTTGAAGCACCACACAGCCTTGTATCTCCTTGACTACTGATGCATGCACAATTGGGAGCTGCGACATATTCTGTACACTTGTCTCGAGCTTCGCAAGTCTCGTCAGCCAAAGCTCTCAAAATCCTGCTTTCTGTAGCTTTGCCGTCAATGCCATCGTGATGGGTTTCAAGCAACGCACCCCACCGGATCATTTGGATTCTGAAGGGATAGATGGCCCTATGTTTCGGGCTTGGCACTGGTCTTATACGTGGATTTATATCCATCGGAGAACCAACGGAACAGCAATGACTTCCCCACCGGGGCTTGGAACAACATTTTAGGACCGCGTTGATATTAAGTAGGAAACCAACTTCAAGAGTATAAAAGGAGGAATGATGCCTTGCCTTTTGGTGTAATGAAGCGCTCAACATATATGTTTGTCAACTCTGACTGAATTGCACACAATTCCATCATAATGTTCAGTAATTCCGTTGTTGGGCTTGCATTGCTGCTGCGAGTAGCCCCTTCCGTGGCAACTCCAGCCTCGAATATCTCGCCCCGAGATATCGTTGGCACCGCTACTATCAGTCTTGCCATGCCATCCAACACACCAAGCCATCTCGCTTCCGGCTTCATCTACGGGCTACCAGACAGTGCCGATGGATCTGCCAATTTCAGTATTCCTGATCCATTAGTCAAGGGTATGGGCTTCAATTACAATCGTGCGGGTGGTGCCCAGATTACTAGCCTCGGCTGGATTGCTGGCGAATTCGAGGTAAGCATTTCAGGATTAATCTTTGCATACACAAAGTTGATAGTCCCAGGGACGGTTCCTGTCTGCATTGTCCAACTACCGCACGACCCGGACCTATGGGGGTCCATTCCAACTACTTGTGCATGACCTATGGGGTGCGGATGGCCTCCAGGGAAGCGATGCTGTATGGCCAGGCGACGATGGAGATTGGACCAACTTTGACGCCTTTCTAGACACACTCATCTCGGAAATCATTGCCAATGATATGATGGAAGGGCTCGAGATTGATATTTGGAATGAACCTGACGGCACAAACTTTTGGGGCACTTCACAGAACCAATATCTAGAGATGTGGAAACACTCTTATCAGAGATTCCGGTAAGCTACTACTTTTGCACACTGCGGAGTCGGATCCCAGAACCGAACCTCTCCTTATTCGCCTTCTGTGGTGGGCGTGAGATTGCTAATAAGAAATTACAGAGCTGAGCTACCAGACGTACTTCTGGTCGGGCCTTCCACGGCCTTCTCGCCAACTGCAGAAAGTGATTGGTGGCACAATTTCGCTGCCTTCATCTCGCAAGAAGATTGCGTGCCTGATATATACAGTTACCATCTTCTTGACCCTAACGCCAATCTGCGCGTTACTTTTGATGTTCTCAATGGATTTCGTCAAACCTATGGGCTCCCAGAAAGGCCCCTCGTGATCAACGAGTATGGAAGTCTAGACGGTGAACAGACGCCAGCAGGTGCTGCCTGGTACATTGGTCAATTTGAACGATACAATGTTGCTGGTCTTCGAGCAAACTGGGCCGGCGGGTATGAGCTTCACGACTTCCTTGCCAATCTCTTGGGCAAAGGCAATAAAGGATACTTTCCTGTTGGTGAATGGCAGGTATACAACTATTATACCATGAATATGACAGGTCAAAGGGTCGCCACGAGTTCATCCGCCGACGATGTTTTCGAAGTCTTTGCGACCCATGAAGACCGTGCCGATTCCGTCAAGATCCTGGCGGCGGTCCGACCCGTCGCCGGCATTCAGTCGTATGACATAACAGTCACCGGCCTCTCCACGCTCGGGATACAAGACTCGGTCAAGGTGCAGACGCATCGCTACGACGATGCTGGCTGGCGTACAGAAGTTGACGCGCCAGTGGATCTGGGAATTGTTGAGCATTCAGTCGTGAATGATCAGGTATACTCCAAATACATCTATTGTAAGACCTTTCTCTGATGGAGGATGCTAATTCATGCATTAGATTACATTCTGGGTCACGCCAGAGACCTCAAGCACTGCATACACCTTTCAGTTTGTATAGAGATTATTTGTACTGGTGTTGGTGAGGCAGCAAAATTGATCTCCGATCCTTTGAATGCACCATGCCGTGATAGGAAACACTCCCCTGGGGAGTGTTTCCTAATACAGCACAATGATCTCACTTATAAGGTGCGTCACGGATAGCTTTGCCAACAGACCCGAATACAAAATATGAAATATACCAGCAGATTAAATGAATTTCGAAAAGAAAGGACAATGTGATGCAGGCCCCTAGGCTCAAGTCGATGGTCATGATGGCTATTATGGTGAACTCTTATAAAGGTGGCTATGGCAAGTTGACGTGAATTTTGCTTGTGAGACTTTTGTACAGTGGTGGAGCGCATGCTGCAAGAAGATTAGTAAGATTGCCAAAATAGACAATAGAAAATTGATTCTAATTCATGCTCGATGTACATCGCAGTACGAGTATCTTATACGTAGAGAATCAACAATAGGTTTGAGTGTACCGTATCACTTCTTCCATAGTACAAGGATCCTGCGTCGCATTTGAAAATCATAATGAACCATAGTGAGCGGTGGTTTTCCTAGATATATTTCACTTGGTGCCAATTGAGGCAAGGCTCAGGGACCCTTACAAGAAGGAGTTCAGTATACTCGTGAAAGCCAGGGATTACCTGGTCGCAGGCAGCTGCCAAAAATGCGCTACCAACTACCAAAATTAGTGAACGTTGCCCAAAGGGGAAACACATGGTTCATAGAACAGCACGTCCTCAACATATCCCTTTATTGGCCTACAAAGAGTTGATATAGAGAATACAAGTAGCCATTTCCCTCAAGTAGTGACAGTTGGCTACGGTCATCGCATGCTTAACTATTCAGCTTAATAAGGCGATAAAAAGCTGCTTTTAATGTAAGCCTCACCACTTTTTTTTTTTTTTCCTTTAGTCCTTGGCTGTGGTATCGCTTTGCTCTTTAGGTCACCGGAGTCAAAACACCTCTTGTAGTCTCTTGGAGTCTCCTGATTTCCTCTGGTCGGTCTTTGGACTGAGTCCTTGCGTGTTGGGTAGTCTGGGCCCGTTATAGAGAAACCACGCCCTTGGCTGTGACCATTTCGCAATCAATTGTCTTGGCGCTGTCAGCGATTTCAAGTTCATAAATGCAAAACTAGTGAGTTTACCACTCCATACGAGACCGTCTTATCCATACTCAGCTACAAGCAATCCAGTGTGTCGTTGAATTGTGTTTCTATGTCGAAACCGCGCTCATTTGGCAATCTGCGAGATGCTTCTCAGCGCCTTCACAATTACCAACAGGGCTTAGCGTGCGACTTGGCATGGCTCGGAAGATACCAAGAGTCGAGCGACGCCGACCCTGCAGAGGATTTTTCCAGTGTATTCAGCACACAGACGAGACTTCATGCGAATAGCATCCAATCAATGGAAATCGCAAGATACAGACTACCCATGATATGCAGGGTATCCGTGTAGCGCACAAATTGCTGGCGAGCGCCGAGCCATAAAATATTCTACAAAGCTATATAGACTTAAGACGTCAGTCAGAGTCGTACCACTAAAGCACACCGGATTGAGATGTCGATACATTCTCACATTTCACAGTCACCCAGGGGCAAGAACATAATTTAATCATGGTTTCCTATCCAGTTCTTAGCAGCTCCCGGGGGGCAGAGGGCGGAGACGACCGGGGAAAGCAAGCAGTAGACGGACGCCTTTACTGGCTGGCTGTCAAATACCTTATCTAGCTAGGTATTCTTCCCAAAGGTCCTCCTACATGCATCAAAGAGTAACCGAGCAACGATCGAGCGCCCCACAAATATCGAGGACGCAAAAATCGAAACTCGAGTGACCCACAAATATCAAAAATGCACGAAG
>NW_006917093.1:1470328-1497521 GCF_000516985.1 Pestalotiopsis fici W106-1 | reverse complement strand
TATAAATATCAAGAATATAAATCACGTTTAGCCGAGAACGCAAAAGTCGACCTTGTAATAATCGAGGCCCCCACAAATATCACGACCAGGACGAGAAAGTTGACCTTGTAATGAGTAAGATCCTAAATTTCGCGATCTACCAAAAGCCCCATATTGATCGGTAAGACAATACAGAACGGGCCGCCCAGTCATTTACAATAGCTTTGCATAACAAGCTGGCTAGGCGCTACTTGCTGTATTATACATTAGGTCTGACAGCAAAGGCAACAACTTCAAGGAGCCTGTATGTAATCCGTTCTTTAGAATGGATTATTCCGTATCAAGAAATTATATCTTAGACAGGATTCATTACGAGGCGTAAATCAATCAGAAGCCAATCTTGCCTCGGAGAATCGAGCAGCCCCATATGACCCGACCATAATGTACAGAATAAAATCGACTATGTGCTTCTTCAGGGATTTCGAACAATTAATTTGAAAGCGACTTATCCAACGACACTTTGCGCACCCGCGCCCAACTTTCCAGAAATTAATTACATAAGTTATGCTTTAAGTGGCATGGCTGATATGAAGGGTCAATGTTTGCAATGGGGTATAGCAAATGGTCGGGACAAGACATTGCATACTTTGCATTGAAGCGCTGTTCGAGGACGGCACGTGTTCTTGAAACAATAAAGCGCCGAATCGTTGGTCGGATGGAGAAGCCGCTGTAATCACCATGCTGACACTCGTCCAGTATGCATCCCACACTTATTTTCTGGTTCGAACGTGCCCAGAGACTGCGCAGATCATAATCCCTGTTCTCTCGGGTACATAAGTCATCTACTACGTGGTAGGTACGTAGAGACACTGCCTCGGACGAGCCTGGACAAGATCCAGGGAGGGAAGTTGCGAAATCTCGGAGAAGGCAGAGGAAGTGCTACAATTGTTTTGCGTGGGCCGTTTCAATTGGATATGATGCATCGAGACATTTGGAGAGAGAGAGTCGTAGTATGCGCGCTGTATGATTGCGGCAACCCCAATTCCGCTGGGAGTTGTGTTGCAGCATGGCAAAGGTGGGGTTACAATGAGGGGTCTTTTTTTAATTGGCGAGTGAGGCACGCATGGCATATGCAACCATAAGATCACAAAATTGTAAGATGCATCCCTCCGTGGTAAATGATCACTCTACATGCGCTTAGATTCCTCACTAGTATCCTCGGGGCTCTTGGGCCACTGGTATTGTACAGTCGCAAAGCCCGCCGCGAGTGGGCACCCATGCCAGGGGAACCGATATCTTGGTCTGCAAATGTACTGGGGGACTACTTTCCTGCGCATGAGCTAGGCTCTATTGCAATCCCGGATGCAGCCTTCTGCCATACAGGCACCTGGCACTGCCCTGGTCTCCATGATACAAACCAAGGCATCACGGAGAAACGACATTGTTTTTAAGCTCAGTCTCAGTGGGCAAACGCCCGGAAGAGACCTACCTGCAAGTGAGATCTTCATAGACCGGGTTTTCTTTATATATTTCGACTTGATGCCTTCAATCCCGTTCCTTTGTTTCTGTGTCTCAGTGTACAGTCATACCGATTTTTTTTTTATTTTTTTTTATTTTTTTGGCGTGGTTTTCGTTAGACGTATTGGCTTTAAACAGTCATTATACACTCCTGCCACTACACGCCATGGTTAAGATGAGTTTGAGGAGGGGCATTTATATCACAATGATGATTCCATCAATGCTTCTTGCAATCATCGGCACACTTGAAAGACAGATCGAACAAAATCTAATCATCGCAACTGCGTATGCTCGCTCCAGAAGACTTGAGTTGGGACGACATACAACTAACATGTGCATCTCTCAGATCATTACTTGTGTGGTTCATCTTGTTCTTTCTCTTCACTTGGTTGCACTTCTTGCAGGTCGCCAGGGACTCCATATTCTTCATGTATGTTTCCAACCCTACCTTTTCCTTCTCTCAAGCTCTTTCCTCCCTCTGCCTACCCTCTTCTATTTGTCTGCAATGATTCCGTCTAACGAAGGGGCATTCCTCCATGCAGAACCTGCGTTTACCATCTTTTATGCATCGTCACGGTAGTGGCTTTCCTCAATTCTATGCGAGCCAAAGATAGCGATACATTCTTCCTTTTTATTCCTATTGCAACACAGACTGGAATATTCTTCGGTATTGGTCTCCAAGAATGCGCTTCAGCCTTATGTTGGAGGTCCCGCGGTCTCCTTCTGTCGGTCTTGGACGCATTACAACTCCTTTTCTTAACCAATTTGAACGGACTACGAGGTCTTCTTACGGACACTGGGGGTGAACGGCTTCCCACATAAGGGTGCGGCATTATGCGTTGCCATTGATTCATTGGGCTCATCAGGTGGCTTTTGGCATTACAGGCTCATGCCCAAATCTGGCTGCTGTCAACTGCCCTTGTCTGTATCATATTCATACGATATCGAGCAAATGTATGAAAAGCTTGGTAAAATTCAATGGGAGAGAATGGTGACGAACGTTGAGGATGAAGCAGTGCCGTAGTTAGTGCGACTACTAAATCATTTAGTGCCCGCTTTCGAGATACTTCAATCAGTTTTCAGAAGCACCCTGCCACTACCTCATTTGACCTTCGGCATATATTCAAGAAGAAAGAACATTTGTGTATAGATACAGATCCCCCCCAAGGTGGTCAGTTGGAAAATGAGAGCGAGAATATTGGTTTTATGTATTGATATATAATGAGTGGAGGGATATAGGGTTTTTTTTTTTGAATAAAAATTCTGGACAAAGTGAGTGAATCCTTTTGACTCTATCAGTGTGTTGCTCAGTGCTGCGCGGGATTCAAAAACACATTCTATTCTCATGAAGCTTGGACGATGCAGAGTCAAGAGTCGATCGGCCGCTGTTTTGGTAGCATCATTCGTATACTGGAGTTTACAGGAGCGGGTAAAGGTAATTTATATGTTATGTGAATTGTGGAGGGTGGAAACAAAAAAGACAAAGCTATACTTCCTATGCACTAGCTCTAGTCAGGGGAGCTCGGCACGCTCCGCCCCGCCTTTGGAAACAGCGCTAGAAAAATGATGGAATACCACCTGCAAGTATGGGATCCCCGGTTCGGTATTACTTATACTACACTAGATACCTGAAGTATAAGTTAGCACCCTTATATCATTATTATGGAACCATTCAGGATTTGGCGCAATAATAATACAAGTGATCATTTGAAGGCTTGAAGAATGAAAAACACCAAGGTAAACAAGAATCAGATTAACATATAAATGCAAACTATTGCTTGGATACCGTTGCTTGATGCCGTGCATCCCTCTACTGCCTCAACCTTGGGTCTCTACCTACCTGCTCAGTGGCAGGTCAGCGTAAGCAAGCCCAGCTATTCTACGTACGATACCATCTACTGGTAATTCTCGTACCACTTGACAGCCAGGCACATTGCGAGGATACAATAATGATCAACAGCATTTAGAGGCGGGCTAAGATGCGGGGAAATGGTGAACTTCCTATTACGGTAGATTCATCAAGCATCGGTCACACAGGATTGGTTAATGGCGACTTGCGCGCAGAATTTAGTGCGACAGGCTTGGGTAGCGTATAAAAACCAAAACTTGACGATCTCGGCCGCTGAGTTCTCGTTTTTAATATTTCATGTACTGCCACATTCTAACTTTGGACCTTTCCTTGTGTCATTGGTTGTCTCGGCTTCAATCAAACATACGATTCGTGACAAGTGCTAAATTCGCGTTTCCAACGGGGACCACGCGAAAATGTACGAGCCATCCACGGACCGTCTGGCATCTGGTTTTTAGATTCGCCCGCTCACTTGGGCAACGGAAACTCTGCTGATCTAGAAAGTCAAAGTCGGGCAATCGTAACCCCGATCTCCGGATTATTACAAACCTTGACCATGGGAATTTGGGCGCCCGGGGAAGCTAGTGAGTGAGCTTGCCAGTTCTCTCATGAAACAGGCAAATATGCGAGAAAGTGGCATAGATACGTCATCAGAAGCCTCGTAACTGAAGCCCAGAAGAGTTGGTACAGCTCACGCATGAGGAACGATACTCGCACCTCGCCAACCAAGCAATGGAAGTCTACTCGTATAGATGCTGGTCTTGCGCATTTTGAAACCGGGACCCGGTGAGATGGGTCATGGTTAACCATATCGTTCAGCGTGCGCCAGCAATTATCACGTTCCAGAGCGATCGTCGTGTCGTGATAATCGTTCGTTAGACGGAGGCCGCCGGTTTCGTGTGTATATTCAGTATCTTGCTTGTTGACCGCGGCACCTCAAATGTCTCTGATACGCCATGGAATGCATGGGTGCCTCCTTGACCCCCAACCCAACCGCTTCACGTCACGTCACGTCTCGTCTCGTCCTAGACTGAGGAACAAAACAGAAAATCAAATGATTAAGCATAAAAGAATGCTATAATGGGCAAAAATCTCTTAGCTTGCGGTGTTGGACGGTGAGTTTAGCATCTGTGGAGAGGTACAGATTGGAGCTTCCACGGCACCATGGAATCTCCGCTTGCTTAAAAATCAAGATACTAGCACTGAGTTGCTCTCACCTGAGCCGGTGTGTGAAGGGGGAACTGAAGACGAGATGATCGAGGAAGCATTGAAAGTTGTCTGAGTTGATCTCTAGTCTACAAAAGAGAGGTGCTGAAGAGCGAACTATATACCCACGCAGGTGATCTGCGGTGGGTACTGACTACGTCAGTACGACAATTGCATTGCCCTTGTTCTTAGAATCTTTGATCCCTTCTAATTCCCGAGTGTTTCCCTCGGTACCTAGCTGCCTGCTTAGCTGTATGCAGGTACAAAATACCAGACTAGAGCGTTGTGATCCGTGCACTCAATTAAGACAGCTGGGACTTGATTGCTTGGATTTGCACCGCGAATTAGACGAGGCGATGCGCCTGCCCGGGGTCTGGAAGTACCTATGTTCTCATTTACCTCGATGCTCAGCACCTGAGTGCTGATGGTTATCCACTTCATCGTTGTGTGTCGCTGCAGAAAATACAATGGATATATACCAGATTACGAAGGGCTCACACCGTCCCTCGAGCTCCCAGCCTCTTAACTCTAGCCAAAAACCATTTGATCCGACAACATAATCAATTGTCATACTAGTAAAGGCATCTGCGTATTTTTGCTATTGATTTTGGTCGAGGCATCGCGAATTAAAGGTGTTGATGATTATATGATACGACGAACCTTTGAACGTGGCTGCTGGACAGATTGGTTGTGACCTCCTCTCCCTCGCACGGACACTTTCTGGTTGCGGCTCTAACGATCAGGGAGTGTGAATACGAACGGGACTCTTCATTTTTGAGACAAAACCATCGCATAGGTATATTAGGACCCGATCCCCGCGTCTCTCGCTCTGACTGCCGGCTCCATCTCTAAGTTTTCCAGTACAAGACGTGTACGAATCAACCATTTTCTTCCTATTATACTTTTCTATTCCCTGCGAATGATATCAAGTCTTTCGGACTCTTTCCCTTCCACTCTTTACTATTGTATTTGATTATTACATTCTCTGTGGGTGAGGAAAAGCTCCACGAGCTCCACGATTGAGCTGCAATCGATTTTCACCCTCTTTCTACTGCATAGGAATCGCACTATATTTTCAAGCTCGACCATGATCAGCTTTCAAAGGACCCTTTACCTCACGGCCATGGTGGCAGCATTTGCCTTTGTGTGTATTGACACGATTGGACTCCAAGGCGACTGTAGATCAGTCACGATGGCTGTGTAAGTATACATTCCATCTGTTGCATATAGGCCAATTACAGACACGAGGCTTACATTGAGGTCTTTCTAGGTCCGGCATTGTCTGGATCTTGTCATTTGTTGCATTCGTCTGGCTTTCCTTGGATGAGCCAGGAGCCATAATGTAAGTCCTTTTCCCTTTTCCCACATACACTTGAGCAGGCACTCATATAAAGACATTTCAACACAGACGCTGCACTTACCATGCTGTCGTCATTTCTACCACGATTCACTTTTACGAGACTTATGGCCACAACCAAAGTGATACCCTCTCAGTCCGGATGCCAGTCTATATTCAGATCGGTATCATGTTTGCAGTCAGTCTCGAGGATGCAGTGAGGAGGCTCGTATCCCAAACTCACATCATCCAACAACAGCCACCAATTCAACCTCCGCCAGTTCGCCTACGTCGTTACAACCATCTCATTCACACAAATCTATAACCGTCCGTCACCAGAGACTGACTCTGAGCAAAATCTACTGGGGTCATATATCAATACGCATACGCCGGGTGTTATTAACCTAGTCGCGACTCATATATTTCCATTCAAATCACCTCCAATTTTAGGACTCCAATCAACCTTTTCTTTCGTAGATGGCTGCTGTTGTCTCTGCTTTTAGGGACGGCATCGTTCTTTCAGGGGCTTCTTAAACTCATTCCACCTCGATATCGGTTTCAATTTGAGCCGGACGCCGATTGACGACGAAATATAAAAGACAACTCTCTCCACATACAACATAGCCAGCGACAGGGCATCAATTTATATTTTCGACTGGATTCAAAGCTGAAAAGATGCGACTCTTCTTGGTGTTTCAAATCGATTTTTCGTTTAAATGGAGTTCCACAGTTTATAGAGATTATTATACATAATGGACCGTGGTCATATAACACCACCAATTGTATCAACTACTATTTCAATACTTTCGATGACACAAGTGGTATAGCCTTCCAAGGTATAATCGATCACCGTCTGATGATTCAAATCCCAAGGAGGAGGAGATTAAGCAACCAATGAAATGTGATAATGCCAGGGCCAATCAGTCGTCACCACCCCCGTCGCGGTTTCGATCACGTCGACGAGATTTCAAGTAGCAGAGACAATCCATTTCACGACTGTCTTCAAGAACGAAGCGTTGGGTTTCCATGGGTCAGCTTTCGTATCTATGACACTGTCTCACGGTAAGGGTATCTGACAGGGTCTATTAATCGTAGGCTCCACAATCCAAGTCGGAGTCAGAAATGCCGCTATGCCACTACAACGCGATTCTCACCAGCAAAGCCATTGTTATTGAGGGGCGGCAGACGTCACTCCACTTTATTAACTTCTAGCGTATTGGGATCAAATATGATCTTGACTGTGGTGATGTTAGCAAGTTGTGCTGCGGGCCGGGCAATCTTGGCTTGTGGACGTGCAATGTCAAACTGTATAATTGCGCTTTTGAGAAGCCCATCCTCTCACACCGCCCGACGATACACCTCGACACGGGTGCAAGAGCTTCGGGATGGAACTACAGCTGGAGTTCCAAAACTGGGCTTTTTTCTCCAGGTACAATGCAGCTGCGGGGAGACCAAAGCCTGGCACCACGAGAACAGTTGCTGTCCCTCTGGATCATATAGAGTTGCGTCAGGACTCGAACCCCTCCCCCCCACTTTTCCTTCCGCTTCCTTCCTCTTCCTTCCTCTCCCTTCCTCGTTTCCTCTCACCTCAGCCCCCCGCGGGGTCCCTGGGCAACTTTGAAGCGACAACCGGCCGGTGAGGGAGAGTTTTGTGGGATCTTTCTGATTTCGAAGGGCGGGATTTTCCCCTCTGCCTTCCCTTCCTCAACTTCTGAACCTGTCTTTTCCTCTATCCACCCTGCAGAGGACGCACAGGCCAATGGGTCGCCCGACGTAATGGCAATTCACACGCATTTGCCAACCAACGTTCCTATTCCACATTAGCGTCTAACAACGGATAGACGGTCAAGACAGTCGCAGCAAACACAAGGGTCTATACACGAGTCAGCTTGCAGGGGCGTGCGCGAGTCCGGCAAGATCCAACCTGCATCGGGCATCTGAAAAAAATTACAATGAAGTGTCTTTTGAACCTGAAAATCTCTCGCGGCTTTAAGCTCCATGTACGCCCGAGAGACACTAGGTACCCATGTCACGTCCCCGGCTTTCTTTTCTACTTGACGTGCCCAAGCCATCCAATAGCGAGTACAATATGCCTCAAGAGTAGCATATGCTAGATCATGATCACAACCAAGCGCCGTAAGTGACTCAAATCCAGTTTGGGGTATGGGTCCTCACCCAGACCGCTGGGCTCCTAGGGTATACTCCAGTGTCCACAGCTCAACGTCGTTTTGATCGAAAACCTAGTCACTAAACTGGTAGATTCATTGCCTTTCGTTTCTCAATTTATTTAAGAAACGATGATGGCACATGATCTGGCTTCGTGTTGTTTCGTTGACCTTGGACAAGCCATTATAATTCACATCTTTTCTCTACTTGTACCGGCTCACTTATTCTTACTTCGGCTGGCATCAAAGATATCAGTCTGTACCTTCAATCCATCATAATGCTGCATGTGAGAAGGGGGCTTTACATCGCAATGATGATTCCTTCACTAACTATTGTGGTTGCTGGCACACTTGGGAAACAAGATGATCGAGTGCTCTCGGCCGTGACCATGTAGGCACACTCCCGACATCTCACGCATGAAGAGACGAAGCTCATATCAGTCCTTCTACAGTCCGTATATGATATGGCTTGTACTATTCGTCTTGTTTGTCTGGCTCTACTTCCTAGAGGTGGCTAGAGATTCCAAGTTTTTCATGTATGTCCGATGCCTCCCTTTTTCGAGTCATCCCTAATGACAAACTTGTTATTCAATAGGAGTTGTGTTCACCACCTCTTATGTATTGGAGTAGTAATGGCTTTCATCAACTATCTACAAGCTAGTGACGACACCACGCTCTTCCTCTGGTTACCCATCGCCATTCATGTTGGCATATTCCTCGGTGTTGGTCTCGAAGAATGCGCCTTGGTCTCACAAAGAACATTCCAGGACTTTTCGTTACTTCTATTACATTCGCTGCGGCGCTTCATATTGATTTCTCTGGACGGACTGCGACAATTACTTGTGGATGCCGAGGAGCAAGGCCTCCCCAGATAGACTCGTGCCCTTGTACTTTGCCATCTACGATGCAACTAGCAAGCGCATGGTTTTGTCGACAATATCGGCTTCATCTGTATCATATCTCTCACGTTTTCCCTGGCTATCCACTGAACCCTCAACCAGTCATCGAACTCTAGCCATATAGAGTCTGCCTCTTCAGGTGCAGTAGGACCGAGTTCGAGATATCAGATCCAATTCTTCGGAAACCAAAGGTTCCACGATTGTGACGAAGCTGCGTTGGCTAGGAATAACTCGAGAAATTGTTCGGCTGTGCGTCTTGCGATATATGATCAAAAAGTCCAAGTCCAAGTCCATTTCTCCCCTGAAAGATCGGGTGGAACACGATAGATTAGAAATAAATGTGCAAGTAGGTCAAGATAGGTAAGAGTTGTTCTTTCAAGTACAGCTTTTCATATTGGGCTCGTGTTTATAGACCGGTATATTGCTCCCTTAATGGGGCCATCCTTGACGGAGGAGATCAACCGATCAATCTGGATTGGATGTAATATTATGATATCAAATGCACACGCTAAAGCATCTTGTATATGATTCTAGTTGGGCTTTTCTCGATAGTCGTGTAAACAGGTGCAGGAAGTTTGAAATGTGACAAAATAGTGTCACAATCGATTAGGTCGAACTACTATGGCTGATAAAAGAAGTACAGAGATAGCAGAGTAGGCTGCAAACAAGCTAGACAGCAAAAAGACAATAGGGTTGTTCTTATACTAAATAAGCTACTGCTGGCTGGAGTCGCTGGACTCGGGGGGGGCCTAGCACGCCCCGCCCCGCCCCTTCCGCCACTAATGGTGGGATGTCGAATGGAGCGTGGGGGTCTTAGTCCCAACGGATTACCTACTGCATTATTATACTCTGACGATACTCAGGTACCCAGGAAAATCATGCAAAGCACTTAAGGTTAGCATAATACAGATGGTTTCTTATGGTTCACGTTATTCTGCAGCAATAAGTACGATTTGGGAAAAGTGAAGGGGGAATAAAAGGGTCAATAAGGGTGACTTGAGAGGCCCCACCGATACGTCCAATGGCCGACTTCTCATCTGCTATAGGCGGTGGCTGTGCAGGTTGATGACACGAGGTGGCGGGCGTTTGTCCAGACTGCCGCGCTGCAAAAAGTCCTAGATGGCCATGTCATGCAACTTGGGTGCGACGAAGAAATAGAGGTGACGTCAGTTTCCCTGGTATTGAATTCCCCAAAGTCCAGCACATGTGTTCAAGTCAAACAATCTTGGTCGCATATATTCAATCAATTTTTGAGATCTGCTCACCAACAGCCGCCATCCAAGTTGCTGACCAATGAGCTCACATCGCCGAAGCAGTCGTCGAGCTTACCTAGACTGTGCACTGGCTCTTTTCTCAAGACTACATACCAGGCTTGGTCTCCAGGTCACAATCCCAGCATGTGTATGCAAACAGAAGTTTCTGTGAATTTTCTTTTTTTTTTTTTTTTTTTGCGGTTTCTATATATTTTCATGCGATCTTCAGTCAAGTGTCAGTAGTCACGAGTCTACTAGCTGAAACATCACGGTGGCGATAATTGCAGAGAAGTGTTGCCTATCTACTGCGTCGCGACCAGACTTGCCGGCCGCAACCAAGCGGCATAGTAAAGGGACTGCCTAGACGCGAAAACAGACGAAGTGAGGACAACAGAATTGCATATTTTCAAGCTCTGTATATGTGGTCGTATTGGTATTGCAGCCCCACCATGCTGTGTCACGTCTGCATCCTTCCCGTAAGTCAGCAATGTCCGAACGCAGAAAAGGCTATTTGACTCGTCCGGGTGAGACGTAGTCCCAGAAAGGGAATTTAACCGTGTGTCGCGCGTGGATTAGTCTATGGTACCCTTGCAAATTGCATTGGATAAAGCGTCCCGATTGGCTGCGAAGGCACATAAGTAGTCGATGGACCTAATGGGCGGCATTGTTCGGTGGCTCGTCAGACCCGCCGGAGCCCAGGATCACGGAATGGGCTCGCTCGAGCCTTATGATCGGCTAACGCATATACACAACACTAGTAAGAAGAGAGGAAATATATACTATCGATCACATATATAGCATCGGTGGTAGTCGCTCCTTTTATACTGCACTTTGCATCTGGAATAAGTTTTTATCCTTCCTCTTCATGACCACGGGCCTTGAGGCCTATCTGACTCCTTGAGTGACGCAGAAACGTTCATATTACGTCGCTCATATTGAGAATCAAAGGATGAGAAGCGCAAAGACCAAAAAAGAGGATAAACAAGATACATCCAGCAACTAGCATTGTCTTGGTCGATACTAGGACATAATACACAGAACGACTCACGCATTGCTTCCTTCTCCTTCATCTTCAGGTTTTATTGTTTCCATCCTCGATCATGTACTGGCAAATGAATGGAGAACTTTCTTCTACTTTGATCAGTTCTCCAGCTCGTACAATGCAAAATTTACCAAAAAGACTTTACATCGCCGCGACAATACCTGCATCGGTCATCGTAGGCCTCGGCACGCTTGCAGAGCAAAGCGATCGTCTTGGTGTTGCCGTAACCACGTAAGTGCGGTCCTGATAATCTTTAAATAGAAGACATGACTGACGTGAATACTTCCTAGGCTATATGTGCTGTGGTTTGTGTTGTTTCTCGTGTTCATCTGTCTCTCCTACCTAAGGGTCTCTCAAGACTCCGACTTCCACAGGTATGTTCTTTGCATGCGTTCACCGACACTTAGATCTATCAAACACTCACGAGAAGTACTTTCTTATGTAGAATCTGTTTCTATCATCTCATCATTATTGGAGCGACGCTGGCCTTCCTCGGCTATCTTCACAATGGAAATTACAATGCCAAGATTTCCTTCCTCTGGACTCCTTTTACAATCCAAGTAGGAATACTTCTAGCCGTCGGTCTCCAGGAATGCGCTTCTGTAGTGTCTTGGAGAAATTTCCGTAGACTTCTCCTGTCTTTTCTGGATGGACTGCGGCTTCTCATGGGCGCCCAAGACGAGCATCTTCCTCTGTGAAGTACGGCTTCACAGAACGTTACAAGCTATGCTCTCGACACATCATATTTTCACCCATGTTGTTCGATATCAGCAGCTTCTCTTCTATCTTGGCGCCGTGTCATTCTCCACCATCATTTCCCCAGCCATACGTTGATGCTGCACTCCATTTTGGGCGCTGAAGCAAGGATAATGCTGTTGAGCCGCTTGCAGCTCTTCATGTTACTTTTGTCAAGCAGGATACATTCATACAAGGGTTCTAATCATGATATCATATCTTGTTAGAACCAGAACAATCAATATGACAAGTGAGAGATATGTACAATGACCACAGTTACAAGGAAAAACAGATACTCGAGCTACCTTGAAGGATAATAATCACCGACTCGGGCCAATTCGGAGAATTGCAGCTTGCCGCATCAGATTGAACAGCTTTAAGCTGGAGCTGGATCTTTTTCAATACGTGTGTATGACAGCCGATCTGTCGGGTCCTTCGCGGTCCCAACTACTGTACCGTCTTGGCCGTAGTGAGCCTGAAGCTCATGCCAGACCGTCAAAAATCAATGCCAGTCCTTGAAATCGTGATTGTAAATTCTGCAAGATCAAAAGTTCAAATATGCTGGAAGCTTATGAAGTATACACCCCCTGAGTGGGTGGCCAGCCAAAGCCTGGCTCCACGTGTGGAGGGAAACGTCATCCAGCCGACTCCGAAAGCTTTTGTCCTTGTTTCTTACTTTGCTTTCAAGCATTCAGCCACTATTGCCCACCTGTGGATGGCCCTTACTGCGTACTATATACCTAAGCTTCGCAACATGCCGGCAAGACACACCGTCCCGATTGGTAGCAGGATGGACGCTGTACAGTTCAAAAGTACACTGTACCAGAGAATCCATCCACCTCTAATCGCTGAAAACTAATGCACCATTACAATTCTTGGCTGCGTCAAACCATACTAAACCAGGGCAGAAAGACTACCAACCTGGCGCGGCGGAGTCCGAAAGACCCTGGATCGCCATAGATGCAAAGCCACGAGAATGGCCATGTGCACCCGGGTCCCACATTGCCGCGCGAAATGCGCGCGTGGGGATGGATATACTACTGCACCGATGATGCACGAAACCTCATGTGCATCGGGCAACCTACCCAGTATATTGATAGAGCTGCTGCTTTCGGGTTCTAGCTCCCACACAATATGAGTGGTGAACAGCCCAATAAGTGGTCAATAGCATCAAGCGCCCTGGATGGGTTGAGCTAACCAAGCCCCGCAAAGAGGAAGAGACCATACCATCCGAGTCAACGAGCGAGCCAATCATTACAACACACCCCTGACAAACGTGCCGTATCTTGGCGAACTCGATTGTAATGTAAAAATTGGAATAATGATCGGGAAATACTGGACATCTCACTGTCAGCAAATCCAGGGATGCTGAATCCCATCTCAAGGATCATTAACTTTTACTACTTATTTAACACATGTCCACCCGCTTTCGATCATGAATTATCTAGCAAACAGTTTCCAAACTACTCGTCTCATCATTTCTTTAATACCACTCTCTCATCTTACAGCCTTTGTCACCACAATCACCACCACCTTGCTCGATATATCACAGCCCCTGTGAAGACTCTCGTCCATCTTTACACCCAAGTATAGTCACCCGACAACATCAACTCCGATGACAACGCAAACTGAAGTTATGCTCAAGGTCACACGAGCGCTCTATGTCATATCATCAATATCTGCAATTGTCAGTGTTATAATTGGCACGCTGGGGGAACACAATGACAGTATGCTGGTCTCAGTAGCTGCGTTGGTTTGCATATCTCCCCGAAACAGGAGTTTAAACACTGATGCATTTTATACAGGTCATATTTTCTGTGGCTGGTCTTCTTTGGCACCTTCGTCTGGCTGTCCTTCCTAAAAGTGACCAAGACCTCTAGTATGGTTACGTACGTTACCCTTCAACTTTGTACTCTTGGAACCAAGGCTAAGAAAGAACGTTTCCGTAGAAATTGTATCTATCATCTCGCGTGTATTGCAGCAACCATGACCTTCTTGAGTTCTTTGCAGCCGGGCAGTAGCAACACCCTCTTCCTTTGGACACCGATCGGAATCCAAACTGGCATACTTGTAGCTGTCGGTCTTCAAGAATGTGCATCAATGGTGTCCTGGAGGAAGATTCGCGGCTTGATACTTTCAACTTTGGAGGGACTACGAGTTTTCATGGGCGCAGAGGACTCGCAACTTCCCAGATATGAAAGTGGTCAGTATGCACCGTCGCTGCCAAGCCTTGCGAATCGGAATGCACGTCAGACATTGTCGTCGCCAACGCCAGACTCCGTCACGGTATTCCAGCGCAGTATTGTCACGTCTGGCGATGGCTCTGAGGACAACCCATGGAGGTTCCATTGAAGAGGCCGACTTTGACGACCGTGGAAGAAAGCCGCTCCTCGCGTCCCATGGCGCATGGGCCCTTTGACTGGCCGTCAACGTAGGCTTGCCTGTGCGAATTGGCTTGATACTTGGGGGCACGAGCAGCAGTTCTTGGCATATATGGCTATCATAGGCTGAGCGTATAATTAGCGTTCGCTTTTATCCTTCCCCTACCTAGGCTTGTGGCTATACTAAAAGCGCTAGATACTAAATGGGGAAAGCCATTCCCTAAATCAGCAATACCAAGTGGGGTTACATGTCTTCAATCATATACCAGCCTATCCACTATCACCATTATACTGTTTATTGGAGCAATTGTGCTTATAAAGTGGCTTCACTGGCACTTATACGAACCTACAGCAGTATAAACTTGTAATGATATGGAGAAGATTAATGAGCTGGCATTATATCGAGTTAAAGGCGGTGGGCAGGTATGGGAATGCCGGGTTTTCTTCTTGAACTCTGCAACCGAGCCAAAAGCGCTAGTTAGATTGACATGTTCTTCTGCCAGTGTCAAAATACGAGCTTCAAGGCGCCCGGGAGCCCACTCATTCAACGTCAATCGTGGGGGTTGCATCAGCTCAGACAATCACGCAGATGCTCAGAAATATAATTCTCCTCCCAGAACGGTGGCGCAGGGCCAAAAATTTTCGCCCAGTAGTAAACATTCCACCCAAACATTATGCAAATGATGGTGGCTGCTGGACTCTAGGCAGCCAACTGCCAATCATCGTCAGCACTTTAAACGCGGCCCGCGGCCGAGAATGTCTTTGCGATTCAAGTGGATTGAAAAAGGATGTGGTGAGGGAAAACCTGCATGTTTAATAAGTTACACAAATTTCTAGCCCGGTCTTTGAAAACTGTTAGGACTAATTGCCACAAATGGCTGAGTTGAGAAAAAAATTGGCACAGCGTGAGAGCGAAAAAGGCTGGCACAATCATAGTGCCAAAACATTGCCGTCGGGCTGTGGTGAGCGCGAGAAAGAAAGAAACACAGAAAACTGTAGCCCTTGAAAGGTACTGACCGTCCACAAAAAACGGAACCAGGCTGTTTAATTTGACTGAACAGACAGACAACCAGCACCTCCCAGGTTCTCCGCACGAAAGAACAGACGGATAACCAGCACCTCCCAGGTTCTCCGCACGAAACTATGGCCCTACCGTGCATGAAAAATGGAGAATCATCACAGAAACGTGATTAGACCATTTGGCCTGGAGACTGATCACAGAAACGTGATTAGACCATTTGGCCCGGCCGTACAGACAGACAATAATAAGGCAGACTGCGATTTCTGGTTCCCCAGATCCATCTGGAAACTTTGCTATATGAATCCCGCACTCCCCAAGGAAAAGAAACCTTCCCACCCATGGTTCTAAACCACTTTTTCCTGACAAATTCTTTCCAATGTCATATGGCATCTTCTTGTTTTGGCAGTGATGCACCATACGGAGACATCTACAGGGCGAATATCATCTTATCCCAGTCTGGGACGTCACCAGCTACAAGCGACAAGATGGCACACCATGCGACAACAATGCTGATGTTGAGATGGGGAATCTACATCATATCGACACTCCTGGCACTAACGATTATGATTGCTGGTTCGATCGAGAGCAAAAAAGGTCAACACCGATTGATTGTTGGAGCGACGTTAGTTTCTCTTGAGGCCTCGGGTGGGAACAAACGTAACTTACATCTAGAGATACTTACCAGACCATATTTTGCATGGTTGGTTCTGCTCGTAATTTTTATTTGGCTTTGCTTCCTCGAGATTGCCAAAGTTTCCAAGTTCTTAATGTATGAAATTCTCTCTTGCCAATTATCCCTCTTATTGATCAAGGGAATCAGGGAATGGCTAACTTGATATCGAACAGAACCTGCATCTATCATCTTCTCTGTGTCGGCGCGGTATTGGGATTTCTTGGTACCCTGCGCCTTGGCGGCGACGGTTCTCTCGACTTGGCGCCTTTCGCAATCCAACTAGGAATATTCATAGCCGTCGGCCTCAAAGAATGTGTTTTGAAGTGTTCTTGGCGACAGTTTCGCGCCCTTCTCTTGTCTATGTTGGACGGCTTACGGCTGCTCATGGGCGAAGAAGATGGACGGCTCCCTTTATAAACGAATCGCAGCCTTCCACCCCTCCATTCGCCCTGCATCTCAGGAGTTTACGAATTCGGCATGAGCCTTGACCTTTCATGAAAATCAACTTCGTGTCTATTTTTCTGGCGCGACAGTGTTATTACGATAGGTGAGAGGAGAAAATCTGGGTCATTGCCCAGGGAGCAGCTGGACACTTGGAACAGGACTATAGAATAAAAGGTGGCTCAACATATGGTGGCATAGTATAACGCCAACACGGAAAATTAAAGGATTTGGTATTCAATTCAGCGGCCAGGATGAGCGGACAGCATTCTCATCGACTCAATTTTGTCAATATTTGAGCAAGTCCAGTCCGTTTGGTATTAGTTGGCCCCCCACCAAATGATTATTCCCTAGGAAATGTACTTGTTTTGAACTGAATGAACGAAGATAGGTTGACCTTGCGAGTGCACAATTGGATGCACTTCGTAAAACGCACCTGAAGAAAAAGTGCCGCTAGATGATTGCTGGAACTTTTTCTACCACCAAGTATAGCTAAATGGTGGCAATCAAAACAGATGCGCATTGAGAGTACTTTTTTTATTAACCTTTATATACTCTCCAGTCACTATAATCACTAGGACCGGAATAGCTCGGCAAACTTCGGCCTGGGGGATGGGAAATGTGGAGGTTTGGAGGAGAAGGCAGAGAAATGACGTCCGCGGTTAGCCTCGCAAAAGCGTTAGGGGTCCGGGGCTACCGCACTCTTTGTACCGAGTCAATCAATCACGAGGGGGCACTTGGGGCCCTTCTTCAGCGCGCTACTTTGCCATGCCCACATTTCCCCAGATCGCTGTCTACTTTGGTGTCGTAACAAGTTTTGTCTTGGTTTTTCCTTTGCCCTTTTTCTATTTGTTCCTTTTTTTGACATTTCAAAATAGAGTTGTCGCCGTGCATTTCAGCAGGGAAGTGAGTAGAAAGGTGATCAGATCTCGCCACTTCTCTTCGCTTACTCTCTCTTTGTTCCCGAGAAAGGCCTCAGCCGAGCCCTGTGGTTCGGAATAAGGAATCCGCCCAACCAGGAGAGCGGAATTACGCAGCTCACGCGAGCATCATAGCGAACCACCGTCTAGACCTTCCACCGCACCAAGGGGGAGCGTCCGCACAACACGCAAAGGGTGGGGAATGCCGACACAAGATGCTTCCATGTCCGATATACCCATACCAAGAGAAGGTCACGCGGACAGCATCGTCGGCAAGATGGACGGCGCCCTTAGAAAAGCTGGGGGCGTCATGACGGGCGGAGGGACGACCAGAGCCCCGGATACACCACCACAAATACCAGACGATGTCGATGCACCGGTCAAGTCGAGGACGAAGAAGCGGCCAGACAAGCACAGCATGGACTACATGATACGGTCTGGCATCGCTGGTGGACTGGCAGGTTGTGCTGTAAGTAGATCGGTCAGCCAAGTAGGCAAGACAAGAAATAGATCGCTAACAATTCCTGCTCAATTACCAGGCCAAGACGACCGTTGCGCCCCTCGACCGCGTCAAGATCCTCTTCCAGACGAGCAACCCGCAATTCGCCAAGTACCAAAATTCATGGGCCGGCTTCGCGCGGGCGGTGCGCGACATCTACGCCGGCAATGGCGTCCCAGGCCTGTTCCGGGGCCACTCAGCCACTCTGCTCAAGATCTACCCCTACGCCGCCATCAAGTTCGTCGCCTACGAGCAATTCCGCGCCTTCATGATCACCTCGCCAGCCCAGGAGACGTGGTGGCGCCGCTTCTTCGCTGGTGCCCAGGCAGGTGTCACCTCTGTCTTTTTCACCTACCCGCTCGAGGTCATTCGCGTCCGCCTGGCTTTTGAGACCAAGCATAGGAGCTCCTCGCTTGCTGCCATTTGCAAGAAGATATACCACGAACAACCCACCAACGGCGCAGCGGCAGCAGCAGCAGCAAGGTCAGCGACCGCCACATCGACCTCGGCAACGGCCACAGCCACCGCGAGCGCCGTGCAGGCAGCTGTGACGCCCCATTCCGGTCTCATAAATTTCTACCGCGGCTTCTCGACAACCATCCTCGGCATGGTCCCCTACGCCGGCATGTCGTTCCTGACGCACGACACGGCCGGCGACCTGTTCCGCCACCCCTCGATCCGCGAGTACACGACACTCCCGCAACCCGCGGGCGCCCCCACCGACAAGCCGGCGCCGCTGCGCGCGTGGGCCGAGCTGACGGCCGGCGGCATCTCGGGTGCCGTCTCGCAGACGGTCTCGTATCCGCTCGAGGTGATTCGGCGGCGCATGCAAGTTAGCGGTGC
This sequence comes from Pestalotiopsis fici W106-1, assembly GCF_000516985.1. Taxonomy (NCBI): domain Eukaryota; kingdom Fungi; phylum Ascomycota; class Sordariomycetes; order Amphisphaeriales; family Sporocadaceae; genus Pestalotiopsis; species Pestalotiopsis fici. The sequence continues at coordinate 1,478,761 of NW_006917093.1, read as the reverse complement.
AGTGGGCGACGGTCACCGTCTGCGCATTGGCGAGACGGCTGGTCTCATTTTCAAGGAGCGCGGATTCCCCGGCTTCTTTGTCGGACTGACCATTGGGTACATGAAGGTCGTTCCCATGGTAGCCGTCAGCTTTTACACGTACGAGAGGATGAAGACGCTATTTGGCATTTAAGAGATGGTGACGACTAGAGAAGGCCTTTTCGGGGAACAAGGGCAAGGCAGAGGGAGAAAGATTCAAAGACGGAGCGTCGCAATAGGTCGAAGATACCATCTGCAAAGTCGATACTAGAGGAGAAAAGCTTTCATGACGACAACGCATGGGCTACTGGAGTTTCTGGCGTTTGATCTTTTATTTTCTCATTTGGGTCGAATGATGAATTCATGGGGGTTTGAAATATATACAGACCTTGGATAGCAACAGACGACGAGCATTCGCCTCTTTGATATGTGGGCCTTCTCAAAGAAGAAGGGTCATGGAGTGGGCACGGAATGCTGGGGAGTTTTCATACTAGAGGCGGCTGACTTTTGAACATCAACTACTGGGGCATTGCATAGCAAGGGCGTGGTTGTAGATTGTGGGTGGTGCAACAAGTCTGGTCACTGTCTAGTCCATATGCTATTTGTTAGCAAATAGATATACGCTGATCACATAAGTCTCAACTGTACGGAAGGTCAAAGTGACATTTGTATTTATAACCTTAATTTCTTGTCACCAAAAGCTTACAGGATTTCTTCTTTTTGCATTCGATCTGACATATTGGACTATATACAGAACGGAAATTGATTAAACATTGTTCAAGCCACCTGGTCAGGGGTTTTGATTGGTAATTGGGTTTCGTTGCCCCTGTTTGCGCCAAAAGTTGGATTTGAATTCGAGCCGTTGCGCCGGTTTATATGCTTGGTGAAAAGCAAAGAAAAGTGAGTGAGACTGAACCCGCTATCATGAATAAGGTTATTCCATTAAATCATTGTGCCGCTAGCACAGAGACATCAATCCGCCTTGATAGCCCTACTCATAGTGTTAGCCATGTACAGTCTCGATTCTATACATGAGAGGAAAACTTACCCATAAATTCTCCTCACAAAAGCGTACGCGGTCAGGAAACCGACGGTACCAGTGAGCAGGCCGTAGACGCAGCAGCCCATGAAGCTGTAGGTGAAGAACAGCATGGAGCTGACAAAGCCCGAGATGTGCAGCTTGGCAAAGTAGTACCACACGCAGTACAAGAAGATCCACACAGCGCTTCCACCTCCAACCATGAAGGACTGCCACCACCAATGGTAGTTCTCGGAGCAAAGCTGAACATAGACCGTCACAACCGTGACTTCGGCAATGGTCAAAACCAGTATGACAACCACTACAGCCAAGAACCCGAAAACATAATAGTATCCGCTCTTATCTTGCCACATAGACTGGAAGACGAAGAGCAGCTCGATGAAGATGACGGCGAATGGGATAAGTCCAGAAAGCAAGATTGCCTGAAGGCTCTTGATGTACCAAGCCTGCTGGGGAATCTGTCGAGGAATGGCACTCGTCTTGGTAGGGTGTTCCCATGCTCCCGCTTTGACATAGCCGTACCATGAGCCTACATATACCAGAGGGACCTGGATGCAGAGCCATAGCAACAAGATAGCGACCAAAGTGCCAAAGGGAATAGCTGTGCTTGAAGCCTGAGCCCAGACGAAGAGGTTCAGAACGAAAATGAGGCCAAAAAGCAGACCAGGGAACAGCATGGCGGTGATGAGTGAGTTTTTGCCAAAGTGCTGTCCGTCAAAGCTCTTGTAGACTCTGGCCGAAAAATAGCCAGAGAAGAGACCGGCAAAGACAAAAAGACCGACACCCGAGCTGATGAAGCCACCCCGGAAGCTCGGGTTCAGGATACCGAAGGCGCTGAGCAAGACCAAACCAATGGCCATAAACAGGAGCTGCATGCCGGATCCTACGAGGGGAGCAAGAATATATCCGTATGCAGGCTTGCGGAACACATCGGCATGGAGAAGTTTCCATCCAGTAACGTCTTCGAGACCTTCGTCTTCGGAAGAGAGGTCATCCTCCATTTCCATCTTGCCCTCTGGATCCAACAATCCCAGGCCGGTACCCTTTTCCAAGCGCGGAGAGAGAAGCCCTGTTTTACGACCTCGCTTGACGCGCAATTTTCCGTCCTCAGCCAAAGCCTCCTTGTAGCCCTTGATGTCGGTGCGAATAGTCTTGGCCAGAATCATGAGAACAACACCAGTCAAGAGACCGCAAATGATCAAGGAGTTGACAATGGCTAACCAGTGGATCTTGGAACCCTCTTCCTGGTTTACAAAGTACAAATCCCATCGCCTATTCCACTCAACCGAGTCGTCCTCGCGCCAGTACACGGAATACGTGTATGGAATTGATAGCGTGGCATCGTCATCGGCTTCTTCATCCTCGGGATAATACGAAGAGTCCGGATACTGTTGAGCAAAGTTTGTCGTCTTGTTCGGGGTAATGTAGAGCTCAAAATGCTCATCAATGTTGTGAAGGTCGGCCGGACATCCGTCCTCTCGCTTGTCTCCATCTCCAATGCTCTTGGTGTAGACCTCGAAACCGACCACAACCTTGCCACCGCGGTCTCCATCACGGCCGGGGGCCTTTCGCCACCGAATGACAATCGTGTGGTGGTTGTTCAAATAGTAGCGAGGCTTGCTTGAGGTGTAATCAACATAGCCAAGCTTGAAGCCGGCAGCATAGTACTTCTTGGTCTTGTCGACAGTGACAAAGCTAGTAGCGCCTGGAAGGTTATCAACGATCCATTCGACCACGTACCCATCCTTGACCAGCTCCTTGGCCTTCTTGAGATCCTTTCGGCTAATCTCCTGGTTGCAGAGAAAGTTGCACTCGCTGTCTTGACCAACAGTTAGATCAATGTCCGAGGTAATGATGCGGTCGCCCCGCAAGACCTCGCCGAGGTTCAATGATATGCTCTGTCCACTCAACAGTCCTCCGGCCGAGTGCTTCCCAGTAGGAGGACAGACGAACGGCAGATCATAGTAGGCGTATTGAAGCTGCGTGTTGTCGGAGTAGACCTTGTTCACCAACAAAGGTATTTGTTCGTTGTCTTTATAGCTCTTGACCGACCAGCCTGTGCATGGAAATCCCAAATGTCAGACATTTAAAATCACACCATTGCGTTGACTTCGGTAACGTCGGGTTAGACGGGCACTTACCAGGAATGTAGAATGCTTGCGCTTGTGAGAAGACGAGTGAAGACAGGAGCCATTTCAGGCCTGCCTTGGCGAAGATGCCCATTGTTCACAATACTACTGTACTTGCTTTGGGCGGTCTTCACAAACCATCAAAAAAGAAGAAGAGATAAGTTGAGGGTCCAAAAAAGGTACCTGCGACTGAGCGTCTCTGCTCGGTGCTATCCCAATTGTTATCAGAGTTTAGCGGCTTGGTGCTATTATGCGTTCGTTCCACAAATAGTTGCAGACAGGGCGGTGGTGGTTGCTGCTTATTAGTAGTACAGGACTACAGCTGCTATCAATGATCGACAGCGGCAGCTAGCGGGTGTGCGCAGTGTCAAAGGATGCAAATGTCTGAGGCTCAGACGTTGGGCGGAGAGCTTAGCAGTCTCGGTGATCGAGGTCGTATGGTCTTGGGTTTTGGGTAAGCCGAACGGAGCCACGCGCAGCAGGATGACGGACGAAGTGGGCGCACGTTCAAGCGTTGCAAGTTGTTTCGTTGGGCAAACGAGTGGAATCGGTACGGAGTACCCGGAAGATGGACAATTTGGAGTAGAGGAGCAAGGTGTCGTCAGAAGTTTAGAATGCCAGCGATGACAGACAGCGCTGAGTAGGGCAAAAGAGGACGAAGATCAGTCGGAATGACACGCTTCAAAAGTCCAATGGGTGAGGGCGAAAGTGGAAGCTGGCCGCTCAGATGGGATGCGATGTGGGTTAAGTAAGAAGCGAGCTGACGCGCGTAATCCGTTACGGAGCGATTTCAGTTCAGGACCACTCAATCAACGGCGTGGCTTTTTTTGGTCCCTTTCCAAAGGTTCAGATCGCCCAAGCGTCGGGAATAGGTACAGTCGAAGGGAAGTATTAGGGGGGGTTTTCGACGACTGCCAGTACAACATAAACAAACTCAAGAATGAGCTGATCTGGAGGATTTGTCGGTAAGATGGTGGAAAGAAGAAAGAAAAAAGGAGAAAAAAGAGACCATTTTCTTGTTATGCAGAGAAGCAATTCACAGTGCAGGATGCAAAGTCACCTAATTAATAAGGTTGATTGCCGGGAGCCAGCGCGAGCTAAGGTAAGGACAGAAAGGAAATCCGTCCCAAGGTCCCCGTATTTCCTCGGCTAGGGGGTCGCCCAAATGCTGCAAATGCAAGACAGCGAGTCCACAGAAATGCAGAAGCGGGTCCAGAATGGGGGGTGCATGGGGGGGATGGGGAAAACAGAACAGCCTCGATCGTTCGCTGGAGACGAGCATTTAATGAAGACCCCGGACACACTGATCACAACGCGCACTGAGACCAGCAAACGCCCTGAAGATGCACACCCGCTATCACTTATCGTCGGCTTCTTCCATCCTGATCTCAGCACCGCGACCGATCTGCATACTGCCTGTGGTACCTAGGTATGTATACTAAGGGACAGCTAATTAACAGTACACGTGTATGTGCTACGAACTAACTTGCCCCGGGGGATTATCCATTCTTCGTCCACTCGGGTCAAGAAGACTATCGAAGCGCCAATAATAGAAGCGCTTATGGATGAGCACCGCGCAATGCTTCTCTCGGTAATTTCCAATCTCCAAGATGTCAACCACCCAGGACCCGTCAAAATCCGTCGAGAGAGTTGGGGACTTTTTTTTACTGTAGCAGTGGTACATGCCCTCCTTTGGAAAATCTCCTCAAGCGCTGCGACCACATCGCAATCAATCCGTAATCCGTCATGGGCGCCGTCCCGTCCTCCAGAGCCGCCGGCATCTGCAGCTTGATCAATCCTTATTCGATACAACTGACCATGGATTGCGCGTGGGAGGGTGGGCTCAAGAAGCTTAACGCCCAGGGCCCCCCGGGGAATATCCTGCTGCTTCTGCCGTCTCTCGTGGCGAGTGCTGCACTCCAACTGCAGTGGCTTTTTTTCCCTTGAGCACGATGAGTGCCGGCTATTGCTCAGAAGCTGTCGCATGCTCGAGCCGTTACGTACGCACGCATATTGCAGCAACATTAGCATCACCGTGCGTCACATATGTCTGTCTGGCGGGCGCATTCCTCGTGGGCCAGTCATTCAGTCCATGTGCCGACCTGCTGCTTTGGAGTATAATCCCGCAATGATGTATGACTGGTCATTGACAAACTAGATAATCATCTTGGCATCTTACAATCTTGGTCTACCTGGGTAGCAATCGACGATAATCATCTCGCCCCAAGAGGAGGATGCACCTCGTATCTGCACTAGGCCAACACCGAACGCTGCAGGGAAGTTGTTTGACTGTACCCACATTGAATGGCAGATTGACCAGGTTTATTCGGTACGGAAAAGTGAGCACGCGACCAAATGCCTAGGAGACCCGCCGGCGAGTATACTAATGGTATCAAACCTCACTTCTCGATGATTCCTTATTCTCGCCGAAAACCACATTTTAAACGACAAGTCGTTTCCTCCCATTCCATTCACCAATTCATCTACTCTTTGCTCGTGGTACCAGTTATGGCATACTTGCTTTTGGACCGAATCCAAGGACCATACTTGTAGAACACGTACGGGACCGGGACTGCAAAAATATCGCGTCAACATTGGTTTGCTTCTTCCATATCCCCGCAATCCTAATCTCCATACACCGGGGGATTCATTGGTCAATCAATCACTTACCCATTGCTGCACTGATGCATGCAAGAATTGTACAAGTGTACGCGACCCCAAGATTCCGATAAAAGGGAATCGAGGCAGGTATCATACCGCCACTCGCCATGTATCTTATCATCGTAACACTGGCCAGAGCGCTAGCCGAGTATGACTCGTACGAGTCAATGATATACTGATAACTAGTGATGAACACGCAAAGGATTCCTAGGAATACCATTGTCAGCAGATTCATTTTTTTTTATCACGAATGAAGCAAGACAGTCGCATCGAGTATTGGGAAATCATCTCACCGTAACCAAACAGGACACCTGCTATCAATGGGCTCCAGATTGAAATGTCTGGTCTCGCAGTCCAACCCATCCAGAACAGAGAGATTGGAATCGCAAACGCACCGCCAAGCATACTGAACCACAGTCTAAACTCTGGTGGCAGCCGATCTCCCCCTTGCTCTTGGATCTTGCGCAAGTCATTCTGTGCCCATCTGTATATGATAGGAACCATGAACGAAGCGCAAAAGATTCCGACTACAATGCCCAGGAAACACAGGCCCGTAATTCCTTGTGAGACTCCATACGTCTCTCCAAACACATAGTTATAGCCGTCCAAGAATCCAAAGAGGACGATATAGACGACTGTCAGGTAAAGAGCAAACAGCATGATAATCGGCTCGCGCGCTGTCAGCAGAAATGGGCGCCACAGAGAATGCTGTAGCCGGTGCAAGAAGGATTCCTTTCTGATTTCAATCTCGGCGCGATACCGGTCCTCTCCCGTGATGTCGCGAAGGTGGGTTGCCTTCCACTTCAGCAAAGTAGGAGGATAAGTCTCGGGCTGGAAGAGAATGACAATGCTCAGCACAAGGCCCGACATAATCAGCGTGATCCATTCCGTCCATCGCCAACTGACAAGCGGCGACGAAGCAATCCAGCCACCAATGACTGGACCCAGCACGGGACCGGTGAAAGAGGCATTTGCAAAGATGGGAAAAGACCATGTGCGCTCCATCGGCCGCCAAAGGTCGGAAAGACTACCCCCGGCACACACCAACGGGGTGGCACCAAAGACACCCGCAATGAACCGGAATGCCAGCCATGCTCCCAGGTTTGGGGCCAAGCCGGCGGCCATGATAAAGATCATGTAGAGTATCAAGGTGCCAATGTAGACGGGATTCCGTCCCACAGTCTCTGAAAAGGGGCCGGCCACTAGTGCTCCGGCGCCGAACCCGACGAGGAACAAGCCCGTGCCGAGCGAGGCAACAACCTCGCTGACACCAAACTCTCGAGCCGCCTCTGGAATGGCCGACGAGTCAATGGAAGACGCAATACCCACGACGCAACCAATGGCCGCCAAGATCAGCGTACACTTGAGCCGAGTGGCAAAGGACCAATTGTGCGGGTCGAGCGGATCGTCATCACCCTCGTATCCCACTACAAAGACGTTGCCGTCCCCGCCCTCCTTGGTGTTGCGTTGGCGTACATTGATGCCAGTCAATCGCCGTCCCAGCCGGGTGCCCTCGGTAACTTGCGTCGTGAGCTGAGCGAGGGAGGCATCGGAGTTGCTCTCTTGACGGGAGAGCCCATCTCCGTTACTCCCTTCTCCTGCGTCTCCATGGCCATCCTCGTCCTCATGATCGGACTCGGAAGGTCGATAGCGCGGCTCGATCTCTTCCTGTGGACGATTCGTGGCAGCCATGGTCTGGTCAACTTGGCGGGGCACGCTCATATCATTGCGTTCAGTCAACTCGCCGGGACGATACCCGTGAGGCGCGTGGAGATGGTCAGATGGGTGGCATGGATACTCTCGACCTTCGGCGCGAGCTCCGCGTTCCAGGTCTCCCTGAGTATCTACGCCGCACCCTGGCGCCAGTGAGAAGCTGCCTCTGACGAGGGTCTGATCATCATCGTGCTTTTCTGATGTGTTTTCGAGTGCTCGTTTGCGCTCCAACTGCGCCTTGACGGCGTGTCTGAATCTCTTGTACTGCAGAAAAGATTGCATATTTATATACGGAAGCAACGGAATCTTACAACAAGGTGGCCCTCAATCAAAACCAATATCACACATGGCCTACTTATATACAATGCGAAAAGGCAGAACAAACATTTCACTCATGGTAGGCTCAAATTATAGGCACTGACTCATCGCCCATGTGTGGCATGTCATATTATATAGCGCCATGCCGAGTAGCGAAAACACTCGGCATCTGCGGAAATAAGAAACATTTCCACAGGTTCTAGGAACAATATTCAGCCTCTACTCGCAGTCTTTGTCGGCCTTATGTGGTAAAGCCCGAGCCCTATTATCGCCGTTGAGATGCTCTGGCAGCCACCCATAGTAGGCAAATAACCCGCGTTTAGTTGACGTTGACGATATATTAAAGTCTAGCCTAGACATGCAGGTAGTTGACGGTTGTCGGCACTTTCTTCCATTAGAGTTCGGCTTAACGGATACTCCAAGGCAAGCTCGTCTCTGTCGAATACTAATCACGTGTTATACCGATTTCGAGTAGTTGGAGGTCAGTTGTAATAGCTAAGCAAATCGATAAAGGAGATAAAAGAGAGAAAGAAAAAAAAATAAAGAGAGAAAAAC
>NW_006917093.1:1438044-1470228 GCF_000516985.1 Pestalotiopsis fici W106-1 | reverse complement strand
AGAGAGAGAGAGAGAAGGCTTATATCCATTTTAATTTTCCCTAATCCAGATCGCTCTGCTCTATTGATTGTCGAACAGGTATAACTGACCAACAAATCTTTCGGCCTTGGTACGACATTATCATTCTTGAGGTCGTTGTCAGTCACTTCCTCTTCTCGGGAAGCTTCCATTCAATTGAATCACCGCGGCTTTTCCATGGTGTACGATAATCAAGGCCCCAAGAATTTTGTGCAGTCAAGGACGAAATGATCACACCAGAGCCAACCGAGGAGATCTATAACCATAGGCCAAGGAGTAAAACTCATACTGAAGATCCAAAGTTATGATGAATTACTGAAACTTGGATGCTTGATAGGACCTGCGTTTTTCTTCAGGGATATGGCCGGCTTTCATGTTCCTCTCAAGGGTCATGAGCATTATCCAACCCGGGCGTAACGCAGCCACCCCTTTCCTGATCCGACGTTCTAGACCTTATTTATCTGTCAAAGCGCATCATGTTTCTCATCGGCTCATTTCCGGCGACTTGGCAATCGACCACAATTGTGAGGCGATTGGACCAGAAGATGTTATATTGGAGAAGGTATTCCGCTATATGCCGGTACGTCGCCGTGCTCCGCTCTCGGCTTGTCGCCGAGGTCCACATCTACTCGGCGTGTTCCCGCGAGCTGCCGGCACCGTATTATGACCGTCTTGGCTCCCATGCTAGCGACAGAAGGGATTTTGCAGCTTCAACGATACGGAGAACTGTGGCCAATGATCTACTTGTTCCAACAACATCAGCCAGATTATCCCATTAATAGCCTCGAGCGGGTGTCAACTGTTTAACACGTCTTGTCTAATTCATGAAGTCGCAAACTTTTCAAGAAAGTATTGACCGCATGATCGAACAGATAGAGGAGAGAGGAGAGACAGCAGTCCGAATTCTTCCATCAATCATGCATCCACCCCCGAAGATTGATCAACTAGACAGACCATGGTCTCGATTCGTCATCGATGGAGTCATAATAGGTGGAAATTTGTGCGGAGTGTTCTGCGGAACTGGCAAACAAGGGCAGCAAGTTGATCAACGTGTAACTAGGCGTGGAACTTGGCGCGATCTGTGCATTTGATGATTCCCTACAATCTATTCCATTTTCTAACTTGGTTTCTGGTGCAGAGAGTCACTTTGGTATAGAACTAGATTACAGACATCAAGTAGACAATAGAACCACATTATTCCCTGATGATAATCGCACGAGTTAACTTGTGCAAATATTGTGTTCCCTTTCAAGTTCTCTCACATGAGATCCTTATGCCTGAGTAGATGAATTCTTGCTCCTGCGGTCTAGGCTAGTATTCAGCAGGCATGTAAAAAGTTTACTCATGCCACCACTGCAGGAATATCACCTGGTCCCGGATCCACCAGTTTACCTATTGTAATTTCCCTTAAGCTTAAAGCATGTACCGAGAGTAGTTGCCGCTGGCTTAGGTGGGCCATTAAAACCGGCAAGTCTGATCACCTTGAAGCTTGCTAACAGGGAGCTCTCGTGATACCACAGGCTTCCCCTGCGGTTAAGCAGCTATAGAACACATAAAGCCTACCGGCTACAACATTGCGTTTATACAGTATCCTTTGTCTTTGCTTAAATTCTGATTTCTCTGTTCTGATTCCGCCTGTTTATCTTTGTGGATGTTTGTATCTGGACGTACCTAAGTGAAGGGGGTAAAGCATAGCATTATGAGCGACACTTCCTTTCTATACTCTAGCTCGATACCTATGGGGCACAATCCAGAAATCCCTGATAGCTAGATATAATCCCTCAAGGCGCCAAGTATCTTGGCTGTCTCATTGCTGTGGGTTCGATCTATTCAATTTTATTCCTGCTTGGTTCATTACTCCGCACTCACACGGTTGACGATACCGAACTAAGACAGACCAAATGGACTCTGTTGGGATATAAATGCAGGACAATCTGCAGTATGTTAGACATGACACGGCACAAATGCATGCAGCACCAGCAAAAATTATCAATGTCGTCTCTTTTTGCTCTTCTGTCTTTGGCAACTGTGGCTTTCGGTGCCCGTCCATTCCTGAGTTATGCAGATACTGGCATTGATGTCGCTTTATCTGGTGTCCCCAATGGCACTCTGCCAGACCTGTCAGAGATGAAGGCCTTGAATGATTTTGAATGGGTCGCCGAGAGGAACCTCAACGAGTCCAGCTGGGCCTTCTACCGGGCTGGCGCGGGTGGAGAATGGTCGTATCGCAACAACCTCGAGAGCTACGGTCGGTTGAGATTCCGTCCCCGTGTTTTGACCGATATCACACAGATTGAGCAAAACATGAACACGACCCTCTTTGGTCACACCTTTTCTGCCCCTTTCTTCATGAGCCCCTTTGGTCGTGCAGGATATGCTCATGCTGATGCAGAGCTCAATCTGGTCAAGGCTGCCGCAGAGGAGAATATTCTTTACGTCGCTTCCATGCATGCCACAAAGACATTGGACGAGATTGCATCAGCCAAAGCCGAGGGCCAGATCACGGGACATCAATTCTACAACGAGGGCACCGACGAGGACACACTGGCATACTTTCAACAGGTCGAGGCGGCCGGCGGCAAAGCCATCTTCTTCACGGTGGACTCGGCAGGCGATGGGAATCGTCACCGAGCTGCCCGCTGGAGCGTCACGTCGTCTGATTCTGGCTACACCTACGCCACGTGGGACTACTACAAGCATCTCCAAAACCTGACAAGTCTCCCCATTATTCCCAAAGGCATCCAAACGGTCGAGGACGCCAAGTTGGCCATCGCCTACGGGGCCCCCGCCATTTTCCTGTCCAACCACGGCGCCCGGCAGCTCGACCACGTCCCGTCTTCTCTCGAGGTGGCCCTGGAAATCCACGAGGAATCCCCCGACATCTTTCAGCAGATTGACGTGTTTGCCGACGGCGGTGTGCGCTATGGATCCGACGTTTTGAAACTCATGGCTCTGGGCGTCAAGGCCGTGGGTGCCGCCCGGCCCTTTGCCTTTGCCAACATTTACGGCGTCGACGGTGTCAAAAAAGCGCTGCAAATGCTCAAGCATGAGATTGCTATTGACTGCTCTAATATGGGACTCAATGATGTGCATAGCATCAATTCATCCTACGTAAGTTTATTGTATTTTCATTTCCCCCATTTTCTACTCAATCCGTATACTAAGTTGGAGACAGATTAAATTGAATAATCCTATCTGGAATGGATGGTACTCTTGAAGTAGGCGTAATCATAATGGTTCATTTGACGTTGTGATGGTCGTGTATATAATTCGTTCTAGCATGCATCCACACGCATTACCTGTGTCTGTTTGCATAATTTCATGGAGAAGTAATTTAGGAGAGTCCAAGTCATATAATCCGAAATTTAAAAATCATTGCTCCGGACTTGCAAAACTTCCGTCATCACGTCACTCAGAAAGGACCAGTCGGCCAATCGATGAATTAAAAGTATTTCTTTCGCTCGGACCCGAAGACATGGAGACTATAATTCTTGGGTGTTGCTGATTGGCCCCAAGAGCTCATCTCAGATGTAGCCTATTCCTACTGATACTATATTTGTCACCGTGGGGGCAGTTTTTGTGTTGGGGGCGATTCTACGGTGCACTGCATTGCTGCGGGGCTCCTATAGTGAATGTTGCGGTACCCAGGAAAGTAAATTGTTCTCTTCACCTACTTCATCTCCACCGGGAGCCAAACAGGGTCTAAACTCGTTCAAGTTTTAATTAAAAGTTAATATAAAGCCACTGTTTTCTTCAAGTTGCATCTATTTCACATCGCATTGGAGTATCGCGGCAATTGCATTTCAAGCTATCCAGCAGATTACTGTTGCTTCCTTTCATACCCCAAAAGATGGAAACCCAACGTATCCGCATCGCCATAATCGGAGGTGGATTGGCCGGTGCCACGGCGGCCAACGCCTTGTTCCGGCTGCCACATGTAGACGTCCACGTCTTTGAGTCGGCACCTGCATTCTCCGAGCGCGGCGCTGCGGTCGGTATCAATGCCAATGCGCAAGCGGCCCTCAATCAGATCCTGCCCGACTACAAGGAAATGCTCGACAAGGCGGGCGCAGTCCCCATGAGCTCGACTCGAACCATCTTGGTGAGTGTCATCATGGCGGTTCTAGTAATGTGAAAAAATCACAAGTGTTGAATCTGACTGTTCACCAGGGATCAGGTAAAGATGCCGGCACCGTCATCTTTGACTTGAAGTCCGGGGTAAGCGTCCACCGCGCCTCGCTTCTTCGCGAGCTCCTGGCCCCCTTGCCGGGCGAGATTCTCCATCCCAACAAACAACTGGTGGCCATCAACTCCAAGACCGCCCCTGATAATCGCAGTAACCTGGAACTCGTATTCAAAGATGACACCCAGTACGAATTTGACGCCGTGATTGGCGCCGACGGGATTTTCAGTTCCGTACGACGCCATGTTCTTCGAGACGCCGCCTGGCCAGAAGACTACGAGGCATCACCCGCCGGGTTCTGGGATTGTCGCAGCTTGGTCCCCTTTGAGAAGGCAAAGGCCGTGCTGGGCGAGGAGCTCTTCAGTGAGGATCGAAGGTACTCCTGGCTCGGTGATGGTGCAATGGTTATGCATGATGTACTAGAAGGCAGAACCATGGTTCAGTGTATAGTATCCGCCATTGACAAAGATGAGCCTCGCTCTGATTCCAGGAAGAGAGTCTTGACCCGGGAGAATTTGACAGAGACCCTTCATGCCTGGCTAGATGGGCCAATTGCTGGCGGAATCATAGATGTTTGTCCCTCTGGCGTCTTTCTTCATTATGCAAATGCTAACCCCGTCGGACCAGCTCACAGTGGGCGAGTCCAACACCCACAGGTACGCACAATGGGAGCACAAAATAACGCCTACCTACGCCAACGATCGTGTCTGTCTCATGGGCGATGCAGCACACGCTTCGACCCCCTGGATGGGCGCCGGAGCAGGCATGGCCCTCGAGGATGCCATGGTTCTCGGCAAGCTCATTGCCAACATCACCTCTCCCGACGACATTGCCGCAGCATTCCAAGCCTACGACGCCATACGCCGCCCGCGGTGCCAAAAAGTCGTAGACACGAGCCGTGATACGGGTCGACTCTTTTGCGGCCAGTTTGGCCTCGACGCTGCCGACATAAGATCACGAATCTCCACACGTTGGAACTTCATTTTGTTTCTGGATATGGAGGCACATATACAAGAGGCTCTAGGGGAGTTTTCTAGATTCAAGCATTCGCAACAGGGCAAACGTTGATGCAGATTTGATTCTGCTTGTAAAGTATGTCTTGTCTCAACTCGACTCTAACGAGTACCACTTGCTTTGCCGATGGCGCACAATGGCATCTGGGCAAGAGAAGCGCTGATCCTACAGAGCTAGTTCAGAGTAGTACATGTTTTAAGGATCAACTAGCTCAGCCTTAGGAATTACAGCCGATACTATATCGAAATGAATCACCGGGGGGAGACGGGAATGCTTGCCATAGGACAGTAGATGGACTCTGGTACAGCTCTTCACATCAAGTATGAGTAACAGTCTCGGGTGTACGGAGTTTGTCCATGTCAGCACACTTATTATCTTATCACTGTAGATCTACAGACAGGAGAGACGATATAATTATTTTGTATATTTCTGATTGCTGTTGGTTTGTGGACGCCGCCGCAACTCATTGGTTCATACAGATCGCCATATGCAGCAGCAAGGCCAAAAAAAAAAAAAAAAAAGCAAGTGATGGAAACATGTATTCTTGGTCGCTTCCCCCAAACTCCGTATGTGCATCGTACTAGTCGTATCATACATATATACAATCGGTCTACCCAACCAGACTCTGATCTTCTAAAGTTCGTTGTTTGTGCTGGCTTGCCCCGTTTCTTGGGCTGAATTTATCTACAGGTTGATCAGGTCCAGCTCGCTAAAGTCGGGTGGCGCTCTGCCGTACACCACGCGGACCTTGCTGTCCAGAGCAGTACCCTCATTCGAGATCCAGATGTGGTCGCTGAATTGATTCGTGCGATTGATCTCATCCTCGCTGATGCCCAGATCGTCCATTGGAATCCAGACAGTAGGACGGCGAGCACGAAGAGCTTCGTGCTTGAATGCGTGCTGTACAAGCACATCTCTCTCTTCTGGGGTCAAATCCTCGATTTCGTCGTGGTAACCACCATAGAGCGCTTCGCCAATCGCGCGTTGAGCTTCCAAATCCTTCTTCCGGCGTTCTTCTCTGTATTTGGTCGCAGTTTTGACGCTTTGCTCAGCTCTGCCATAGGTTTGATCCTTGATCACTTTGGTGCCTCTTATGGCCAGTGATCCTGCGTGCGTAAGACCCTTCACAGGCGCAAAGTTTGTAAACTTATTACCCTTGCGGTGCTTCTCTCCTGCTCCATCCATGCCGTTTTGATGGAGGCTACCACGATGAGGATGAGCTGCCAGTCTCTCCTTGTCGGATACCTCGCCATCTTCGCTTTCTTCGATCAATCCCAAACGACGGTCTTGTGCTCGTTGGAATGCCTCATCTCGAAGGACAGCTTCGTCCTCAAATGTGATGGGCAAGTAACGGAAAAGCGGGCCGAATGAGTAGTTGAGTAGATACTGGTAAAGGGCTGTCAAGATTGTCACCACAATCATGATAATTGCTTGTGGCGTGCACGCCAATTTGCCGAATTCGTCCTGTACTATGAAGAACAATCCAATGAGGCAAATCTCCATGACGTAGAGCCCAGTGAATGTTTGGTTGAGCGCTCGTGGGTACAGAACGCCACCAGTATCAACTGTCAGCCGGTTGACGTACAGCATGGTGTATCGATGAGCAATCCACAGCAAACTAAACGTGATAATTGCGAATATCGAGATCAACGGTGCTATAACCGAATAAATGAGACCAATGCAAGCAAAGTTGGTGTAGACAGGGAAGAACGAGCCCCATTTGACACTTGGAAGTTTCGTGTTTGTGGTCCACTTGTTCCGTGCAGTGTTATTGGTAATCTTGGCAATGATGTACCAGTTGATGAGGGCGCCAACCTGCAGCAAGGTACCCGCGCTTGTACTCAGAGCCTGCAGAATCATGTATGAGAAGAAATAGTTGGCCGCCTTCGGTAGCGACGTGGCCAGAACATCTGCAATGCTGCCTGGGTCTTGGGCCAAGTCGCCTAAAACATTCGTAATGCTAGACGCCAGTGAAACCACAAAGAAGACCTGGACAATCAGGAAAGGAAAGTAGAAGAGCTGCACTGTTTCCGTCTTTTGGGATCCGGTCTTGGCTCCTTTAAAGCCTGCGAGCAGATCCATGATGATGGGAACAAGGAGAAGTAGAACAGCCAGCAGAACGGCGGGAAGAACACCGGCAAGAGCCTGAACAGCCTTGTACACAACTTCATTATCCTTCAAAAAACCGAGCCAAGGATACGTGTCGATCAGCGAGTCGATCTGCGAGATTGTCGAGGTGAACGAGACAGGAATTGCCCAGAGAATGATCATGCCAGCGACAACAACAATAACAACAGCAGTGCGGAGCCATTCGGACCACCAACTCATGGCCATGTTATCCCAGATAACGTCGTTTGGCGAGATTTCGACTGTTCGTGGGGCCATCTGGCGAGGTACGTGATGGATCACACTTTGGCAGGCCATGTGAGCAGCAACCTGGTGATTGAACTGAATAAAGGCAGATCTCATCAAGGGGAAACGCTCCGGGTGCTTTTGGTCCTCCTCGATCTCAAGGTTCAGTCGGGCTAGCTCCTCTCTGCACCAATAAATGGTGTCCACCTTTTTGCTTATGAAGGGAAGCCCTGGAAGAAAATCGGGTGTCCAGTCGAATCTTGCCAGACGATGAGTCGGTCGATCCTTTTTCTTCATCCACTTCTCCCACTCAGGCTGGCCCTCGCCGCCATCGTCTTTGAACTCGTCGTCGTACGCCTTGGCATATTCATACGGTTCTTCCTCATCCTTTTTTCCGATGAAAGGAAGGGAATCTTTGAATTTTTGCCAGCCAGACTTTTCCTCAAAAGGAAACTCGACATCATCGGCACGCTGGGGGATGGGCGAAGCGAACCCGCCAGATGGAGGCTTCCAGAACTGAAACCATCGAGCTTTCTCATTGATATACATGTCGTCCAGGTTGCTAGCCTTTCGAGTCGTGTTGCCAAAATTCCTCATCTCGATACTGTCCTTGTTGGTAGCATTTCCCTGAGAGTTGACCGACACGTTTCGCGAATGCGTAAGGGGCGCCGAAGCGGTTGTGTTGGTGGGCGCATTGTACATGTCTCTGTGCGTTTCAGAGTAAGCAGTAGATGGCCGGGGATAGTCCTCGCCACTAGGGAGTCTAACATGGCGGCGGTCGTTTGAAGGCCTGAATGGTGCTATCGTCGTCACAAAGCCATTCGTCGTCTCAATCTGATGGTCAAGCTGACCAGCGACATTTCTGGCACCGCCCAAGATTCCCTGCCCCGTCCTGCCCACAGCATCAGCTCCTCGGCCAAAACCGTGTGTCAACTTAGATAGTCCGGTGCCCAAGACCGGGATGCCCAGAATACCACCTTCGTCGCGAGATGGACGGCCCTCGTTGGCATCGTGATGTTCACCGCTCTGCTCTTCAATCTCGTGTGCTTCTTCTAGTCCTTGGTGGATATCGTGAGGAACCTCGTGGTGATCGCCGCTACTGGCGCCAGCACCACTCTCGGCTTGCAGCTTGGCAGCAGCATCTTCTGCTTGTTGTCGTTGTGCCTTCTCCACCTTGGTCGGTCTCTTGGTCTTGGTCTCTCTTCGCGCTTTCTTTTCCTCGGCCTCTCTTTTCTTGAGCTGGTTCTTTTTGCACTCACGGATCAGCTCTGTTTCAGCACCTTCAAGCTTTTTGTGAATCTTGTCACGCTGCTTGATTTTCTCCAGCAGCGGCGTCAAGTCACGTGTGAGGAAAATGTTTCGAATGCCGCCAGGAAACACGTCGAATAGACCTCGCAGAGCTTCCTCGGAAATCCACTTGTCTGGGATGGAGCTAACCAGGACAGTCGTTGCCGAAGCCCGTAGACGATGTTCGGCTGTTGTGAGCCAGTCCTGGCGGATCTTGATGAAGACTCGCATCTCGGCGAAAAACACGCCGCACACCCAAAGAATGACCATAACGGCCAAGATGAGATGAGCCCAGTAGCGGTGAGTCTTAGTCGATCGCACATTGCCCCAAGCAAGTGTGTCCAGTCCGGTAACGTTTGCATTGTTAGAGTTATCGGTGTCGGTAGTGTTGATTGTAACATCCTGGCCAATGCCGCCAACGTAGTTGATCGGGATCAGAATAGGAATGATGATGACAGCCATGGGAATAAAGATGATCAATAATGTCTGTAAGTAGCGCAGAAAGAAGTAGGCATCGAGGCCGCACTTGTTCATAATCTCCCGGTCTTTGAAGCGCATGAGCGCATTTACTAGACCCCATGGACTTTCTGGTGGCGGATCCGTCCGTTCGCGTTCGGGTACGAGATAAGTCTTGGGCTTGCTATTGTGTATAGTTAGCACATCATGTTTACAATGCCAAGGAATTGTGCCATATGCGCAATGGCACTTACAAAATTCTGGCCAACTTTTGCCGCAAAAGCAGGAACAGAGCTGTCTGGACGCCGAAAGATATAGAAGCAGCCGCCAGAGATGTACAAAAGGCGACCAAACTAATGCCTTCGGACTTCTCAGCAGTGCCCGCACTAGGGTCCGTTGTGTTGAGTGAGGTCGACATGGTGCTGGATGTCGTTGCCGGCACGCCGACTTGGAGCACCGATTTCTGCCTTTGGTATACCGATAAAGTGCAGCAGACTTAGGAACTGGTCCTTGGCGTAATCGCAGATTGTGTTGATTCGGGCGATTCCACCAGGTGATGTCGTCGTAGATCGCCTCTTTGTATGGGACTGGTACCGCCCAATCGAAAATTTCTCAAGAATAGGGCGACGTTGCTTGCGTGGTTCAGCTGGACGAATTAGGTAGGTACGGGGTAGGTTGATATCGAGAGCAGTACTCCGTAGAGCATGTGAAGAGAAGAAGAGGGAGAAAAATTAAATAGAGTCGTTTCTCTTCATGCTCAAGTCGTATCGGAGTAGCGCTCTGAATAAGGAGGATTCTGTCCAGGAAAGAGTGAATGGGTGGACAGTTTGGACGTAGGTTGGTGATTCAGACGATGCTAGATAATAATGGAGTCATGGCATTGGTCTGGGGGGAAAAGACTGTTTGTAGCGTAGCAGGTACACTAGGTGGCTCTACACGGCACAGCAAGCCGAACCTGGAATCGAGGGGCGCAAGCAATGATGAATCGTCCCGTCCGCCCAAGAAGCGGGTCAAGCCGAACCAAACAAAAAGAAAGGAAGCAGATAACGACCAGCAACAAAGCACAAGACCGGGGAAGAAAATATTGATTGGGAAAAGAGGCAGCGTCTATGAAACGCGGCGTATTCTGGGTGGATTTTGTCGGAGCGTCTCTAGGGGCAAGGCGACAATTTAATTGGTGCATCTGCGATTACCATCTCTTCTGGGGTTGGGCAAAACCTGGAATCAGAAGGTCTGGGACCCCCGTCGGCTGCTTAACCCCTGGCCCAGATGTTCTAACTGCGACTTGACATCAGAGGCACTCTTAGCGAATGAGTTTGTCCCCGCTAGCTTTGTCACTAGTAGACGACCCCCTTTTAATTCGCAACGGTTCGACGGGCATGTTTTAGTGCACGATACAGGACATACAGACGCGCGCTTACAAGATACGAGTGTTCCTCTACCCAGTTCCTAAAGCCAAAAATAATTCATAATAAGTATCTACACATTGCTCAATTGTCATCTTTCATTTTCCTCTCTTGCTCGACTCCTCGGCGGAAATCTTTGGTGTTGAACCTTGCATCTCGGTCTCATTTCTTGCGCCATTTACACTGCAAGTTGTGAGCTTATAAGCTTAAAAGGTTACGTTGAGGCTTGAATACTGGAGGGTATGGGGACCATTTTGGTTAGCACCATTGGCCGATACCAAGGAAGACCCCTCGTCACCAGGCTGCTGAATCCAGCTACGAGCCCGAAGGAGAACACAATTCGGACGTGGGGCGAGCGGCGAACTGTTTGGCTGCCTCATTTATTGCCGCTGCCGAATTGGACATGATATCACGAAAGTGGCTTTTTTCTCCCCTTCAGTGGGTGCACCAACAAAATGTGTTCTTTATCAGTGCGCCTCTCTTTTTCTCTTGCTAACCGGATTCGGAAAAGTCATATTGACTCTCCCGTCAGCCAGTCAGTCAATTGACTTCCGAGAACCGACCGTTGCATTTTGCCAACAAAGCAGTGCAAAAGGGTGCGTCACTTGGATGTTGCATTTTCAAGATTCAGATCTGACTCCCAGGCTGTCAAATCCAAAGGAGCTGCCGTGGGCAAAAGCGACCCGAACACCTGGGTTGTCATGGTGCGACGTGGGTCCCCGCCAATCTGATAATTTCTCCCCTAGTCAGATCCTGCCATTTTATCCGGATCTTACATCACAATCCTGCTTGGAAGCTTTCCCCCCCAGACAGCAAATGGCAGAAGCAGCTACGGGGATATACGGCACAGTGTGGACGTCTCACAGTCGGCCAGCCAAGATCAGTCCAGGCACGCCAGGACAGTCACAACCGATTCAATATTTTACAATCACCACTGTATAACACTGTGACCACCCTGAGAGCCTTACCCGGCGACGATCACAGTTCGTGGTGCCGATCGCTACCATAGCACAGGCAAGTTCGGTTCATTGCACCATCATGTCGTCCTGTCTTCTCTTCTCCAATTCCGACAAATCAATTGTCTTGGTCGACATACCACGCTCTATTGAACTTGCACAACTGCCCAAGGGACAAACAACGCCATCCAATCGTCGGCTCCTGTCTTGCCAGCCACTGGCCAAGCCATGGCAAAACCAGGTGTCGTCCAAGTCGTCGCAGGAGCCGAACATGTCTCAATCGGCATCTGCCCTCATTGATGAGCTCATGGCCTGTGAAACCGTTCGACATGCGCATAAGGCGATACGGGACACGTATCATGGAGATTGGCACTTGCCGCGAACCTGTGCGCCGCTCCCTGACCAGACCACTATTCAACACAACACAGAGGCTCCTGCGGTGCCGCAAAAGAGGAAGCTATGCGCTACGGAGCTGCATCATGGTGATTCGCCCGAGTTCAATTACATTCCGGCCGATAGCAAGTACCTCTTGGGTTCAATTGAGAGTCAGAGAGACTCTTTTCTCAAGACAGCACCCCAATTTGACATAGTAGTTCTAGATCCACCATGGCCAAGTAGATCCGTCCGCCGGAAGAAGAAGAATAGCTACAGCACCACCTATGATATGACGGAGATGCATGACCTCCTGAGCCTGATACCGATCGCTAGCCATCTCAAGCTCGAAGGCATTGTAGCCGTATGGGTTACTAATAAACCAGCAGTGATTGATTTACTCAAGTCCCCCGGTGGCTTGTTCGACCAATGGAATGTAGAGCCCATCGGCGAATGGATTTGGGTCAAGGTTACCAGCAACGGGGAACCGATTGTGGACTTTGGATCGACTTGGAGAAAACCTTGGGAACGCCTGCTGTTTGCTAAGCGGAGAGGCAGCTCTCAGAAACTGCAGCCAGAACGCAAGGTCGTCTTCGCTGTACCCGATTTGCATTCCCGAAAACCAAATATCCGCATGCTCTTGGAAGATTTCCTTCCCAATGGCTATTTGGGCTTGGAGGTGTTCTCCAGGAATTTGACCGCAGGCTGGTGGAGTTGGGGAGATCAAACGCTATTGTTTCAGCAGAAGCAACATTGGGTTGATGACTCTGCGACAGAGAAGCAAGGGCCTAAAACTTTATGTCAATGATGCAAACACCCATAACCTTTCGAAAGACGAAGGTTCCGCGGCTTTTAGGTCTGTCGATCAAAAGACAAATCAAGGAGCTCAACAAACAATCAAAGGTGACCAAGATGAGTCGGAGTCGGGGACTTGAAGTGCTATCAATAATTCAAGCTTATTGAATTCATATAACGACCAGATACTCTATCTCTGACCATGAGAAATTCGAAGCATTATACACTACCTGGCAAGCTGTGATGAGATAAGAATATGCGAAAATCAGCTGTGCTCGACATTATATTTCATTGCCATTCTGCCGACAGCTCTGTACATGCAGTATTGTTGCAACAATGAGATCGATCTCCAGTGACTCTCGATAGTATGGGAGGGTTGGTCATGCTGCCCATATAAGTGCGTTTCAAAGGTAGCAGCCGGGGATCCGACGCTAGCATGATTGCATGCTACTCGATCTTTTCAGAACGACAAACGGCAGCAGTCACACATATAGCAACAAGAAGTAAAGATTATTCCATCATTGAAAGATCTCTACTGGGCAAAAGCTTTATTTCCTCGTCGACGATCTTGAGCTTCATCCCTTTTTTTCTGAACTGAACCGAGGTTCAACCCTAGCCGCCCCCACTGAGTGACCAAGTGCTATTGTCATTGTACACAACTCAAGAGTTTCTGATTGCTCCCGTTCATTCCGGGCCGCAGCCATTGTCTTTTTAAATATTTTACTATTGTCATCACTTTTGAGAACCGATCCCATTATTACAAGAACGAAAAGAGATGGCGCCAAAGACTGTTCTGATCACGGGGTGCAGCGACGGGGGCATCGGAGCCGCCCTGGCCGCCGAGTTCCACGCCCAGGGCTGCCGTGTCTTTGCCACGGCCCGCAACGTCGAAAAGATGCAGTCGCTCCGGGCGCTGGGCGTCGAGACCGTGGCCATGGACGTGACCTCGGACGCGTCCATTGCCGCGGCCGTGGCGCAGGTCGGGGCCGCCACGGGGGGCTCGCTCGACTATCTCATCAACAATGCCGGCGTCCATCATTTCATGCCTTTTACGGATTCTAAGGCGGATGATTTCCGGCGCGTTATCGATACCAATATCACGGCCGTATTTGTGGTGACGCACGCGTTTCTACCGCTTTTGATCCAGGCCCGGGGCTTGGTGGCCAATATCGGGAGTGTACAGGAGGTCTTTTGCCTGCCGTTTCAGTCGGCCTATAATGCGTCCAAGGCCGCAATTCACGCAGTGAGTGATATAAATATGCGATCACTTGGTCCGGACTATACTCCAATAGTCTCAAGCCTTGTACATTCCAAAAACTATGCTCGGTTTCCTCTGGGATGACGTGATTCATACCGAGCTTACAACCATCTTGAATCTCCTTCAAAACTACTCCGTCTCATATCAAAAGGAGAGACGGAAGCTAACACGGCACTGCCCACAAGATGGCACACACACTTCGTGTCGAGCTCAAGCCCCTGGGCGTGCGTTTCGTGACAGTAGTCACTGGCGGTGTAAAGACCAAGCTTTACGAGAATGCGCCTGTGGAGCTGCCGGCCGACAGCTACTACACCCCGATCGCGCACAAGATTGAGAGCAGAGAGTTCATACACAATGTCAAGCGCGACGATGTGGACGACTACGCCAAGGGCGTTGTGCGCGACCTGCTGAAGCCCGAGCCCCGCTGGACCCTGTGGCATGGCAGTCAAACGTATCTGGCTTGGTTTCTGTCGTGGTTTGGCTGGGATGGCATGATTGTGAGTTTTCTTTCCCTTAAATGTCTGAATGGCGGTTGAGTGCATTGGGGAATCTAATGGGATATAATCTAGGATTCTCAAATTGGCGAAAAGAATGGTTTAAACGAACTGAAAATACATCCCAAATCCGACTAAAATGTAGCCCACCTATTGTCTCAGGTATTTCCACTAGAGAATGAAACATGTGGTGCGGCATTGCGACCAGGATAGTACCCGAACAGGCTGCTACGACGTTTCCAGAGAATCGTTTTGTGATTCTGCTCCAGGCATGACAGGCGTTCTTACCATCATGATCTCTGAGAAGACTTGAAAGGTCAAAAGACGACTCAGCAGTTCTTGGGCGTTGCTGGTATCAAAGACTGAGACTGTTTCGCGGCTCGGGCTTCATGTCCTCAGACGCTCTGGATTTTCAAAGTTGGAGAGCATGCAGCGAATCTGCTTATCGGCCGAGTTCATGAGGCCCGGCCTGTGGCTCAGATAAGGGCGAGCTCTTGCTCGTGGCAAGACTGGATCAACGGTGCATCATATGAAAGTTATGGCACATTCACTGGGGTAAGGCATTGGTGATTTCATCTTTGACAGAATCACTACAGTATAATTCTTTTCAGGTAGCCATTTACATTTGATATCATCTCCTAAATGAGTGGCCAAGGTTTCTTCCTAATTATTCAACCCTCTGTGGGTCATAGTCACAATGTACGTCGGCTTACTTTAAATTGTCAAAAACAAGTTCCAAGCGTGGTGTGCTTCTTGCCCTTCTTTTTGACGCTTCCGTTGCTGAAACTCTGAGTTACCGCGTGATGAACATCGGAAGAGTGCCCATTGCTATGAAAGTGGCGAGATGCCGCCTCTTGGCGCTCCTCCAGAGTCTTCTGCATCTCCCTCCCCTTCTCCTCGTAGCGGGTGATGGCCTGGTCACGCTCTTGGTCGGCCACGACACGCGAGGAAATAGCCGAGTCCATTTGCTCGCGGGTATTGTTGAGCAGGCGGCGCAGCTCGGCATTCTGCCTCTCGAGCTCGGCGTGGTCGGCGTAGGCCTCGCGCAGCTTCTCGGTCAAGTCCTCGTCGTTCCCTTCCGACTCGCGCAGCTTCTCGCTGGCGTTCTCGTACCGGGTCGTGACCTCGATGATCTGCGCCTGCAGCGACGACGCCTGCGCCTCAAGCTTCTTGTTCTCCGAGGCTAGGCTGCCGTACTTGCTCACCGCGTCGTTGAGCTCGCGCTCCATTTTTCCGATACGCTCCGTGAGGGTATAGTGCAGCTGCGTCTTCTCCTTGAGCGACGACTCGGCGCGGCGCAGAGATTCTTCCAGAGCAGCGACCTTGCGGTTGCTTTCCTCGGACTTGACCATCTCGCGGCGGTATTCCTGCAGGATGCGCTCCTTTTCATTAATGGCGATGCGAAGCTCTTCCTGCTTCTTCGAGACCTTCTCCGACATCTTGGTGATTTCGACCCGGAGGGCCTCGCACTCCTTTTGCGCCATTGCGAGCTTGCTGGTAAGATGTTCTACCGTGTTGGAAGCATTCTCGGCCTTGCGCTGAGCCTCCTCGAGCTTATTATTGGTGTCTTGCAGAGCCTGCTTCAAGTACCTAACCTTTTGCTCGAGGATCGAATTCTGGCTCTTGAGCGTCACATTGACGCTCTGAACCTCATTGTATGACTCCATAATTTGTTCGTACTGCTCATTGGCCTCTTCCAGCTTGGTCTCGAGATCCTTGATCCTGCTCTGCTTGGTGCGGTTCTCATCTTCCAAGCCACGCTTCATGTGGGCTAACTCATCACTCATGCGTTCCGAGGTAGTAAGCTGTCCCCTGACAAGATCGAGCTCCCTTCTCAGGATTTCGTTCTTCTCAGTGACCACAAGATTGCTCTGTTGCATCTTGGACTCGTTTTCCTTGTACTTGTCGAGTTGCGCTCTGAGGTCAATTATGATTTCTTGGGCAATGTCTCTCTCTCGCTCGACGGCCTCGATTGTTCCCTGAGTCCTTGTCCATTCGGCTTCTTTCATGGTATGCGTTTTGCGGATCTCATCAATCTCATTCTGGGTCTTCTCAAGTTCAATCTGAAACTTGCTGATTGTGCCCTCACGCTCTCGAACTTTGTCCTTGTACGTATCGATACTGGTCTCTGCCTCCTTCAGCTTAAAGGTGAGCTTCAACATGCTAGTTTTACCTGATTCGTTTTCACGCTTCAGCTTCTTCTGCTTTTCCTCCAATTCCTGAATGAGCAGGGTCAATCTGTCGAGCCTAGCGTAGTACTGCTTCAGAGTAACCACAATGTCCCTCCGCTCCGCTGTCTGTCAGAATATCAAGTCAGCAAAAAGAGTGCAGCTGAATTGTGAATTTTAGTCCTTATGTTATGATGCAAGGACAGAACATGAGAGGTTTGACGCATCTTCGAAGGTATGATCGATTTCAGGATACAAGAGAGTAACTTACCATGGTGGCGAATAGGCTTTTCATTGAACTACTCTGGTGAGCGAGTTGTTCCATGGCCTCGACCGTCTCCATGAACAGGCTTTTCTCCCTGGCCGAGAGCTCCTCCGAGAACTCGATGCGTTGGGAGTCCATGGCCAGGGCGCTAGACACACCACTGATCTTGTGGCGTCCAGCGGCTGACCCACTCAGAGAGCCCATCGAGCTGGACGTATGAAGCTCATATTTCTTGGATCCTAGCCCAAAACCATGCAATGATTTAAGACCATTAGACTCAAGAGTGGTAGAGCCTCCGCGTGACTGGACAGGAGCCTGGACGGCCAGGTCGTGGAGGCTGACCTCGGGCGTAGAACCTTTGTGGTTCAAGTCAAACATGTGGGACTTATCCAGACCCATTTTCTTGGAAGAAATCTGATCTGAGATATCCTCAGAGAGATACATTGCAGTGGGAGCCATGATAACAAGGCGGGAGGGCTGTGTCGACTATGCAAACTGTCTTAAGAAGTAGTATCTGTCGGTTGAGATGTTTGAAGAATCACGAGAGGACAACGATCTTGGCGGAGAACATGGCCACTTATATAGATATAGACTACCTGGAGATAGCCACGGCCATAGTGTAAGTCATCATTGCATCCAGCAGTGATGGTCACTATTTTCGTAGACATCATGCTACTAATCTAACTTTGTTACTGCCACGATTTAGCGGGATTGGTCTATACAATTCGATACATGGCCTAAATGATGGTAAAAAGAGGACAAATTAATTGATTATACACCGTTTCGATATGCATTGTGTATATCGGACCGTTGTAGACCTATATGGCTTCACATCCCATGCGAAAACTGCTGTTTCTGGATGGCTAGCTTCTTGTTGGGAACGAAATCCGAGGAAGTCTCTGAAAATGGCTCAGTGAAGCAGTCAGTAGATTATCGTGAGCCAAAATTCGGATGACACGGATAAATCTTGCAAGTCCGTCCTGTGGTGTGGAATCAGCAGTCTGGGCATCCGGGAATATATTTTCTCCCCACTTATACCCCTATTGATATTTTCTAGTTTCCAAGGTTCCAGATTATCAAAGACACCACGACTCCAAGTTGCGTCATGTGACCGGCTTTCGGCAAGATTCATGCAAGATTGATGTTGTTGTAGCTTTGGATCAATGGGCAAAGCGTTAGTTGGAGTAACTTTCGGGTCATCTGGAATGATCAGTCCTCTTCATGGGTTCCTCTATTGACGAGTGAATATCGAGCGTATATCCGGCTTCCAAGTGTTTCAACATATAGATCTTGGCATTGTGAGGAGAGATATGCACACTATTTTGGCTTGCGTAGATGGGTATGCTAATAAGTTTTTGTTTTGTTAACTCACCTTAACAGGGACCAAAGGTGCTTGGTAACAAAATAGAATTTATATCGATTGGCGCCGAGTTACCACTGAGGCTGCTTTTGCTTGTTGCAGAAATAGTTTGAAGTCTTTGGATCAAGATCGGCTGGAAAGCTATAGTGTTGGATCTTTGACTAAGTGAGCGAGAAGCGATCCAGGCCTAGTTACCCTGTAACCTTTCAGATCGTATATCCATTTAAATCCATCAGCTGTAAGTATTTACGGCGCAGAGTGAAAGAATCATCCAAGCTTGTCACGCCATTGAGCTCTCGAGTACTGTTATACTTTCTATAAGCAGCGACTAGGTAGCTAGTCTACCACCTTGGCATTATTCCTAAACTCTCATTCTAGCTCAGATTGAGACCACGATATTTTAGATGCAGGTAGTGACCAATTGTTCTTTTTAAGTAGATAGACTGCTGCGGGGAAGGCGTTCAGGCGACTATGGATTGACTTTACACATGCATCGCCTGAGCTCTTGCGGGACCAGTGGGTGAAATATAACATGGCTGCGTTGGTTATTACCGACGTTTGTGCTGTGACTGCCACGAAGGAGGATAGAGAGAATCGCATTGAGAATAAGACCAATCGGCTAATTCCCGTAATTTCCGACAGCAATTACGGCTCAAGCTTTATCGTTGCGTGCGTCCTATGAATCAGCAAGATCGATTCTCTGGATATTGGAAGTGGAGAAGAAATATGACCGTATCATCAGTCGTCCGTGTCTAAAAGCATCCATTCATTTGGGTTGCTACCGACGAATTATGATGGATGGCGGAGAAAACAGTCCAACAAGCACCACATGGCAACTTAAATTGACGCTTTTCTCAATGGGAATAACCAGCCCAGCGGTCATATGTGCTTATTGAGAGTGATGAACCGCGGGGAAGGAAGAGGGATCGTGTCATGCCATGCCAAATTTTGCTTCCATGTTCCTTGACGAGTTTAGGCGAGAATCACCAAGGACCGTGCCGAGCTTAGTTGCTGTTTGTGATGGAGGACCAACTCAATCTCTGATAATGCCACGCTACTAGCACTTGGAAGGAGTGGATTGGGAGGTCTTCAATAAAGTCTGGTAATTTACTGTGATGAAGCTGGTGTGAAACCTGCATATCACGTCTGATTTACTGACTGGAACGAACCTGCGAAAATACGCAATAGTGAAATGTATATTCGCAGCAAAAGGAATAAATCATAATCAAATAAGAAATTTAGAAACACAGGTATTACCCACGAGGTTATTGTCAGGGTGCTTTTTCGCACTATGCCATGTCTTTGGGCCAGATACATTTTGCGAACTCATCGTAATGATTTTTGCATCTATTTGGGGCAATAAAATTAATTTCGGACAGCATAACGGAGGTAACTTATTGATGATCTTCGCGAGACCGTAGCTTTGACAAATAACAGCTCGACAAAAGACAATACGATGTGTGTCAATGCTTTGTGTAGCGTAGAGGTCGATTTGGACTGTACCCATGTGGAAGAATACAGAAATATGATGTGTGATTTTGGATCTTCTCTTTGATAATCACATTCAAAATGACTTTCTTTTCTGCTTTGCCTGCCATGACCAGATCTTTATACACTTGTGGCACACTTGATCGTACATCGGAATATCCCACCGCCTCAATGAAACAAAACGCCTGATTTGGTGCTCTTCTTTTTATACACCTGTATGTCATCGCACCGGGCACAATTGGGGATTTGTGCTTTACATTTCCCCTCCCGTAACTGCCTATGCCGGGTTTAAAGCAGTAATATGCCTCCTCACGACTGGTCCTGACTGTTCTGCCACCTCGGGTCGAGCGTCCTCTCATTGCCCCACTTGACCTTGCCCTCGAGCAGGTCCTGAGCCTGCTTGGCGAGCATGTTGCGGTCCTCGTCACGGCGGCGCATGGTGGGCGAGATGAGGGTGCCCTTCTCGCGATAGGAGCGGGCGCGGTCGGCGTACTCTTTCTCCATGTCGACGCGCTTTTGCATCTCCTCCGTGTGCCACTTCTTGTGCTCCTCCTCGGCGGGCTCGGCTGGGAACACAAACGGCTTCTCCAGCTCGACCGTCATGTACTTGATAGGCGGCGGCCGTCCGATGCGCCCCGTGTATGCTGACAGTCGGGGAGGGCGCTGTGCCAGGTGTGACCGCACGCCGAGGGTCTTAATCTTGTAGGCATGCAGGAGGTAGTCGCGGATGTCGAGCTTATTGAAGGTCAAAGGCACTTGGAACGTTGCAAACTGCGGCGGTTGAGGCCGTTGCGGTCGGCAAAGTGTTACTATATGGTCGGGCCTGGGAGCAGAGCAGGTTGTGTCAGTTTGGTCGGCCGTTGTTGCATGAAGATGCAGCTGCATCGTGGCGCACTTACAGGAAAACCTGCTTTGTTCCCGTGCGGAACGTCTTGGCTGCTGCCGAAGCCATTTTGTCTGGTATTGGAACAGTGGCTGTCGCTCAATTCGCCCAAAATGGTTTTCCTCCCAGCTTGAGGCTCGAATCTTGCCAATCCCGTTGCGACCTACAGCAACTTTCGGAGTCGCGGCGGCTGAAAATCCGGCAAGGGTTCCACATTCAATTGGCATGACTCGGGTTCCACCATTTGTGGGCCCAATCATTTGGCTCGGCATTGCCCGTCAGTATTTACGGATCTGGATAGAAGCTCTCTCAAAGCTCGAGTTTGGATTAATTCACACGGAATTGATTTACACGAAACATGTATTCAATGACACTATTTGCATGTTTGGAAACCAGCGCCAAAACATTATTTACAATGTCACATTTGCAATTGGTGTGCACCAGTTTTGTACTTTTACATTGTTTTACTTTCATTGTGCGAGCTGGGAGCTAATCATGACCTATTTCGGTCGGCATTTCTAATGCCTGGATGGCGCGAGATATACCCTTATATCCCTTGGTTTCTACGCTCAATCCGATTGCTTTTCTCTATCCGTCTAAACGTCGAGACCATCAACGACGGTACCCTTGACCCAGTTGTGCTGCAGAGAGCGAGCCACCTCATTGGCAGCATCTTCGTCAACGAGAATGCTGACAAGATACAAAGTTGCATCAATGCCAGCAGTCGAACCCCCACTTGTAATAACACGCAGGCCACCGAGTCTCATGGCTGCGCGACGAGCCACCGACTCGCGGCGAGACATGCCCTTGAAGGAGATGCTTCCCTTTCTGCAACGAATTTTATATTAGCCATATCCCCATAGATGTATAGGATTGGTAGTGTAACAGGGGATGACGTACCGGGCGCCAGGGCCACTTCGTTGCTGGCCTGCATCTGACTTGCGGCGAATGTAGGGGTTCTCATCTTCGTCACCAAGATCGAAGCGGAGGTTGTTGACTACATAGCGAGCAATCTCATCGACATCACATCTGTCCGTACCATCGCGGACGGAGGAGTGACTGCAAGTGTTCTCGAAGGCGGTCATGTAGTCTGGGTGGGTCGTGGCTGCTAGGCCCGAGAGGATACCTTGCTCAGCAAGGAAGATGGATCCAGAGCAGACGGACAAGAGAGTACGCTCTCGGAGGTTGTCTTTCATCTGGAGGTCACTGTAGGCCTTGATGATTGGAAGGGGTTCAGCCTTGTTCTTGAGAACGGTGTCATAATCACCGCCAAGGATAACAAGGACATCGTAGGTGTCGAGTTGCTCGTAGGCGTCCTTGAACGAGAGGTTGGGACCAACAAGAACGCCCTGAGAAGAGAGAACCTTGGCTTCGGCACCAACAGTAGTGATCTCGAAGGCCTTGGTAGCTAGATTTCAGGAGAAGCTATTAGCTTCCAGCCAATTTCGTACTATCCGTGAACTGTATGCAGGAGTATATCAACGACTTACCAGTGTCATTCTTGTCGTGGAGAGCAGAAGTCAGAACCTTGACAACGGCAGCAAAGTCAAGAAGGTCGAACTTGTTATGCAGGACAATGAGGACATCGACCGGGTCCTCAGACACTGCAGAATTCTTGGTGGTTGCCATGATTGTGAATTGGAGAGGGGTTGGTTATGGTAGTACAGACAAAAAAGTGTGGATCGACAGAGTTATTACAATGGTGGTCAAGACAGGATGGAAATACGATTTGGGTTAATGTATCTCGTTCCAAGAGCAATGCCTATGAGTGTTTTACACGGGGGAACAGATATGATGGAGATGGAGAGAGAGGGAAAGGTTTGTATGAAGATTGGAGATTGATGGGGTATCGTTTGGTGTGGTTTCTTTGGGATGAAGAAAGGAAGGAAAAAGAGAAGAAGGAGTTTACGAAACAAGCAAGCTGTCGTCGAGGTTAAGAAGGACAGCAAGAAGGAGGGGTCAAGGTCAATTGAGTGATCAGCTTGCATCAGGGTCTCCTCATTGGACTGCTGCCACCTCTCAGTGCTGTGGTTAGGGCCCTCAAAGAGTTCAAGGTCACGCGTGCTGCCAAATGCTGGTTGGGCTGGCAGTCGCCCGTTGATCTTGCGATGTCCCTTCCGTCATGTCGCAGCATGGAGAGTTACAAAGACCTCCCCAATGCCCCACTGTCAAACGGGGCTAATAGGACGAGTATTCTGCTCATACGATTCAGGGCTACCAGGCACTTGAACAGCTATTAGGTCCCTGTGTACAAGGCAAGGGAAGCTATGGGGGGCCTGCTGTCTGCGCCTAGCCGTGCGCCCCACCTCTGAAATCCGGGGATCGCTCCCTGGTACTTTGAGAATGCGGGGTGATCTTCACCAAGTGGGTCTCTCTTTGGCTCTACTGTACGATTTTGCATGCGTACAGTGACAGCTTTCAAAGTAAAAGAGCACATGAGCACAGTATCGCGGCTTTCCCCTCACAAGTTCCCGTTACTTCGTCCAAGAGATTCGGCACCCCATCGCGAAATTGATGAAATTGGTGATGGTTTGTACAACGGACCACTGGCCCGCTATACTGGAGACTTTCAAGGGGTTTCCTCAACCGATTTCTTCCGTACGACTCTGTCGAGGTACTGGTCGTATGACTGTGCGCTGATGGAAGGCATCTGCCGTTGCAAACTTGCGACATCAGACTGCAGCTGAGCCTAGCAGGGCCCGCCATTATCCGCTAGACCCGACCCCACTTTTGCTCTTATCTAATTCACCAATGCCTGAATTTCAACGCCCGGGCCACAAATCGAGACCCTCGTCAGCCAAAACGGTACGGTTAGGTAGAACATCCATGCGATGCCAGCCAGAGCCTCTGCGACACCAAAACTTTGTGTAATATTCGAGCCGCTGGCACCGTACAATTTTGCTTCAGACACGAACCTTGCACAGAGAGAGGCTGGGCCTGCGTAAAGACCTGCGGCTCCGGTCCCAATGTAGCAAGCATGGCGTCAGCCCCGTATGTAAATTCCCTCTTTTGATTCTCTCTTGCCCTTACTCAACTGACATCATCCGAACTCTCTAGGTCCTTCAAGGAGCTCACGAAAGCTTTGAACAATTTCCTTCCGAATGCGACCCTACCCCTACCCCAGGAACTGATCGAGGTCATTGAAGGCTATGTGCAAAAGCACGAGTCGGATGAAGAAAATGTGTCGCAAAAAATCCACGAGGAGTTGATCTCTGTCTACGAAAATGACGTGCTTGGACATCCTTCTCGCTATGGTCCCTTTCTCAACATCATCCGCCGCCTCAGGCCATTGCTTGCCCATCCCGAAAGAACAATAAAGTGGTGGGAGCTTCTACAGCCATGTCTGGAGCATATGAGCCAAGAGAAAGACTTGGCCGAAGAAGGGCAAGCGACCGTTCTGGATATTCTCACGGCCGACTGGGGCGATGATACCGGTAATCCAGGAGGCGGTGCGGCCGTACCTCTTGCGGAGAAGATGCTCGAGTTATGGTTAGAAGGATGCGAGGTTGCCGGTCGAGCTGAAGACGCACTGGGAAACTTTCGCGAAAAGCAGGTTCGCGAGACGCTGATTCTGTATGGCAAAAAGCGGCCCAGAGACTTTATGACGATAGTCGGAAAATTCATGGCCAGGAAAGAATATCGTGCCAGGACATTGCATCTCCTGTCAGACTTCATCAGGAATCGCCCTCCCCATCTCTATTTG
Source organism: Pestalotiopsis fici W106-1 (assembly GCF_000516985.1). NCBI lineage: Eukaryota > Fungi > Ascomycota > Sordariomycetes > Amphisphaeriales > Sporocadaceae > Pestalotiopsis > Pestalotiopsis fici. Next base: position 1,445,770 of record NW_006917093.1, on the reverse strand, counting down.
ATCCTGCAGACACCGCTATTCGGCAACCTGATGAGTTGTCTTCAGATCGACACATCAACCACAATGATCTCACTGGCGCTGACCGTCCTGACCATGGTACTGCCTCATCTACCGAGTTCTCTTGTGCCACATTTGCCTACGCTGTTTAATATATATGCGCGGCTCTTGTTCTGGGAACGAGAACTTTCTGCGACAGAGTTTGGCCTCGACCTAACCATGGACAGACGGTTGTCTTCATTCGACGCATCATGGGAGAAGATATCGTACAGCCCAGGGTTTGACGAGACTGCTATCCCACAGCTTTTGAACTACTTCACGATCCTATACGGTCTCTATCCGATCAACTTTATGGACTATATACGCAAACCACAACGATATTTACGCCATGCTGAGGTCTTCAACTCGGACGACATTGAAGTACAACCTACGGAAATTCGGCATGCTTCAGAACAGTTTCGACGATGTCATGTGCTCCATGAGAACTTCTATACCCTCACTATCGACTCGGAAAAAACCGACTTTGGCAGATGGATCAAGAGCGAACCCGCTGAGGTGGTGGCAGACTGCATGGCTTTGAGGCAACCATTCGAGTCGGGTCCCGACCTGGTGATTCCCCATATCAATGGTGTCGAGCAGCATGAGCTGTCCATCAGAGCTGACGCTGACAAGGATACTCCTGAGGCTGCTTTGCTGAGTAGATCGAATCCAATGTCAAGTTTGCCCTTCCAGTCACCCCAAGGCGAAAGTTGGCGCAGCACTCAGACTATACCTGTTGAATCTCCAAGCAGTAGTAGAGTTCAGTCTGCCATTTTCCAGCATTCTTCACAGAGCAGTCGACAGTCGTTTCGAGACTCGTCGAGCACCAGGCCTTCAGGGAAAGCAAGTGACAGTCCTACGCTGCCTCCTGTCGGCTCAAGCACAAACCTGCAGGACATGCTCAACTCTAATAAAGCGATCAAGTCCAGCTTAAATCAGTCGCTTGGGAATGACAGTGTGCCGTCTCTGGCCCTGAGCCACCAGGAATCCATTCCAGATGGTCTACCTTCAGCAGCCAAGCCAGTTCAGGCTACAACAAATATGACTACTTCGTCTACACTCGAAGATAAGGATGCTCAAATCAACCATCTCTACCGCCAAATTTTGCTGCTGCACAATGATTTGACATTTGAGAGGTTCATGAAGCAGCAGCATCTGACGCACATGGGTGAATTGCGGCGCAAGCAAGTCAGAGAAGCAGCTTCTGAAGCCGAAACCCAGAATCTCATCATGGCAAACAGACATTTGAAAAAGCGTCTAGAGGAAGCCAAGAAAATTGAGACACAAGTCAAGAAGGATTCTGAAAAGAGTCGCAATCTTGCAAAGAAGTGGGAGGCGGATCTTTCTTCCAAGCTCAGGAACATTCGTGAAGAGCAGAAGAAATGGCTTGCCGAAGGCGAGACCCTTAGGGAAGACCTAGCCAAGGCAAAGGCCGAAACGAACGCTCTCGTCAAGCTCATGTGTGATGTCGAGGTGAAGGAAAACAACCTGAAGCAGCAGATTGAGTACATTGAAGCAAGCACAGAAGAGATGGAACGACTCAAGAGGGAAGTAAAGCGATTAGCAGAATCCGAGCGTAATCTTCAGTCCCAAGAGGCCCAACGTCAAGCCGCCATGACGCGCGCCGCTGCTGCAGATGGACGAGCTGAGATTCTGCAAAAGAAGCTAGACGCACAAGACATTGAGTTTCAGCAGACACGAGATCTCTATCAATCGCAGATTGCGGTGCTCAACGCCAAACTTCAAGAGGCTTTGCAAAACGGCTCCGAACGCCGGGCCGAGAACCTCAAAGGGCACATAGAAAGTGTCTTGGCCGCGAGCAGAAGCCAACAGGCAGAGTTGAACAAGAGAGTAGCGGAGCTAACAAAGAGGAACACGGCTCTCAACGCTGCCATACTCGACTTGCAATCACAGCCTCTGGTGCGCACTCTGTCCAATCCATTGCTATCGCGCTCTCCGGATTCCGACACGCCAGCCGAGAATGGCGGCAGCCCGAGCAGCTTCTTCAGCAGCCGCAACCGACAACTCCGGGGCTTCTCTGACCCCGAAACTTTTGATGCCACCAGGACATCTTACAACCAAACACCCCCGTTAGGAGGTCATGTTGAAGCTCTCGCAACGTCGTCGTCGCCATTCCGACCATCCACACCATCAGGTACCGAGACATCAGGATCAACGGGAACGGGGCCTGGAACTGGAGGAAAGGCTCCGCCGATCCCCATCGTGGAGCGATATCATGGCAGAGGTAAGCCAACAAAGCAACTCACTGGATCGAGAAGCTCCCTCTAATCAAATGTTTTCTTTTTTCTCGCTATGCAGGTGGTCTACAAAACCAAAACGTCATCAGAAAGGAAAAGAAGGACAAGGACAAGAAAAAGGCCAGTGGCATCAGAGGGATTAGAGGCTTTGTGTAATGATACCCCCCTCCTTGTAGGTTAGAGACTCTACTTGCCGCGAGGCAGCCTGCTATCCATTTGGGAGAAAACGAGGAATTTGCGTAGGTCTTGGTAATGGCCATCTCGTTATTGAGCATGTCACACGACTAGCGAAATGTACTTGCATCAATACAAAGGTCTATTGTTTGTTCAAAGACTTATGTACATGAGAATATCAATTTTCTTTTCCATTTCCTGGTCATTGAAACGCCAAATCCGTGCCATGGGTCTCAGCTTGACTCAGCCTAATCTAATAGAGGAGGGTCTGCACGTGTTCTACTGGTCACCTCACTCATAGAGCCATGATTGTCATCAAGATGGCGACAAAGGCAGCACCGAACGACTCCAAGCTAGACCCGGAACTAATCGGAACACTAGTGCTTGTGGACGAGCTGCCAGAGTTGGGCGTGGTGCCATTACCACCAGATCCAGATCCCGTTCCAGCTCCCGAGCCCGAGCCCGAGCTGGAACCAGAAGAGCCAGATCCGGTGCCAGATCCAGAAGAAGTGGCCTCGGGGGAAGAGCCAGAGTTGGTTCCAGTAGCTGAAGCTTCAATAGAGATTTGAGAGCTCTGAATTCCACCAGCGCCAGGTGATCCCGAGGTGTCTCCTCCAGCAGAGTCGGTTGGCTGTGAATCAGACGAGCCGGTGGCAGACGAGCCTGCAGTTCCAGAAACCGTCTTTGACGAGACTTCCGAAGACGAGGAAGACGAGGGCGAGGTGATGTTATCACAGCTAAGGTCGTACAGAGGAGTGGTGCCCAGAGTCGAGCCGACAATACCGAAAGATGGGTTGGGCTCCGTGGGAGCGGCATCTTGGAGAGTGTACCACCAGGTGTTGACCTTGCCAAATAGCTTCTGGCAGCCAACATCGTCCCAATAGGCCTTGGCGTTCTCGAGGGACGGCTCGGCTTGACCAGCGGTCTTGCCACTAACAGGCCATCCAGTCTCGGTTACCCAAACAGGCTTGCCGCCCACAGCACTCTTTGTCTGACCCACTGCCGAGTCAAAAAGCGAGCCGCCCTGGCCAATATCGTTGACCATGGTGTCTTGAAAGTATGGGTACGCATCAACGCCAACCCAGTCTACAGCATCCGAGACCGCGCTGTTGGAGCCGTTCACCCAGGCGGTCCAGGTATCAACATGGCCAATCTGAGCACCAGAGAGGCTGGTGTCCTTGATGGCGTCGCGGACCTGGTTGATGTAGTCGACAATGGTGTCAGGGTCGGCACCAACATATGAACCGGCAGCAATACCCTGAGGGCTGTTGCGGTAGAGATCCTCACTTCCGACAGAAATTCCATCGACAATGCTGGTAAAGGCGGTTCCGTACTGTTCGATAGCACGGGTCAAGGCAGTTAATTCGCTCTGGAACGCCGTCTCACCACCCGAAGCCCAGAGACCCAGCAACAGCGACGTCTTGGTGTTGATGGCGGCCTGGATGGCTGAGATGGGATCGTTGGCAGTGCCAGCTTGCTATTTAGCCAAGTAATTAGTATACGGATTACGGAGCGTAGTTTTGTAAAGACGATGACGGAAATGTCAACATGTTTGTTTCGGTATTTTGTGCATTGAGGCTGATGGGTAAGCTACGTACCACCATGGTGTAAAGTCGAGCGCTGGTGAAGCCTGAAGCACCAACTAGACCTTGTGCTGTGGTGAACTCATTCTCAAAGTCCTTCTCTTGCTTGGCAGACGAGTCGGTAAAGGTAGAACCATAGTTGAAGCCCTGAACGGCTGCCGAGACGGTGGCAGCCATGGTCAAGAGCGAGAGTGTGGTGTACATTGTGACTGATATTCGTGATTTCTGGTCGTCAAGTCCCGAGACCAATCAACCAAGGGAGAAAGGCTGAGAGCAAATGTTGGTTTTATGCTACAATGGATGAAAAAAATGCTTGGCAAGCAAACGAATCAATGGAGCCACGAAAGGTATTATGGTAGTTGATAAAGGGAAGAAAGCGAACGTCAGCAGTGCTACTATGCTGTCTCTAGGTTTTTGGTAGACAAGGTTTAGAATGAAGAAAGAGAGGAGTAGTAGAAAGAATGAAGCAAAGGACGTCGAGTAAGCGAACGAAGTGTTGCTCGAACGGGAAGTGATGTTGTTGTGGGCGAAACAAAATCACAAAAGAAGTATTAGGCAGTTTATGTTTATGAAGAACCCGAGGATGGAAGCAGCAGCAGCAGTAGCAGCATGGAAGGAGAATTGGGTGTCGACAGTGCAAAGAATTTTAGAAACAACGGCGGATGGACAGTAAGAGATTCCTGACGTGATTGATTGGCCATTTGTTGCTGCTCCTGACTGGTATGTCACTTGTTGGCTCTATCATTGGTTGCACTTACTTACTCGCTCAAACAAGGAACCGAAGAAGCATACAGAAAACGCGCACATACAGACACACACACTCTAAGGTCTCTCTCTCTTCCCACCTTTGGGGTCCGTATAGGTGGGAACGAACCTGGATTCCTCTCGAAGTGTTTTGTGCTGGTGTGTCTGGTGCTGGCTCGCGCTGGATCAAGTCAGTCAATTCTAAAAGGTGTGTGACTAAAGACGAATCTAGGACTAACAGCGCTCGATTCGACGTGCCGATTGGCCCATCTGAACGACGTTACATGGGGACTGCATACTTTAGTCCATGTAGGTACACAAACGGTAAATCCCCAGCATCCTAGCATCCAGCCAGCATCCAGCACCCAGCTATATCAGCCAGCCCGTACTGTGTAGCTCTTCGTGTCCGAAAATACCACACTTGTATTCACCCACCCATTCAAACGCGCCCAGGAAAAAGTGTTTTTTAACCTCTGAGAAATTGTCTCCCGAGGTCTGGACCCCGTGGACAAAGAGAGACTCGGCACGTCTTCCGCTTTCCGCCCATAGAGAAAACATCGTCAACAGACACGGCACTAGATGGAGGCATTGCTGAGCATAATTCCAAACGAAACACGTCTTTCAGCGGGAAACCACCACAAGAAAGAAAAACGAATTGAACACTTGGCGTTTCGCTTCTGGAATATATCGTTGCAGCGCTGACGTCTGTCCTTGGGGCAATGGGCTAGGATGGGGAAGCCAAAGAGGAAACAGCAGGGGTTCCGCCAAGCAATAGTGGGCAAATAGGGCCATGATCACCCCAGGGGGGAACCCCTGAAAAGCTTTGGCCTCTAGGCTCTAGCACTCGAATAGTACTTGGCCCCAACCAACGCCACCCCGTGTCGTGTGTGAGTGTCCATGTCTTTCTTGCCTTTGCCTGCCTGCGTGTTGGAAAAAAAAAACATTGACTGGGCAAAGGGATTTTTGTGTGAAAGCGAATCCTTCCGGCTTGCCGTGCTTTTCTTACGATCCGTCCGTTCAAAGTTGGCCAACAGGTGGGTGGCCACTGATCAAACAAAGCATCCATGATCCATCTCGTCAACTCGTCTAGGTTAGGTACGGGCTAACGGCATATGAAAGAGTAATGCTAACAGGGCATTACCCCCTCAGCTATCGGGGCATTAGCCCCACTAATTTTCCCGCTATAATTAATTATAGCATTAACTTTAGCACTACCGATTATATAATAATTATAAATTTAAATTTAGCCTAAATCGTTTAAATCCGATGAATTTGCAAAAAAACACAAATTATATGGGAAATAGCCCGTGCGTTAATTATTTAATTATTATTTATAAAAGGGTTATCCGAGAAGTTATCGTTATTAATAATAATAGGTGCAGCAGTAGCACCGGCACCGGCACCGGCACCGGCATTAGCGACGGTATCGCGTAAAGCCTGCTAGCTAGCTAAAAGGGCCGTTAATAAAATTAGTGTGTTAGTGCGTAAAGCTGTGTTAAATGATTTAGCCTTTAATGCTATTACGGCAGGTGCTTTTTTAATAGCCGCTAGCTTTTTTAAGGGTGTCACCGGTTTAGCAGGGATATCGTCCTCTTTTTTGTCGTCGTCGCCCGTAAAATTTATAGCTTCCTATTGCGATAAAAATCTGCGGACGTTTAGGTGCAAGACCGTTTTGCTTCCTCCCCCGCTAGCTTTCGATTTAATAATTATTTAAATATAAAGGGCATTTAAGATAATAATAGCATTAATTTTAGGCCGTTTTCGGGGCTTAGCTTGCCTAGGCTCGATTATTTAAAAATCCGGTTTTTTATCGAATTATAATATGCTTAATTAATATATATAATGTGTAGTTAAAATCTTATTATTTATTAGGTTAAAGCTTATATGCTAATATTTATTAATTTCCTTTAATTTTATTGCTTAAATTTTAGGCTTATCTTTTTTCGGTTTAATATAGCTAAATAAGGTATAATTATAAAGTAAATTGTGCTGCGCCGTAAATACACCCGAATAAAGTGTTAATAGCGGCGGAAAGGGTCGTAAAAGTGTTAATAGCTAGCTAAAGGCTGTTTAGTGTTAAAGGATTAATAAATCTAATGCCTTCCGTAAAATATAAATATTTACGTCACTTAGCTAAAGCTAGCGTAGCGGGCCTTAATGGATTTTAACCTCGTTATCGGCGGTGATTTATATATAATCGCGTTTTTAATTGCGTAGCTTTTTTATAAATGCCTTATTTAATTTAATGTTGCACGGATGTTAATACAGCATCGTATAGTGCATAAAATTAGCTTTATAACGCATATCGTATCGTTATAATAGCTATAAAACCCATCGAGATATCGTTAAATAACGATATATAGGAAATCAGTGGAACTTACCCTATACTAACTTATAATTAGTACAGCACCACTTATAGCCACTGTTTATAATGCTATATAGTTAATAAGTCATTATAATTAATTATTGTGGCCATTATAGCCACTGGAACCCACTGGAATCCAATAGAACGTTCCACTAAATTAAATCCCACTAAGTGTGGCCAGTGCACCTAGCCATAGTAGTCCTAAGGTTACAAGGTAACCTATACCGTAGAAATTTATAAAATCTTATGGTTTTTTCGATTATAAATCAACCTTATTACTAATTAATTTAATTTATAATCTAGTTATTAGTAATATATTCCAAAATATTCTTTTATAATTAATTTTATGGGTATAAAAGGTAGTTATTCCTTTATAATTAATTATTCTTTTCTTAAGCTTTAATAAATTAGTTATATAGCCCTATAACTACCTTTTACGGCCTAATTCTACGAATTATATAAACGCTTCTTGTGGCAGTTTAAGGGTTATAAGTCGCAATTGCACGCTGGCAATTGCGGTCCGCTTTTGCAGCGCCATAGTTATGAGCCCGGTCGCGCATCCGCTG